>NW_027397071.1:56926740-56967410 GCF_003265705.2 Callorhinus ursinus | reverse complement strand
GATGTGGATGGAACTGGAGGGTATTATGCTGAGTGAAATAATTCAATCAGAGAAAGACATGTATCATATGACCTCACTGATATGAGGAATTCTTAATCTCAGGAAACAAACTGAGGGTTGCTGGAGTGGTGGGGGGTGGGAGGGATGGGGTGGCTGGGTGATAGACATTGGGGAGGGTATGTGCTATGGTGAGCACTGTGAATTGTGCAAGACTATTGAGTCACAGATCTGTACCTCTGAAACAAATAATGCAATATATGTTTAGAAAAAAAAAAAGATGAAGATAGCAGGAGGGCAAGAATGAAGGGGAGTAAATCAGAGGGGGAGAGGAACCATGAGAGACGATGGACTCTGAAAAACAAACAGGGTTCTAGAGGGGAGGGGGGTGGGGGATTGCTTAGTCTGGTGATGGGTATTAAAGAGGGCACGTTCTGCGTGGAGCACTGGGTATTATGCACAAACAATGAATCATGGAACACTACATCAAAAACTAATGATGTAATGTATGGTGATTAACATAACAATGAAAAATTTAAAGAAAAAAAAAACCCTTAACCAAAGAAAAAAAATTAATTGATGGTGAGGTGAGAAGTGAAGAAGGTCAGAAACAGGTGAGGAAGCATGGCACAAAATGAATAAAGACAAGGCCTCAGGATGGAGTCAGTTGGCGATGTACTACTGCCAAAGCCTCAACTTGTATGGAGCTCCAGCTATGAGATGCAGAGATGGGTCTGATGGCTTAGCAGAAATTGGCCCATAGGCCAATACCTATTTTTGTAGGTATAATTTTAATGGAAACCAAACAGACCCATTTATTTGTGTACTGTCTGTGGCTATTTTTGCAATGGCAAAGTTGAGTCGTTGTTACAGAGACCATGTTTCCAGGAAAGCCTACAACGTTTACTCTCTGGCCCATTTAGAAAAAGTTGGCCAAGCCCTGGGTTAAAGGACTATCCATGCTCAGACAACCTCCACCACTCTGTATATGGTAAGGGCACTTCTATGTCTTTAAAACTGACCAGTTCATCATGTAGCTAGGTCAACTAAGATGAACTCAAGCTACTTCCAGCCTACTTAATACAAATGCCTTTGGCTCCTTTGTTTTGGTCCCATCCAGTGATGACCTACTTTCTTACCTCTAGCTTTGCCTCTAATTTCTCATCTGTACCTACCAATCGAAAGTGACAGTTGAACCTGACTTCCTAATTTAATTTTTGAAATACTCTTGAGACCCAAGTTGGGCTCCCCTGTGTCTCTTCTTGCTCTTTGTGTAAATGTCCTGTCTTATCAGGATCTAATCCTCCAGGAGGGAAGAAGATACCAGAATCACACTCAGAGCAAGGATCCCACCTTACCTCTGTCTTTGTCACAGAAATCTGACACCTGAGAGAACCTAGGAAAGTGTCTATTGAATGAATAAACACCGTAAAGAGGGGAAAATCCAGACATCCAGAGCGAACAATCTGGCCAAAAGGAGGAGAGAAGAAAGGAAATGCATGGACCTTGGTTTCTCAGGAGCCAGGTGGTGTTGGGCAATTGGGGAAAAGTGAGACAGTAGCAGCAAAAAGAAGTACATCACAGAGAACTATACGTGCACAGTAAGGCATTCAGATCTTATTGTGAAGGCAGCTGAATGATTTGCACTCAGAGCTGAAGCAAACCTTTTTCCCCAGTCAAGCGGCTTCGGCATCCCATGACATGAAGGTTGAGGGATGGAAGGTGGCAGGGATGGAAAAAAGAGGAAGGAGACGTTTGGGAGGCTTGTGCTATCCACTGCCCACCCTGCTGGGGCTTTCAGTGCAGGGAGCAGACCCTGCAAAATTCTAGTTCCCAGGTCCCCGTGCCAGCTGGCTTCAGTTCTGCTTGGCCGTGGGAGGCACTGACAGCTTGTGGGTAAGTGGGAGGAGGTGGGATGCCAGTCTATTTCGGCCCCTCTCTTTCTGTTCCAGGGGTCTCTCCATCCGTGTTGTCCTCTCCTTTCCTGTTGTAGCTCTTCTCTCTCCACACCCAGGTCCTAGTCAGTGCTCCTCTTGGCTAGAGTCTGCGACCACTGTCATTTCCCTTGGTGTCTACAGCCCTAAGAATGCAAGCAGCTTTCTCGTAGGTTCCCGATCTCTAGGTAGTCTCACTGTCCCCATCTGACCTTTTAGCTCCTCTAACAAGTTTGTCACCAGTTCACCGTGTTAAATCTTCCCATGAAACTTCCTGGCTGGGTCCTGTTTTTCTGATTGGACTCTGATTGAGACAGGGATAAAAGAAGACAAAAACAAAACAACTTGCTTTTATTTATCTCTGTCTCCCTAGTCCTTAGCATCGGCCTGATACAGGACATACACTCGGTAAATACTCATTTAAAAAGTGAAAACCATTTCCTTCTCTTTTCCAACTCCTAGTAAGAATGCATCCAAGAAGCAAGAGTGGAAGTAAGAGGAAAGATAAGAAAGTGTTCTGACATCCTTGTAAGGGAGAGTTGCAGTGAGACAAGTTCATGTGTCAGGGGCTGCCATGCACACTGGAGTCCCCGGAAGCAATCTTCCCCTAGGACTTGGTCTAGACAAGGTGGCTGGAATAGAGAAGCCACTCCAATTTGCTTGGAAAGATCAAATTTAGATAAACTTCTAGAACTCTCAAAGCCTTGTGGTTCAAGGTGGAGGACAGGCTAGGGAGCACAGTTAATAAATAGCTTCACAGCAGGAGGGCAGGAAGATGTAAGCACAGCAGATCTGGCTCAAGCTTTCCAGAGCCCTATCCAGTTCCCAAACCCCAAGCAATCTCTGGAATCTTTTGTTTTTAATCAGCCTTTCCTAGACTCCATGTCTTGATCAAACTTTCCCTGAGAGGCAACAGGACCCAGTGTAATGAGCACAGGACCTGGAAACTGAAAAGAGGACCCTGGTTTTCACTCTGCTGCTTAATAACCTTGTGAACTTGGTCAAGTATTAAACTCTGTAAGCAGCACTTTTTTTTCATCTGTAAGAGAGAGAGAATAATACCTACATCCTAAGGGGAATGTGGCATCAAAATGAAATTATCTAATATCTTAATAATAAAAATAATTGAATGATTAAAGAGACATACTATGAAGTCAGTGTTTGGTTGGAATCTCTGTTCACATTAATCTGGCCCATATTAATTTTCCTAAACCAGTTTCTTTGCCTATGAAATGAAGATAGTAATAATGTCTACTTGATAGTGTTGTTGTCAAGAATGAGATAAATAACTGCAAATTGCTGAGGAAGGTACCTGGTACGTTGCTGTAAGCATTCAATACTATCACCATCAGTATGTCCTGCTGTGCACATTGGAGGCATAGGCTTATGTGAGCTGCATAATCTTCACGACCCTCTGTGAGCTGAGTATTGCCATCAATCCAGTTCTAAAGATGTTTCTATGGAGGCTTAACTTGCCTGGGTTAACACAGTTCGTCCTTGACCAAGATTACATATTTAATTACATAGTCAGATCTGACTCTGACTATAAACACTTACCCACAAATAAGATGCATAATACCTCGGAATTATTAATTATAATATTCTTGCTATGATTACTGAAACTTATATAAGGTTCCTGACACAGGTTGGTTATTTTTGTCTATTAGTTTCCTACCTTTCATGTGTAAAGGAATATCTACTACCACCAGTGATGTACTCCATTGTAGGTGAAGTTCAAGTGTCATTTTCTCAAGCGAATTAGGGTTATTTTTAATGCTGATACACAAACTGAGATTTTTTTTCTTTTGCCCTAGAGATAGGAAATACTATTTATTTTTAAAATTTTTAGTCCAGCATCTGAATCAAATATGGTGGTATTTTGCCATACACAAAAATAAATGCAAAATGGATTAAAGACCTAAATGTGAGACCTGAAACCATAAAAATGTTAGAACAGAGCACAGGCAGTAATGTCTTTGACATTGGCCATAGCAACATTTTTCTAGATATGTCTCCTGAGGCAAGGGAAATAAAAGCAAAAATAAACTGTTGGGACTATATCAAAATAAAAATCTGCACAGTAAAGGAAACAATCAATAAAACTAAAAGACAACCTACAGAATAGGAGATATTTGTAAATGATGTATCTGATAAAGGGTTAGTATCCAAAATATATAAAGAACTGATACAATTCAACATCCCCCAAACAAATAATCCAATTGAAAATGGGGAGAAGATATGAACAGACATTTCTCCAAAGAAGACATCCCAAAGGCCAATAGACACATGAAAAGATGCTCAACATCATTCGGCATCAGGGATGTAAAGCAAAACTACAATGAATACACCTCATACCTGTCAGAATGGCTGATACCAACAACACAAGACACAACAGGTGTTGGCAAATTTGTGGAGAAAAAGGAACCCTTGTGCACTGTTAATGGGAACGCAAACTGGTATAGCCACTGTGGAAAACCATATGGAGGTTCCTCAAAAAGTTAAAAATAGAACTACCCTATGATCCAGTAATCATGCTATGGGGTATTTACCCCCAAAATAAATTAAAAAAAAACCCTGACTCAAAGGGATACATGTACCCCTATGTTTATTGCAGCATTATTTACAATGGCCAAATTACGGAAGCAACCCAGGTGTCCATTGATAGATGAATAGATAAAGAAGATTTGGTATATACATACAACAGAATATTATTCAGCCATAAAAAAGAATGAGATCTTGCCATCACGTGGTTGGAGCTAGAAAGGATAATGCTAAGTGAAATAAATCAGACAAAGACAAATACCATATGCTTTCACTCGTGTGGAATTTAAGAAACAAAACAAATGAGCAAAGGGAAAAGAAGAGAGACAAACCAAGAAACAGACTCTCAACTATAGAGAACAAACTGATGGTTGCCAGAGCAGGGCGGGGGTGGGGGGGAAGAGGGGAAATAGGTGATGGGGATTAAGGAGTGCATTTGTGATGAGCACCAGGTGTTGTATGGAATTGTTGGATCACTATATTGTACACCTGCAACTAATATAACACTGTATGTTAACTATAATGGAATTAAAATTTAAGAAACACTTAAAAAATATAGTGTTATTTTGGAGAGATTTTTAGTAAAAGTAATGCAATGTCATGTGGGGTTGTTTTTGGTTTTGGTTTATAGCAAGCCAAGGAAATGAGCAATGAACTTGGAGTCTGGTACTCAGAAAGTTACATCCAGCTCTGTGACCTGAACATAGCTCCAGATCTTATTGGGCCTCAGTTTCCTCATCATAAACTGAGAGTATTGAGTGATGTGACTTCTAACATTCCTTCCAATCCTAAAATGTGAATGTTATTTTGCTCACAATGTCAATATCCTTTATGATAATGATGGCAATAGAAGACATTTACTTAACCAGGCACCTCCAAGCCTTCATCTGATAGCACTAATGTGTGTGCATATCCTCTTGTACTTGGCTTGCAGCTAAATGTTAGTCTAAAATTACAGCTCCCTCAAATCACATTATTTCTATGTATTAAGCTGAATTCTAACACTTGAAGTTTGAAGTTTTTATGATTTTGGCCAGAGTAGACATCCTGTTTTCCAGGGAAAAAGGGCTTTAAAATTTACTTCTCTGCAAATCTACTCTCTCTCAAAATCATATTTTGATGAGTTAAGTGCAAATGAATCAAAAACATATGGATTTCATTTTCCTTGAAATTCTCATGGGCTAAAAGTGGGGAAAGTGAAAAGAAGATGAGGAGGAGAAAGAGAGAGGGAGCAGCTACACAACAGAGGAGAGGGGTTCCATTGAACAACAACAACAAAAATCTGGCATCGTTTTTGGAAGTAACTGCCAGTAAGGGTTGTACCAGATTCACTATTGCTCTCCGATAGCCAAGGGGACCCTCATGTCTCTAAGGACTGGACTCCAAATGCAGCATGATGAAGGGAAATGGACAATGGCTTTGGAAGCAGATCACAATTTAGACCATTTGCTAGTAATGTGACTCTATGTTAATCAGAGTCACACTATGATTAAGTCAGTTAATCTTAGGAGCTCCATTTCTGCAAATGGGAATAACAATAACCTATGACAGATAGTTACTGTGAGGCTTATTAACAACAACATTTATAATGTTCCCAGGAACATACCTGCAACATAGTAATCTAGTATCTGTTCTTACTTCAACATTGTTTGGCACCTAACCTAACTGCCAGTGGAGAATGAGCTTCTGGCAGAACCATCCTTCATCCGTTCCGCCTTCCTTCCACCCTTCTTTTCTAAGTCCTGTGAAAAGTCAACAGCCTGCAAAAGTAATTGTATGTGTGACTTTGAGTTTCTGTGCCTGCAACACAATATGTACACAAATATGTTTTTCCCTAAATGTGGTGGTAGGGAAAACAAGGCTAGAGGAAAGTATCCATGTTCCCCTAAGTTTGTGGTCAGGGCAAGTCCCCATTTGGTTCACTTCTGGGCTGTTCTTGGCCACCTCACCCTTAAATTGCTCCCTGTCTCCATTCAGTTCCCAGAGCCAGGGTGTCTTTCTAGCTGTTTCCAGGGTTACCTTCTATTACTGCTTCTTTCCAAGGCCTCTAATTCCTTGGAAGGAAGGAATTAATTAAGGCGAGTCTTCCTCTCTCCTCTCAGGCCTTGGGCCTGCTCTGTCCTTTTTGGTTTAGTACTTACTCCCACCCCCTCCTCTCCTCCTTCCCTTCACCCCCACTGTACCCCCCAGAGTGGGAGGAAGGAAGGAGTAACCTCAAGGTGTGCTGTGCTGCTGTTGGTTCTGACAGGTTATGTCAGTTAAGCTTTTAAACTCACTTTTGAAAACATTCTAAACCCTAGACCAAACTGCCTTTCAAGGACCAATCTTGTTCAAGTTCTAGGTCCCACCCACCCCCATGTATTCCATAGCTTGGTTTCCTTGTCTTCAAAATGCATTTAATAGGGGCACCTGGCTGGCTCAGTCAGTAGAACATGCAACTCTTGATTTCTTGATCTTGGGGTCACGAGTTTGAGCTCCACAATGAGCGTAGAGCTTACTAAAACAAACAAAAAACCAACTGGATTTAATAAACTTTTAAAAATGCATTTAATAAGTCAGGCTTACCTAAATACTAGGTCTCCTACCTCTGACACCATGCAGTGAGGATGTGGGGTCTGATCTCTAGGGAGATGCTAAGAATCCAGTGAAACTAGCAAGTGAGCCAATGGAAGATCAGAAAGCATACATTGATTACAGTTTCCTCCTTAGGACTCCAAAAGAAAAAACCCACACTCAGTTTTTTCCATTATCAGGAGAGAAGTTAGTATCAGAGAACTTTGTAATAAAAATAATAAAAAATAATATTAACCACTTATTTCCTGAGCATCAACTATGCACCAACACTGTAGGAAATGCGTTACATGCACCATCTCCCTCAACCTCAACAATTCTTGAAATGCATATTTCATTACCACCCTACAACTGAGGAACTAGAAGCTTGAAGACATGAAGTTACTTGCCCAAGGCCACACTGTTTATTCAAAGCCAAGACTGGATAATAGGTCTTTCAGACTTTGAAGTGTGTGTTCCTTCCACTGAAAGAACAAGGTGGGGTCCTTCTTAGCTATCTGAGAATGGAGTAGAAATTCTTGAGGGAGACACCCAGGACCTGAGCACTGGAAGCCAGTAAGAAGGATCAACATGGAGGAGGGCTGCCAGCAAGGGGAAAATGGAGGTAGGTTGAGGATGGGTTAAATAGGTGATGGGTATTTAGGAGTGCACTTGGGATGAGTGCAAGGCAGCACAAAGATTTATGCCAAATAGCATCTTCACTTGGAGCTGCCAAATTGAGCCACTCCCGCATAAAGATTACTTTGTGAGCTCAGTTCCAAAACTAAAAGGGAATTCAAGACCCAGGATGGATCACCAGCTCAGTGACTCCTGGCCTAGACCAATCCCACCATCGTAAGTCTCTCCTGCTCACCTGTGTAGTATGACAGACAACAAAAAGTTATAATTTTAAAATGTTATTATGAATATCATTAACAATACAACATTTTGTGATTATTATGTAGGAGCTTCTGCTATGTGACAAGCTCTGGATTAGGCATTCACAAATTATTTAATTCATGATAAATAAAATCAACATCATGACCCCTGCAGGGGCTTAGAAAGTTGAATCATTTTGTCCAGCACTAAGATCGGTAGCAGAATAAGGATTTGAACAGAAAGTTCTGAGGAATACAGTACAAGAAATTGCAGTATGAGGAACTAGATCTCTTGAATAACCGAAAACAAATAACAACAAAATGCTCTAGAAACCTTTGCTTTAATTCCTCCTGAGAGGGGGAAAATTCATTCAGTGATGAAAAAGAACAAGAAAGTTTATTCCTAGTGAAGAGTCTTCAACATGGTTGTTACAATTCTATGATTCTCTGATTTTCTGAATCTAAAGCAATTAGTTCCAGTTCATGGTATATAACAGTCCAAACTCCTTTCATGGCTTTCTACCCCAAAATGAGAGGATGAGGGAAGGTGAAACATATAATCTTATTAGTCCTACCACTAGTAAAGTGGATTTCAAAGCACACTGTCATAATTTAAACATTATCACCACTGCCCTCCTTTGTCTCCCTGTATGGAATGGCCAGCTTCCGCTCATCCTTGAAACACCTTAGAGGTCAATTTCTCAGGGAAGTTACTTCCTCAAGGACAGCATCCATTTCACTCCAGCCCTTCATTCTCAATCCATTACCAACATGACCACAGCACCTGGGGCTCGCCTGCCATAGTATCTGCCATGTTGTTTTCATTGCATATTCTTTTCTGTAGACTCTATCCCCCTTAAGATAGATACTGTCTTTTAATCTCTAGGCCTCTGTACCTGGTACAGGCTCACTAATCAATGAGTTAAAGAGTGAATTAATAAATTCATTATTAAGATTCAAACTCGGTTTCCCTATTAATCTAGAACTCTGTCCAAACAAATCCACCTCCATGCATTTAAACTATCGTAATTTACCCACCATAAATTATGTGAAACTATGTGTGCATTCCTTAGGTCAAAAGCTACAACACAGAGGCCTCCACAAACATTCTTATCAAGCATATGCACTGCAAAGTTGACCAGCTGGTATAACATCAGAAAGGCTATAGTGCAGATGCACTTACCACAGCAATAGCTATGATCAATCCCAAAGCTTTGTTATTTAGCAGAGTGAATGCCATAAATGCTTTTAATTGATGGAATTGGCACTTGGTTAATTAGCAAGACAAATGTTAGAAATTGGCTTCCGTTGGTGAAATGCATAAACATTGGCTAAAATAGTTTAGAGATTCCCCCAAACCCTTGCATTTGCATTGCATGTGCCACATGGGAGACTCCAGGAAGGCCTATAGCTTA
This sequence comes from Callorhinus ursinus, assembly GCF_003265705.2. Taxonomy (NCBI): domain Eukaryota; kingdom Metazoa; phylum Chordata; class Mammalia; order Carnivora; family Otariidae; genus Callorhinus; species Callorhinus ursinus. The sequence continues at coordinate 56,958,095 of NW_027397071.1, read as the reverse complement.
TACTCTTATTAAAGATGATACCTCCACCTTTCACCCTGGATGGCTGGTATTGGCTAAAGGGTCATGGAACACTGCCTCTTGAAAGTTACCATGTTCACCTTGGAAGTCACATTTTACTCAAAATCCTGTTTTTAAAACCTGGAAAGGCAAAGAGCTGGAACTTCATTGACTTTAGAAAACACATGTATGAAGTCTTTGGTGTCAGGTTGCTAATGATATATTTGTTTTTTAAGAAACGTTTACATGTATGGAAGAATTTGGTTTGAGATTAACTTTGAGAATGACCTGGTAGCAAGGTTCCAAGGAAGCAGCTACAACTCTCTCACCAAAACTCTTTGAACCTACTCTTTTATACCAAAGAAAATCCAAGGTGTGTGCTTAACCCAACTGGCTTGGGTCAGTTTCTAACCTATGACCTCAGCTTCTTTCTATAGCTAACAAAGACAATGTGCACATATGAAGTAAGATTTCTGTAAGGAGAAATAAATGTTTACCCAAAATGCATGGAAACAAATTAGTGCCTCCACTGAAAATTTCCAGATTGTTTTAAACATAAGCCAGTTCCTTCAGTTGAGGATTTTTACACTTGCTAATGCAAAGCTCCTTTTGCCTTTATGAGCAACAGATTCAAGAGACTAAAATGACCTCCCTGAAAAATCTAGTCCCACGTTACATAAGCAACTTTTTATTCCCTGTTGTCTTACAAAAGCACTTTCAAAAGTGTCACAGGCTAACCCCTCCCCCGAAAAAGATTTCTGTGGTTATATGGTCAAACCTTCAGTTGCAGATAATAGAATCCATACTAGCTGATTTGAGCAGAATTGAGTTTTACAAAAACAGCATTCGAGAACTGAATGTCAAACGCTAACATGCAGCCAGCAAAGGCATCTAGCTGCACCATGAGCATGGCCCGTAGGACTCCAGTGAGTGTTTCTCAAACTGTAATGTGTACACAAATCTCCTGGGATCTGGTCAACACACATTCTGATTCTATAGGTCTAGGGTGTGGCCCAAGCTTCTGCCTTGCTCACTAGCTCTCAGCTGATGCCAATGCCAGTCTGGGAATCACACTTTGAATCTCCGCGCCACCGCCGCCACCTGCCAAAGGGGACTCATGTTGCCAACACTGGACATTAGAGCTCTGCCTCCACTTCCCCAAAGGAACCAAACACTTCTCATTTTTCCTCTCCTGAAGATTCAGTCACCCAGCTGGGCTGCCTCCTCTCATTGCCTCTTCTTCCTTCCAAAACTTAAGTGTGCTTGTGCCGCATAAACTAGGTCAAAGATTGCACCCGAGCTCAAGGATGTCCAGCAGATGAAGTTTTTGGATTTCCAGTCAGGGTAGGAAGACATGCTCAGAAGGGGATGACCTGGGTGTTGAGCGAGCCAAGCTGCAGTACTTTCTAAAAGTACTGATAATATCAACACTAAGAATAATTACGATGGCTAATATGTATTGCAAACTAATTACATACCCCAGGCATTATGATAAATGATTTACTTGTACTATTTTACTTAATCTCCACAAAAACTCCCTGAAGTAGCAATTATCATTATCCACTTACAGATTAGGAAACTGAGAACCAGAGGGGGAAAACAGCAGACTTGTCCGAGGTCAAAAGATAGTCAATGATAATTTGAATACAAGTGGCCCAACACCAAAGCCCACATTCTCTACTACACCACACTGTCCCATATAAGACTGGAAAATCCTATTCCCTTTTTAGAGATGCATGGTATAGTGTGCCTTATGGTCTCAGATAAACTCTACAGTAAAGACACTTGCTTAACCTGACTTAACCCAGTGTTCCTCAAACATATTTGGACATGGAAATTTTTATTTTGTCAAGTAATATATATTAACATTAGGAACATTAGAAAATGTCCCACAAAACAAGCTTCAGGCAATGTAGTCTTAAATTTGAATTATTTGGCTGTAGACAGACCAAGTTTAAATTTTAAGCAGGGCAAACCTCGCACCGCCACCTTCTATGCTGAATGTGTAGGTCTCACACTTTCTCATGAGTCAGAACCACCTGGATTTCTAATTCCATAAGTTCTGAAGAATTTTCCTTCCTAACAAGTTCCTAGAGAATGTTGATGATGTGGTCCAGGGGCCACACTTTAACGACTGGCTTGGACAATGGGCAAGTCATTGTCCTTCTCTGAACTTCAATCTCCTTATCTATAAAATGGATACAGTAATGTCTACTTTATGGTGTTCTTAACCCCTTTATTAACAAGTATATATGAGTATCTACAGTGTGCAAGATATGGCGCTCAGTGTGGGGATACAGTGGTGGCCAAATAGAAAAGGTCCCTGTCTCCATGTGCATACAGCCTGGATGTGGGAGGGACATGAGATAATTGTGTGTGACATGTGTATGATCATGCATGGCCCTGAGTAGAGCTTGTTAAGCATTACTTCCCTTCTTTCCTTCTTCTTTACTCACCTCCAAAAAATTCTTACCCATTCCTACATCCCCACCTATATTCATAAGCATCACCTCCTCCACACCTAATCCTCCAACCCCCAACCCAATCATATTAATCCTTTAATTCACAATTCAGAACCCACATTCTTACTGAAGACTTTCTTAACTACCCCACCTCATGATTACCTTTCATTATGTTAAACATATGTAACACTTATTATCTACTTTCTACATGGGACTTCAAATGCAATCATTATGTTCCATTCATGTACAGACACAGATATAGATACTCCCAAGCAGATCATAAAAATCCAGGGGAAATTTCATGCCTTATCCATGTTTCCAAGTACTCATAGAATACTTACCATGTGCAAGACACCAGAGGACATTTTTTGCTTCCCTCAGAGTGCACTGTTCATCATAAATGCTCAGAAAATTAGCATTGTGTACTTGACTCAATTGAATCTACTGAGGTGCAAGGTGCTAGAGATTCAGAGACAAATATAGTCCCCCCCTTTTCTTTGTTAGATCGTGAGCTCCTTGGGAACTGGGACAATATTGATTTCACATCTGAATCCTTAACACTAACACTGGATCTGGCACAGTGGAGAAAGCCAATACATTAAAAACAAATAGATAAATAAAAGAATGCTCTAGAAGAGCTTCCCAACAAATGGCTATAATACATGGTGGCAAGAATGATAACAGAAGTCCACCCTCAGTTCTAAATCCTAGAGAGAAAAATCTCTCTTTCTATGGAGTAGAAGGGTCCATAGGAAATAGGTAAGACATGGAAACCTGATACTGAAATATAAAACAATTTCTCCAACTGGAGAATGAAAGAAAGGCCCATAAGAAAACAGTACATGCAATGGTCTTACAGGAATAATAAGAGTTGTTATCAAAGAAAGATAGGAACTGAAAGTGATTGCCAAGAGTGGGTAACAATAAAGTCAAGGATATAGGCGTGCAGGTACCAGTTTGGAAAGGACCAGTTTGGATTATATACCAAGGAATGTGGACTTTTATCTTGGGTCAAAGGTTGTATATCTGGAAGTTTATATTTGCCAGAGCAATTTTAAACAATTTTCAATGGATTGCAAATATTAAAAATTGTGATATTTTATGTAAAAATTCAGAGATCTTTGTTTGCTTATTTTTGCTTTTCCTGAAAAATAGGAATATCTAGCAATACTAAGCCCACATTCTTCATGGTACCCATGGTTAACATGAAAAGTAGAATCTGACCCTGTAATTTGGGGTAATCATACTTAAATTTTCCACATGTGTTCTTAATTTTGGATTTCTTCCTCCATTCTTTCCTCATCAAACATTGCTGAGTACCAGGTGTCAAACACTTTTCTGGGTATTAGGGAAGCAGACACAAAGGTGTGTCAGGGGCTCACAGTTTAGCAAAGAAGATGAGTGGACAAATAAATACATTTATCAGAATTATCAGCACATTGCTAGAACCCTCCATTGGTATGCGGTAAGAAAAGTCAGACAGACCTGGTGAAGTCCTAAAAGGCTTCACGCAGGAGATAGGAGCAGATTCTTAAACACTGAACAGATAAGCCCCCCTCTTAAAGAGGGGAGGGTGGGTTTTCCAAAGAGAGAGGAAAGGTGAGCAGGCCTCATACAGAGAAGGAACCAAAGAAATTTTTCAGGGTTTGATGTAGGGTGAATAATGGTAGAAGGTCAGAGTGGGGGATGAGGAGAGGTGAGTCTGAACTGGTGGGCAAGAGTTGGATCATCAAGCTCCTGTGCTAAGAAATGTACACTTCCTCACAAAGAATCCCATGGCTGTGTAAGTACAGACATTCAGTACACATCAGCAGTGACTACAAAACTCTACAAATTCGAAAACTCGAAAAACTCTACAGCACTCTAAAATTTTTTAGTCTCACAAGATTTTCTTAGAAACAAAACAGGCACCAAAACATACTTCAAAATACTTTTCTGATAAATGACTGGATACTGACATATAAAGAGTACTATTAGATTTATATTACCTTTCCAGTGTCCCAGAATGCCAGGGCTGGGAGTTACCCTGTAGCGTATCCCGCCTCCCAATTAAGAAATGGAAGCACAGAGAGGGAGAAACTTGCCTGAGGTCACACAGGAAGTATGAGTAGAGCTGGGTCTAGGCCCTGAGCTAACCCCCCCCACCCCCGCTCCAGGCCGGGACGTAGATACAATCACTCCACTCAAGGGCTTCCTGTAGCATGGCCAAGCTGCTTTGCTGAGTCCTGTTTTCCATAACTCACTGCCTTTCTCAAAATTTCCTGTTTCCAATGATTTTCATTAAAAAATTGGAATCGTGTTGCCCAGAGTGGGGGGAAATTCTGGTTTAAAGGCAACATAAAATTGCTTTTAACTTTCTGATTCAAATCGCCTAATTAGAGGCATTATGCTCTTTGAGACAAGTCACAAATCAGAAAAGAAACTGCAATGTTTTTGGATCATATCCTTGGGGGAGGGCTGTCGAGAAGTTGGGGGGGAGGGATTAATTAGGGTGGAAAGGAGTCACAAATTACCCCCGCACAGTGGCTAGGATTGGGCCCCCTCAACTTAAAGTCTATAGGAAACACAGGCAGGCTGTCTGCTTGAACAAAACTCCTGGATGGAAAAGTTTCTCGGCTTCTGCGTCTGGTTTTTCTCACTCTTTCCTTTTTCCCACTCAGTAGCACTTGAGTGGATTTGGAGAAAAGTGTTACACCACAGCACGTGGGGAAGCAATGTTCAGAATAAGCACAGAATTTAAACCACGGAAGAGCACTGAGCAGAGAGTTAGGAAATGTGTGGGAGCCAACCAGTCTTCCAAGAAACCTCCTCATTTCCCAGCAAGCCAAGGGAGGTCCATCCTTGCTATTTGTAGAGTCTGCCTTTGCAAATTTGCCTGCTTGCTAACGTGGCCTAATGGTGCCATGTTTTCCACAACTGTGGGCTTTCTGTTGGTGATTTCACTGTTGAAAAGAGTGCCAGAGGGCTGTCCAGTGTTCCTAAGGGCAGGAGATCCATGACATGCTTACAGAGGGAATGTGTGTGTTTGATAAGCTTCATTCAGGTGTGAGTTATAATGCTATCGGGTGCAAGTTCAATGTTAATGATTCAACAATATATGTTAAGGTGTCTTTACACAGAACCACACACACAATAGGATTATGAATTGATATGTCGACAAAGGTGTTGTGAACGAGGCTTCACAGAAACCTAACCCTGTATTTCCCCTGGGAGCAAGGGTTCAGTATTTGCTAATTTGGCACTTGTGGCGACTTTCTAGAACATAACTTTACAAATAACAAGAACTGACTGTAATTTACTGACAGCTCAAAAGTCTCCATTCCAGAGAGACTTTCTCTGACTGCTCTATTTAAACCTGCATATCCCCTCCCCTTTCCTGCTACTGTTTTTCTCTAGGGCACTAAGCATCTTCTGATAAAGGATCGGTTTTGTTTACTGTCTCCTATAGAATATAAGCTCTATGAAGGCAGGGATATTTGTTTATTTAGTTCAATGGTCTAAGCACACAGCTACAACAGTGAACAGTACTGAGTACGTATAGAGATGTTAAAATTATATTAAAAAATGTTGGTGCTTTCATTTGGAAAAAAATGGAAGCATAATCAAAATTAGCATATATGCTAACCACCAAATGATTCTCCCACTCCCCAAATTAATTTGTCCACCACTAAAATTGATTTAATACAAGCAATATAAGAGAAAGGCAAATTTGGAAATTCTAAAATGGAATTTCGTCTACTAATAAATAATTCTTGATTCTGGGCACATGATAATGTAAAAAAAAAAAACAAAAAAACCCCCAAAACCCCAAGTTTTGGAGTTGAACAAGGTTGAGTTTAAAGCTCTGTGGGTCAGTTATCAATAATATGGCCCTAGAAAATTTCTCTTCAAACCTCTGTTTTCTTCTCTGTGAAATGGAGATAGTATCTGCCAAAATAGTTAATGAGTGCTTAATAAAAAAAAAAGAGAAATAGTTGAATGAGCAAATGAATGAATAAGAATACACTCATACACTTGTCAAGAGTTCTGGGAGGAAAACCAGTAACCCTTGTTTCTCCTCATGGTTCCACTGGTATCTTTCTTTTTTGGCAAAAGTAGTATATTACTTTAGCCAAAATATGTACCTTATTTGAGCTTCATTCATAAAATAAAAGGGTAGATTCTAAGCATTTTATGCATCATGTTCTGCTTTGAAAATATGAGAAAAACCATGAATACTCTGCCTCGAAAAAAATGAATATTCAGATTTTGCCCAACATTTCACCTACACTGTCAAGTGGTTCACAGAATTGCATCTGTAGTTTGTAGATCTCAGTTTAGGAAATGGCAGTCTTGGACTAGGAAGACTAAGTTCTCCACCAACTTTTTTTTTTTTTTAAAGATTTTATTTATTTATTCATGGAAGACAGAAAGAGAGAGAGAGAGGCAGAGGGAGAAGCAGGCTCCCAAGGAGCAGGGAGCCCGATGCAGGACTCGATCCCAGGACTCTAGGATCATGACCTGAGCCGGAGGCAGATGCTTAACCATCGGAGCCACCCAGGCGCCCCTCCTCCAACTCTTAACATATCTTTTCTTATCCATTCCCTAAGGAAAAAAGTCTTGAGAATTTACCACATACATGACATTGCATTGGGTGATGAGGGAAGAGCAGAGGAGACATAATAAAAATAAGACTCAACTTACAGCTCTGGTGTCTAGCAGAAGAGATGGGACAGTTCCAATATAGAAGGGAAGAATCTTAGGTGGAGGGCACATACTGGGCCAAGGAGCAGATATGAAAACTATGGGAGGCAGTTGGAGAAGAATAAATTGCTCTGGTCTCTAGCTGGGAATGCCTGCCTGACTAAAATATATGGAGGTCATGGGAGAAACAAATCCTCTTATATTGTCAGCAAGGGTAGAAGAGGATTGTCATCATCTGCTACTGAAGCTATGGCCCATCTCCACCACTTCCGGTACGCTGAGTCAGCCAGTGTTCAGCACTCTCGATGGCCAAGGATTGCTTGGTTTTCTTTCCTCCCCCATCATTCATTAGGCATACACGAAGTACAGACTGTACTAAACAGTTTTATGTTGGTTGTCTCATTTCTTCATCTCTATTTTCAGATGAGGGAGTTGAGCCTCAAAAAGATGAAGTAAGGTATGCAAGACCACTCATTCAGTTACAGAATCTGACTCCAAATCCATTGTCCTTTCCCCTGCGCCAGGATACTTTTGCCTAGATGTGCCTATCCTTATTGGTAGTTGGGTGGAATTTGAAAGGATACATTGGGAGGATGCAGAGTTGAGAGGCAGCCTGGAGGCATTTGGAAATGGGTGATGGACATATGTCAGGATATTCTACTTAACTTGACCCCAGGTTAAGACTATACACTGATGAGGGTGCCTGGGTGGCTCAGTTGGTTAAGCGACTGCCTTCGGCTCAGGTCATGATCCTGGAGTCCCGGGATCGAGTCCCGCATCGGCTCCCCGCTCAGTGGGGAGTCTGGTTCTCCCTCTGACCCTCTTCCCTCTCGTGCTCTCTATCTCTCATTCTCTCTCTCTCTCTCTCTCTCTCTCTCAAATAAATAAATAAAATTAAAAAAAAAAAAAGACTATACACTGATGAGAAGGGACAAGGAGTTTAAACCATGCTGCAGGCAATGGGGTGCCTGGGTGGCTCAGTCGTTAAGCGTCTGCCTTCAGCTCATGTCATGATCCCAGGGTCCTGAGATCAAGCCCTGCATTGCGCTCCCTGCTCTGCAGGAAGCCTGCTTCTCCCTCTCCCACTCCCCCTGCTTGTGTTCCCACTCTTGCTGTGTCTCTCTGTCAAATAAATAAATTTAAAAATCTTAAGAAAATAAAATAAACCATGCTGCAGGCAATACTACACCAGCATTACTACAAACAAATCTTATTTAAACAACTCCTCATCAACTGTTTGATTATGATATAATTAAAAACAATGACTATTATTATTTTTATTTTGTAGATGTAGAGATGGAGCTGAGAGACAGATGACTGTTTGAGTTCTTACTGCTAGTCAGGAAAAGACCCAGCCTTTGGACCCCAGGGTGAATGACCCTACAGCCAGGCTTTTCCCTACCATAGAACACTGCCTTTCTGGTTGGAACACAGTCTTCACTGTGAAGAGAGAACTTTCCAGATGAACATTCCATTCTGCACATAAGAAAATCTTGAAGGTTTAGGTTGAGCCGATTGATTTCAAATGGTCCTTTTGAGTAGATAAGTCCACAATTTCCAATTTTCAACTTGTTTTATAGACTTCTTCTGATTCCACGCATCTTTCCTCTGCTTTTATATGAGGACATCTAGGTTTCCAACTGGAATTCCTTCTCTACAAGTCAGAACTTTGATTGGACAGGAAATTAAGTTCCTTCTCTCGATTTTGCATGCTTGCCAACTGTCCCTTCTGTTTCCCCTTTACTGCCCGGAGAGCAGGCATACACAGATTTTCTCTAGCCTAGTCAGTGAGAAACAACACTTCTACCTGAAGAATGATCCTACAGAAGTCTCTACCTGAAGAATGGTCCTACAGAAGTCTCTACCCCCACTGTCTTCCACATATCCTGCTCTCCACTTCCAGTCAGCCAATTAGAATTTCCACGTTCAGAGCACCAGTATGTCTCATCTTGGTGCCTCTGTTCATGCTATCACCATCATCTATGACACCCTAACCTCAAAGGGGGCGAACCAGTTGGCCCAAAGCTTTGTCACCTTTAAAAAAAAACAGCTCAAATACCACTTCCTCCAAGAAGTCTTCACTGATCTCCTCCAATGGATATTAATCTCTCCCTCTTAGACCACCCTCAAGCTGTGTACCTCTTCCTGTTATCTTACATTAAATTATCACAAGTTATAAAAATGTCTCATCTCCTCTACTTAACTACTTGACCCCTCTATTTTCTTATGACAAGAATTATAGGGGATTCATATTCAATTCCCTACAACACAATACCTAAAATTTACTAGTTAAATGCCTCACCAAAAATTATCGTCGTCATCATAATGCCTATAATTTAACAAGCATTTATTTTGAGCTATGTATTTTTCTTGTGTTATTTCTAGTCCTTGTAATAACCCTGAAGGGTATTTTTCATCATCCTCCTTGTTCAAGTAAGGAAACCAAGATGTGGTCAGCCAATAAGTGGAAGAGGAAGACTTCAAACTTTAGGCTGTGCTTCCAAAGCCTTTTGATCTTGGCGCTATAGTTTGGTGCTGCTGAAAAATTAACTCAGGATAAGTAAGGTGCTGCATGGATTCACTGGAGACTCTAAACTTTAATCTTCCACACTCCTACCATCTGAAACAAAATTAAGATCAGTAAAAAGTTCCCTGAGCACCTCAAATTATTGTCCTTATACAAAAGGCATTCTTTTTGAGAAATAGTTTAAGTTTAGTGTGATGTTCATGAACACAAATTCTGGAGCCAGACTACCTTGGATTGAATGCTGACTCTGCTATTTGCCTAGCTGGGTGTTCTTGGGAAATTCCTTAACTTCTCTGTGTCTCATTTCTCCATTTGTAAATGATCATTATCATCATCACCATCCCTGCTTCCAAAGGTCTGTGGTGAGAATTAAATGGGGGATATGAATATGACACTCAGGAATGTGCTTGTTTAATTTAGTTATTATTAATGGGTCAGCAGCTGCAAAGTGCTGGCGTGTAAGTAGGATGCAGCCTGCAGATGATTGTAACTATAATTGCTTCATATAGTATATTTTGAAGCAGTGATTTATAGCCAAAATTTAAAGTATTTTAGATTATACACACACACACACACACACACACACACACACACACACACACAAATGTAGTTTCCTACCTTCTCTTAGAAAATCAGAAGATCTATTAACTCTGAATACCTATTCTTCCCTGGCCAGAATCCATTGGGGCTGAGTAATAGCTTGCCCAACTTAAAAAAAAAAAAAAAAGGCATGAGCTCTCAGCTGCATCACTGGGGCCCTGATTCCCCTGTTGCCCTGTGCTTAAAACACTTCTCTTATCTGTGTTTTGTGTGATCCCTGTGTTACACCCTTGCTAAGAATATTTTGAAGTGTTATCTAATCTACCATATGCTTCAGTGAGTTGAGTTATCAAATTTTTCTGTCCAAACCCAATTTGAAACAGTAAACTAGGTAATCATTCACATTACCTGGCTGATAGGAAAATGGGCATTGGAACAGATAAAGCTGGGAGGAAGAAAAACCCAACAGCAGTCGTGGCTCTCCATCACAGTGAAGCACCACATTCAAAAGCCACACTCAAAATATGCCGTAACAATGTAGTATCATGCTACATGAATGCTTGCTTATTAAGAATGATCCCCCCACCACCTCCCATTTTAAGGCCTTCCTCAATATTGTAGCTCCTTAGTAGGTCTGCTCCAGTCTCTCAGTCATACTCTGTATATCAAACCAGAAGGAATGTCTTACTGTCTTATCTCCCAGAGCACAATTTGAGAAATTCTACTCTCATCCTAATTGCAGTCTTGTCCACCAGACTGAGAGTCCCTGGAGCATAGGGGCATTGTAGAACTTGCTGGGTGCCCCTTAGGGCTAAGCAAAGTGTCTTGGATTTATTTGATAAGTGTATATTTGAATGAATTTTAAGAAAATTAAAAACCATCCATTTTTCTAACCAACCTAAGCAGATAGTACAAAATATAATTGTTTGCAAATATTTCAATCAAAATTTTTTTAAAAATTCAGAAAGTGTTGGGTACATAAATGGGCCAATTCTCATTAGAAACATTCATTTTTATTACTTTGCCCTTAGAGCTAAACATGCCCAAGCCATGAGTTGGCTTCCTCTTTGTCTTTTTATGCTTCAACTCTCTCTATATCAGTTTTCTAGTTTTTTATTCATTTTTTTCAAAGATTTTATTTATTCATTTGACAGAGAATGTAAGAGAGAGTGAGAGAAAGCACAAGCAGGGGGAGCAGCAGAGGGAGAGGGAGAAGCAGGCTCCCCACTGAGCAGGGAGCCCCATGAGGGACTCGATCCCAGGACCCTGGGATCATGACCCAAGCCAAAGGCAGATGCTTAACCGACTGAGCCACCCAGGCACCCCAGTTTTCCAGTTTTTTAAATAAGGATTTATATTCATCCATCAGGTCTTATCTTGCACTTCACCTCCTCTGAAAAGCCTCCCATAATATCTAAGACTAGATTTAAGTCTCCCCCATGCACCCCTACAGCCTTCATGTACTATCACTCTATGAAAATTCCCTAGACTATCACCTCCGTAAAGGCAGAGATTATGCCCCATTTACCACTGGGATCCCTTGAATAGTCTTAAGTGCTCACAAAATATTTACTGACTGAAAAATAAAGTGAAGGAGTGAATCAACAACTGCGTGAGTATACTTCCAAGGTAGTTGTAAGAGCCCAAATCTAAGTTGTCATCACCATTATCAGGAATGTTCAATACAGGGAAGCTGAGCTGAGAAATGCTTTGGCCAACACTCCTGTCTGTTGCTCCCATCTGAGGCTGCCCTGGCTCCAGCCCTTCACCCACGATATACCCACTGAGCTTTCCTGAAGCTGACTCCATGCAAACAGGGCTGGTGGGGTGTCTTCCAGCCTCACCAACCTAATTGTTCCTCATTTCCTGCCCATAAATGGTACAAGGTGTGGAGTTGCTCCTCCCAATGTCCCAATTTCAATCATTTGTCTACATTAATCGACACTAATGGCTTTTACAAATGTAAGTCTTTAAGCTCCAGTAAGTTACATGTGTTTGAGGAGACCAGTGAAAGAAAGCTTCCAGGAAAATGTTCTCCAAATATCCTGAAAGCAGGGAGAGAGCCCAGCATTCCAAAGCCCTGTGCCTTTGTTCAGCAATCCCTCAAGAGATTGGGTTGTTATTATTAATAAAGTGTGACTTTCTCCAAATGAAAGAACAAAACCTTGTGTTTTGCGTGGAAAAGATAGGCACAACAAGATCCAGATCACATCAGTCCATTCGACACCAAAAAGGGTATGTATTTAACTTCCATATTTTCTTAAAAAATATTTTTAAGGAATATAATGGCATTAGATAAGATTTTTAAAATATTTTTGTCCTTGAGCCCAAGATTAGAATATTCTGTTACCGTCTTGGAAGAGCCACTGTCAGTCTTTTTTCAGGTTTATTGTATTTAACCTAATACAGTATCATATCCTCTTTTCTCATGGAATGTTCTACCATAAATATATCTTTCTGGTTATAATCACAGTTTTAAGAGATAGTATTTATTTTAATACATAAAGTTTAATCTCCTTAACCACTGCCTATTATTAAACATTAAAATATAAGACCAATAATTTAAAAAAAACAGTAATTTAGAAAGTAAGTGATGGATTAGGAAAAAAATACAATATGCAGCAGCTATAAAATATTATAAAAGATTCTTCACTCATCTTGGCATTAGCCATCTGATTAGTACCCCTTTTGAGAATTCTTAAATATCATTCTGAGAAGCAGACACAGGAAGGCAAAATTCTTATGATAAGAATAGACAGCAGGAAAGAATGTTTTTAAGTAAATTTTTTGAAAACTGTAAGTACAATTATAAATGTGAATAATTCCAAGTCCCACAATTAAAAGGCAGATAGTCTCCAATTCACTGAAACAAATTTTAAAAATCTAATATTATTTACTTAAAACAGTTGCTAAGATTAATTACCTGATACAACTAGAAGATAATTTCAAAACTACATTATCTTAGCCTGAATTCCCCCCAAAAGTAGTTACTCAAACAAAGGATAGTGTGTAAATAGTTCATTTGAGAAGTGATGCCTGCAAGTAGGAGTTAGGATCAGGGCAAATGAAACACACAGAGAGAAGACTAAGGGGATGCATGATTATTGATCCTGTCACTGCTATGGGAGGGTGACACTTGATCCTGCCAGGAGTCCTAAGGAACCCTCTAAAATGCATCTCACAGCTCTGCTCCCAGGGGTGTGAGTGGAGGAAGAATTTGTATTTACTGGCTCTCCATCCCATTGGTCAAGCATAACCTCATGGGAATTAACTCATTCAGACATGGACCTTTCCTGGCTTTGCCAGTTAAAATAATACTGCCTCCTATGATTGAACTGGTTGTCACAGCAGCACGTGAAGAAAGTCCTGCTGAGAGGATCTGAAGGGGCTCACAAGAGGCATCTGGTAACAGTCCATCCTTGGCATCGTTCAGATTTGCTCATGCCTTCCATTAAGTTCATCACCTTCAAGGAGGTGGCTAACTGCTATTCTGCAAGTAAGAAAAACTAGGTCCTCACAGTCACAGCTATCCCAAGCCCTAATCAGTGTTCATCATCTCCCTCCTCCAACACCCTCTACAGATTTCCCTCACTCTCAACCAATATTTTAGCTTGTCGAGGCTGCTTTCCTGGGGAACTGTCCCAGGACATCATCTGTAAGGGGGCTAAGCCCTTGGCTACTCCCAGGCATGGTTTGCTTCGGTTGTCAGCTCACCATTATCACTGTGCATGGCAGATGGATCCCTTGGTTCCTGGCAAACTGGGTCCTGCCTCCAGTCTGTTGTGGCAACTCTAACTCCTCTTGGTAATTAGGGTTCATTACCCCCATCAGTATAGCAACTGTCTTCTTTGCCTGTTGGTCCAATGATAGAGGAGCCCAAAATGGCCAGTGGGGTGTTTTCCAGCCTCACCAACTGTTTGAAATCTGAAGTTCAGTTTGAAGTTAGTGGAAACCTTACTATGTCTCATGGTAGAAGTATCTCCCCCCACCCCTGCTTGGGAACTAGAGCCTTTAATCCAGCAGATCCTGGTGATTGAGACCTGAAACTCATCCCAAAGGTCTACATTCTAGGAGCTCTCCTGTAACCAACTCTCTTAGCCTGGGTTCCCCCAAAGCAAAAGCCAAGATGAAATCTTGTATGCAGATAGGTTTATTTAGGAAGTAATTCTGGAAAGGAGGGATGAGGGGCAGGAGAAAAGTGGGGGGGAGGAGAGAGAGAGGAGGAGGAGAAAGGAGAGAAAGCCAACATGAGGATGCATTGTTGATTGGGCCACCGTAGACATGGTAGACAGGTGCTTCGTAAGTCTGTCTTGAAATTGTCCATTCAGGAGTCAAATAGAGAAGAATTTCTATCATCTTATGGTTAATTTTCCCTTTCCATAAAGCTAAGTCACTAATTGTTGCCAAAATTCCCTTTCTTTAAAATCCTACATTCCCGACATGCAGTATAAGCTAATTTTATTTTATTGTCCGGGTCAGAGACATTTTCCTGTATCATATGTCATTTTCTATTCTTCTTGCCCTGAACTTCTAAATTATCCTGCCTCAGAGCTCCAGGATTGGATTTCTGTCAAGTTCCAGGACTCTGACAATCTTCCTCCCTATTCAATGTAACTTCCAACAGTTCCCATGGTGTCCCTGTTTCCGAAGGGGCTTTGCTTCTCCTCCTCTAGTTCTCCCTGACCACTCCCCATGCATTACAGATGGATGTCATGCTTCCCTAACCCCTTCAACCCATTAGTAGACCAGAACATACTGTGATGCTAAAAATCTTTGCCAAAAATTCCTGGCTATGATCACATCGAGCCCTGATGAAACACATTTTATTTTCCAGAGAGACTGAAAAACAGCAGCAACTCCAACAACTGAGTTTTAATCTCTTCTCAGAGAAGAATTTCTGGCTGAAGAGAGCACTGGAAGGAGTCAGAACACATGGGTTTGAGTATGGCCCTGACATACCAGAGAAGGGTTCTTCAGGGAGCTGAAGCTCTAAAGGGGTAAGACTATTTTCCCGTCTGTGAAATCAAGTGTAAGATATATTTATCTCTTGAGTTGCTGAGGTTCAAATGCAAAATCAACCAACATTTGCATAGCTTATCATTATCTCATACATTATTAATGTGGCGTTATTATATTATCATTAGTTTAGCATAAACTAGTAAAAACACCTACCTATTGGTCTTCAACACACATATATTGAGAATTACTATTTTCCAGGTCTGGATGTAATTTCAATGCCTATAAATAAAGGTACATGACAAATCGTAATGAAACTCCGTTCCTTCTGTATGTTAGCTTGGACTGCCATAACAAAATACCATATAGCAGCTGGCTTAAGCAACAGAAAATTATTTTCTCACGGCTTTAGAAGCCAAAGGTCCTGGATCAAGGTGCTGGCAGATTCAGTTTCTGGTGAGAGTCTCCTCCTTGCATGCAGATGGCTGCCTTCTGGCTCTGTCCTCACATGGCTTTTCCTCTGTGTTAGCACAGAGACTTCCTCTTCTTATGAGGAGATCAGTCATAGTGAACTAAGAGCCCTCCTTTATGACCTCAACTAACCTTGATTACCTGGGGGAAAGGCTCTGTCTCCAAACACAGTCACACTGGGGTCAGGGCTCCAACATATGAAATTTAAGACTCAGAATTCAGTCCATAACATCTCCTGAGCTTGCAATATAAACAATTAAGTGAGAAAAAAAAAAAAAAAAGATTCCCCCATCCTTTCTTCGGATTCATGCATTGGAAAGAGCTCCTAGGATCTGTTTGTTGGAAGAGAACCACCTCCCAATCCAAAACCACCTCTGCCTAAAAACGCTCACCCAGGGAGCCATTTGGTCATTGTTCTTCCGGGACTCCCTGGCCGGGCCTCCCGCGTCCCTCACTGCTGAGGGCCGGCTGTAGCTCTGTTGTGTACGCCTCAGTCTTAGCACAGAAGAGGCTCATTTTAGCTTTTCTTGTCTAAGTTTCTGAATCTGCTTCTCCACCTTGTGTCCCTCCCCCCCCCCCCCCCACTCATGTCCTCTCTCTTCCCCAGGTGCCAGCAAACTATAAAAAAGTCTGGAAATACAACGAAAACAGTATGTTTATTTGAACTTTGGGATTAACAATTGGACCCAATGCTTAAGTATGGAGATACTTCAACTAAAAAGGTGTCTGGAGATGGTAGAAAAGTATATTGAACACATTACTGGAAAAAGTAACTAACATCCTATTTAAAAATAAGCTTATTCTATGTTTTCGGACTTTTGGGTATCCTTTATGTGTCTGCCTTCACTTGCCCTTCTCCCTTCCTCCTGGCTTTTCTCTCCTGGGTCTCTGTGTACCTTCCCCGTGGCATGCCTCTTTGCTCCTCTCTGCTCTCCCCCTGGCTTTTCCATCACCTCTGTCTTCTCATTTCTCTTTCATGAGGCCTGTCCTCCCCTCTCCACTCCCCTGCCTCTTTCCTGCTCCTTCGCTTCCACAGCCACCCTCTGATTGCAGCTCAATCCAGCTTTATACTTTCAGCACAGCATTTTTGGCATGTGAACTTTTTTCCAATTTCCTGCCAGAGTAACAGTGAAGCTTAGAGGAGAGTAGGGTGAAAAGTCTCCTATGAATAGAGGAGGTGCTAAATGAGCCCTCTCACCGATAGAGTTCAAGAAATGCGGTCTTCTCATCGTGAGCTTTAATGGAGTGGCATGTGTCTAGGCTGGTCACAGGGACTCAGTTCCCAGCCAGATGGGATACACCTTTATTGAAGGCAGACTGGATCTTGCAGAGGGCTCTCAACCAAAAGTCAGGAACTCTGTAGGCAAAACAGAGATCTGATATTCACAGACTGTGTGATCTTCAGAAAGTCCCTAGACCTCTCTGGGCTTCAGTTGTCTTAGCTCTAAAACAAGTGAGTTGGAGTGATCATTTTTAGGAACCTTCTGGGTTTGACTTGATGACTATATGATTCTCCTTCATATAGTACTATATTCCAAATATACAATAAACTAAATATATATCATCAATGAATATAGATGTCAGCCTATATGTATATAAAACACACATGCAAATATGTGTGTGTGAGTGTATATGTATATAAAACATAGCATGCATACACACCCACACCCCCCACACACATACATTCTTTTTTTTTTTAAGATTTTATTTATTTGACAGACAGAGAGCGCGAGAGAGGCAGGCAGAGGGAGAGGGAGAAGCAGGCTCCCCGCTAAGCAGAGAGCCTGACGTGGGACTTGATCCCAGGACCCTGGGATCATGACCTGAGCTGAAGGCAGATGCTAAACGACTGAGCCACCCAGGTGCCCCCCCCCCCCCGACACACATTCTTTGGAGGAAACACTCCAGAAAGCCATTCTAGACCTTGTTTCTTGCAAGTTACAATGGACACTTGATGGGAGGAGACTTTACTCCCCTAAAACATTAAGATTAAAGAAAGACTTTGGAAAACAGATCACAGTGAAAGCAAGGTTAAGATATGGAATTCTTGGAGGCGGTTATTTTTGGATTTTGTTTTATAATAAAATATAGGCATTGTACTTTAAGACTAAATCATAGGGATGCCTGGGTGGCTCAGTTGGTTAAGCATCTGCCTTTGGCTCAGGTCATGATCCCAGAGTCCTAGGACTGAGTTCCACATCAGGCTCCTTGCTCAGTGGGGAGCCTGCTTCTCCCTCTGTTTGCTGCTCCCCCCTGCTTGTGTGTGCGCACTCTCTCCCTCTCTCTCTGACAAATAAATATATAAAATAAAATAAAAAAAGGCTAAATCATATATTTGAGTCCTGATTCATAAACACTTTAAAGCTGGTGTTTATTTAAATGCTAATGGTGCACTGGGTTTGAAAAGTAAAGTGAAATTAGCAAAGTACATTAATGGATAGTAATTGCAGAGAGAAATATGATCTATAAACTATTTTCCCTTTATAAAAATATACCCATATATGATTGGCCACACTGGGTGTTTGAAAGCTAAATGTATAGGCCCCGAGGAAGGAATGACATCATTAATTAATTAATTAAACATTTGGTACATGTCTACCATGTATCTGAGTTTTAAAGAAATTATATATGGCTCTTGCCCTTCTAGGGATATAAGATAAACAAATAAAAATGCATAAACAGTATTGTGATAAGCTATGAAAGAGAGGACATGAGCTAATACAGTAGCAGACACGGGTGATGGGAGCTGGAGGATGGGGGGTAGAAGATGTGACAGTCTGATAGGGGCAGGATGCAGTCCTGGATGCCCCCTTCATCTTGCAGCCAAGATGGAGGACCAGCAGTGTGGAATGAAGGCTGTACCTCCGGGGTACCCATCACTGGCCTCTTCTGTGGAGGGGCCAGTCAGAGCTGCTCCCTGGAGGACACTGCTACGGCTACCAGCAACTGTTCCTGTGCTTGGTCACTGCCCTGTCCCCTGCTGCTGAAGGTGGCAACTCTAGGTGTCTCTCTCCCCCTATGCCCTTCAGCTCCTCAAGGGCCTGGAGTGCCTGCTACCTACTCAGCCTTCTCTCTGACACCTCAGATTTTGCCGAGGCCTCTCCCCCAGTGTGTGCCATGATCCCTGTCCTGCCCCCTGGCTCTTCCCCTTGCTACTGCAGGTCCTGTGACAAGCCTGCTGACTCTTACCTCAAGGACTTTCCATGCCTCCCCAGGGGCTTATGGGAAATTTGAGTCACCTGATCATACCACACAGAAAGGACAGGTGGCTTGGAAAAACCAAGTTCTGGTCCTCTATCTGCCTCTGCACTGTGCATACATAAGCCAGGAGGGGTGCCTCTTTCCCCAGGATCACTCGCCTAATACTACCGCTCCCCACCCTGGGCTGAGATGCATAGAGAGGTCAGGGCACAATCAGCCTCTCTCTCCCGTCTCAGCCACGTCTCCTTCCCAGAGTCTCTCCAGCTGCAGGCAGAGGCCTCAGGGCTCTCATTTCCTGCACATGTGTTCTTCCAGGTTAAGGCAGCAAGCCTCTGGGCCTGGATGCTACAGGTGGAAGGAGTAACTTTTCTACAATTATAGAAGAAACTATGATTTAAGATGTTCCACTTGGGTTCTTCATATGATCAAGGAATTTAGAAAATTCTCTCTGTTGTTGCCAACTCAATATCAATCCCCCTGCTCTTCCTGACTATAGATCCCCCCTTTTGTTCAGAGGCATCATGTGCCCAGTTAAAAGTGCTCTCCTCCCCATATCCAGAGGTTGCCAGGGCTGGCCATGCGGCCAAGTCCTCACCAATGAGCTAGGAGTAGGGTTCTCCTTTAAAAACAAAACAGCTTAACTGGTGTTTGTTTTTGGTTTCTGCCTTTTTCTTTCTGCCTTCCTCCTGCCAGGAATGCTGAGATGATGCCTAGCAGTGCAGTAACCAGCTTGCAAGCACCGAGGAGGGTAACAGAGAAAGCTAGAAGAAACCTGGGTCTGTATCAGGCATGGTTCCACTAGACGATCAGAACCGTTGGGGAGGTGGAGTTGGGGGCAGGGGGTGGGGTTGGATTGCAAAAGATTGGCTTATGTGATTGTGGGGGCTGTCTAGGCAAGTCTGCACCCCGTAAGGCAGCCCATCAGGAAGGGTGGGCTGGGACACTGGAGCACAGGAAGAAGCTGTGATCCACAGGTGAAATTTCTTTTCCTTCAGGGAACACTCAGTTCTGCTGCTTAAAGTCTTTCGACGGATTGAATCAGGCCCACCCCAATTATCGAGGATAATCTTCCTCACTTAAAGTAAACTGGTTATAATTACATAATCAAATCTCTAATCACATCTACAAAATACCTTCACAGCACAAGATTAGCGTATGAGTGAATAACTGAGGACTAGAGCCTAGCCAAGTCATCACATAAAACCACCCATTACAGGGTCCACAACAGCATGATGGTGCCACTACATTAACTCTGGATTTATTGTTATGTGGAAAAACAAAAACAAAGCAAGACAAACAAACAAAAACGGGTTCAGTCTTAGTAGCCAGGCTAGCGTTACAGGCAACCAAATGCAAATCCTAATTAGGATACATTCTTCCTCCACAAAACTCAGTTTTAACCTTATAACTTCCTATGGACTCAAACAAATATCTAATTTTTAAGTCAAAACTGAGCAACAGCCCTGTTGTTTTTAGGAAGGTATTCGACTTTTCCCCCAAAGCTCTGAAATCCACTGCTTTGAGAATGAGAAGGACTTTAGGCAACAGGATTTATAAGATGAAAATACAACTGAACACTTTTGACAAAAAAAAAAGAAAGTATCCCCATTATAATACCTATGGAAAAAAGTAATTTGGTCAACGCTGGAACCCAGAACTACCTGAAGCTAAAACCTATCCTCTTTCTCTGATGCTAAAGTACAAACAAAACTCTCTGCTTGGCCATCTCTGGGAAAGAGAATCACCAACAAAGCTATCCAGTGAACTTCTTTAGAACTCCATACTCCTAAGAATGATCATCATAAAATTACTGCCAGTCGTATTTAGCTAAATCAGATGTATTCAATATTAATTCGCTCTCACTATCACTATCAGAATTGAAATTTCAGCTTCATGTCTTATTCAGAATGACATATGTAGGTTCATCTATGGCTGTATGAAAAAAAAAAAGAAAAGAAAATTAAAGCTGATCACGTCTCAGTGCGAGCTGTCAAAACCCACAAATAAGCCCTTGGAGTAAGCGGGCCGGGGCAGGGGGAGTGGGTCAGCCAATGCTTTGCTGTCTGTACTTGTTCTTGTCCAGTGAGCGTGTCAGGATGGGACCATTAATTTGTCTGTGTCAACGTGATTTTGAGGAAAACATTGCTGATGACCCGCCAAGACAGCATGGACATCCTTCCCTCCCCGCAAAGACCCGTGATAATAAAGAATCTTTATATGTTGACAGAGTTTTATGGGATCTTTCATTCAGTTCCACAAACAACTTTAAGAGGTGGGAAGGGGAAAGATTTTGATCCCCATTTTATACATGAGGAAGCAGCATCAGACACAGAATGACTCACTGAGTTCACATGGCAAGTAAACCACAACACCCTCCGTGCTCCCTGGGAAAAAAGGGAGGAAAAAACAGCATCATAAAGTATTTAGAAAAATCTTTTAAAAGTTGAATGAAACTTGGGCCGGAATATCTTGTTTATGACAAGACACTAATAAATGTGAAAGAGCATAGTCTCTGTTTCCCTTTAACTGGAAGACCAAGATTTACAGAATATGCCCAGACCCACGAACTTCACACTATTTCAAATATTAATTTCTTGTGAGGTCGTTGGGAGACAGTTCTAGAGAAGCCGGGCATGTCTGTCTGATTGTTACCCTTTAAATGCTATTAAATTCAAATTCATGTCTGAATTGTTCTAAGGTCATGTTTTCAGAGCCCGTTACCTCTTGGGCCAAGTTGGGGGTGTGGCAAGTACAGACTTAGTCACTAATGAGGTCCCCTGTGGGTGGCCATGAATGGCAGGAGGAGAATAAAAGTTCACCCTTTTCTATGGGCTAAAATGAAACTAGACCTAATCCAGAGATAGGCAGAACATATCTTCCCATTTTATTTCCTTCTGATCACGGCCCAGAAGTAGATAACAGTTATTTGCATTTGCCTGGCACTTACGATGTACACTTACACTCCCCACGTAATAGGGAACCTGATCTTGTGTGTGCGATCAGGGAAGACTTCTCTGAAGCAGTAACTTTTGAATTTATCCTTGAAGCTAAAACCCACCTCCTTTCTACTACACCAAGGTATTAGCAAAAGTCTCTTCTTAGCTGCCTGTGGCAGAAGAGTCATGGGCAGCATTCTCAAGTGGATTTGTTTAGAACCCACATCCATAAGAATAATCATTATAAAAACTGCCAATAATACATATTGAGATTCATTTTATTCACTGTTCATTTGCATTCTCATCTCTATTGAAATGAAAATCTCAGCCCATACATCTTCAGAATGACAAGTATAGGCTAAAGGATGGATATGTGAAAAACAAGATTAAAAAAAAAGTAAAAGCATTTTGAAATAAATAAAAATATCAAAAAGTGTGCATTTGGAGGGAGCAAGGATGGGTGACTGGGTGTTCAGCACCATGAAGGGAGATTCCAGATAGAAGTTAGCCCAATTTGGAGGGAATAGTAGGTAAAAGAGATGCTTTTAGAAAATGCATACCAATATATGAATATATAAATAAATTCTATTAGATATACACATCAATTCATTTTGGATTCTACTGGATATACTTTCAATTATATTAATATAACCATACATTAATTCTTTTTAAAATTAATTCTATATATATTGAAATGAATAGATTTCTAGCACTCTATCTACTTTATTTTCCCTACTTGTCTCAAGTCCCTTTGTTCCTAATGCCTACCACAGTGCTTGGTGCCACTGTACTTCCTAAATATTTGTTATATAAATGAAAATACTTCTCCCTCGTTTTCTGCTTCACATGATCTACTTCTACTGCCATCCATACTGAGCACAGATGTCAGCACATAGTAAGTTGTTCGATAAGAACTTGATCAACTGAACTGAACTGACCCCTTCAAACTTTGCTTCCTGAGTTCAAAGGGCTTCACTGTCAACACCACTTAGACAACCCACGACCTCACCTTCCCATTGCCAAAAAGGAGAGGTAACATGATGCAGAAAAGTCCCACTCTGACACATCTGTAAAACGGTCTGGTTTCAGGGCTGGAGAACTAGCAATCAATTAGAGAAAGGGAACGGTTGCCATTGGAAACCTTGAGGCCCTTCGGCTGTCAGAGGGAGTGAAAGGCTGGAAGCTAATCAGGCATAATGAGCTTACAGTACCATAGATCATGTCAGCTAGCATTTTTATTAATTTCCTGCCCAGTGGCCATGCACAGAGGACTGATTCATCCATCAGTCCTTCCCCAGCCTGGACGCTAAATCACTTGTCAAATCAGGACCCACAGTGATGAAAATTCAGGAGTGACATAGTGGCAGAAATAACATTCATCATCCCCAATTCCCCACCTCTGGAGAGCATCTTACCCACACTTCCATCTGAATGAGAGGGACGAGACTCTGAGAATGTAAAACTATCAAGGACAAGGAAGCACACCTAGCCTAAGGATGGCAATAAGATTCACTGGTAGTGTAGCAGGTTTGACCAGATCAGGGATGGCACAAATAATGGCACCCATGCCCCTACGTCCCTCTTTTCTGTGTCCTCGACAGACACTGCAAATCAATTACTCCACTC
Organism: Callorhinus ursinus; assembly: GCF_003265705.2. Classification (NCBI taxonomy): domain Eukaryota; kingdom Metazoa; phylum Chordata; class Mammalia; order Carnivora; family Otariidae; genus Callorhinus; species Callorhinus ursinus. The sequence goes on along the minus strand of NW_027397071.1, from coordinate 56,934,696 downwards.
CATCCTGGGAGCAACTAAAAATCCTTTTCAGTATAGCATACCATGAACTTAACTAGCAATGAATCTCCAAAGGTGGAGTGTAGGGGGCTGAATATGTCCTTCTTAATGATGGGCAACAAAAGAAAAATTTTAATGTGCCCCATCTGGCTCCTTTTAAAATTCCTGATTGAAATATTTGCTACCCTTTCAATACATATTTTCTGGTCTCTGCAGTCTATCTTGCCATCTACAACAGTGTTCTTCCCAAATCTAGGGAGAATCCACTGGGTTAGGGTGAGCTGCCAGCAATGAGTGTCTCACATAGAAGTTAAGTCCAAGCATGAGGATTTGGCATATGGCTTATCCTGAGAGGGGGAACCTGAGGCAGCCAAAGGATAGTTTTATAGTCAGAGAGTTGAACCTTTAACAGGGGGATTGTTTCTATGCAAAGAAATAAATACCAGGACTGTGAGAGAGAAGCACCCAGGTATGGATCAGGGGCAACTATTCAGTATGTAGCTTGTGAATGAACGGTATATATTCCCAGCACACCTTTTCGGTTGTGAGCAAACAAAACAGAGATTGGAGAGGTACAATATGTCACCCGAGAAGGCACATGCAAGGAGATGACACATAAGCAGAGTTCTGAGAGATAAGGAGGGATTTGCCAATTAGGGGCAGCAAAGCCCATGAAGGGCATCTCAGACAAATGGAACTCCAAGTGCAAGGTTCAGAAGCTCCAGAGAGTTTCAAGGTGATTTCCCTTAGGTTACCTCATTTGGAGCCCAAGATAATCTTTGCATCACAGGTGTTATGATCTCTATTTCAGAGTGAAGGAAACGGAGGTCCAATGAGTTTACCGTAACTCACTCAGAGTCACATGTCTAGTTGTACAGACAGGAAACTAACCAAGTTCCTTTGATCAAGAGCCCAGACCCTTTTCACTAGATTCACCAATGGAAGGGCAGATAATACCCCTTTTATTTCACCTTTGGGGAGAGAGGTTCTCAATGAATGAAAAACCGATAGAGAAAACAACACCATATCAAACTAATGGTAAAGAAATTGTAAGGATATGAGATCAGAGTAGGCAGGCGGCCCCTGAAATGGGGGAAACATTTATGTTAAGTTCAAACATGTCAACAATTTAATCCGTGTTGATTTGGCTTTGCTATTGCAAGGCACACAGTAGCCTGCTATGAACGTTAATAGATAATTTCCTTTTTGCTAGCTGAAGCTAGTCCCCCCAAAAAGGATTGAAGCAGACTGGTAGAAACCTAAGCACTGTTTTTCTTTCTTCCTTTCATGCTTTTAACAAAGATGAACTGAGTCTCCCCCTACGCCAGCTATTGCAGTAAGCATTGTGGATATAAAGATGAATCAGACACTCTAGTTATACTCAAGAGCTCACAACCTACTACTGTGAAAATAGAAAGCAAAAAGTATAACACATCAACAAACATGTGGAAGGAGAGGAAAGTGCATAATCCAGAGGCACACAAAGGAGCAAGCTACCAACTTGGCCCGAGCGGACTGCACCAGGACTTGAAAAATGACCAGAGGTGGCCAGAGATACAATATGAGCATCAAAACAAAGAAACATCATAGAGATTATAACCCATGGAATAAAAAAAGAATACATACATGAGTCCATGTGGATCTAAGCAAATGGAGGAGGAGGAAAAGCTCTTCCTTACAGAAGAAAGCCAACTAATAAAAGTAGAAAACGTACTGGATTTGGAAGAACACCATTTGGCAACCATAACAATAATAATCAATTCAGGAAAGAATTATTAATAGATGTGAAAACTGGTAGGTGAAGGTTTGAGGAGTAGCAGGATATTTGCATAGTTTCAAAGTATCTCCCCAAATGTCTTTATAGTAAAGAAAACTGGCAGACACTAACTTAACCCCAGGGACCAAATGTTAGTATCAGTAAGGGGACAATTTGATACCACATGCCTCCTGATATGAAGCACTAAGAAGAACACAACATCATTCTGTGATATTTTTGCCAAAAATGTATAATCTGGACCTAATCGTGAGTTAACATCAGATAAAACTAAAGTGAGGGACATAACTTCCCATAACATAACTGATCTGTACACTGCAAAAATGTCAGTGCCATGGGGCACCTGGCTGGCTCAGTCAGTAGAGCATGTGACTCTTGATCTCAGGGTTGTGGGTTCAAACCCCACGTTGGGTGTAAGAGATTACTTAAAAATAAAACCTTCAAAAAATGTCAGGGCCATGAAAGACATGGAGAGACTCAACAAAATTGCTCCAGATTAAATATGACTGAAGAGACAGGACATTTTTTTTTTAATTTTTTTATTGTTATGTTAATCACCATATATTACATCATTAGTTTTTGATGCAGTGTTCCATGATTCCTTGTTTGTTCATAACACCCAGTACACCATGCAAAACGTGCCCTCCTCAATACCCATCACCAGGCTAACCCATCCCCCCACCCCCCTACCCTCTAGAACCCTCAGTTGAGACAGGACATTTAAATGCAATGCATAAGCCATGATTTTCTTTTGTTATAATGGACTAGGGAGCAACTGGTGAATTTTGAATAAGGTCTATAGATAATAGCATTGCATCAATGTTAATTTTCTGATTTTGTCAATTATACTGTGGTTATGAAAGAGAATTTCCCTGTTTAAAAAAAAAAAGATTTAGGGATAAAGGAGTATCATGTTTGCAACTTATTCTCAGGTGTTTCAGAAAACACTGGAAAGAGAAAGAGAAAATAATAAAACAAATGTAGTAAGATATGAGCCCTTGGGGAATCTGGGGAAAAGGTACAAAGAATATTATGGACTGAATGTGTTCCCCTCAGAATTCACTGGTTAAAACCTACCATCCAATGTGATGGTATCAGGAGGTGGGATCTTTGGGAGATAACTAGTGTTATCAGATGAGGTCAGTAGGGTGGGAACCTCACGAATGGGATCAGTGCCCTTATAAGAGTAATGACATAGCTCTCTTGTTCTCTCTCTCTTCCAGCCAAGGGAGAATACAAGGAGAATCGCCAGTCTGTAACCAGAGAACAGGCCTTCACTGGAGCCCAGTCATGTTGGCAACATGATCTGGAGTTCCCAGTCTCTAGAGATGTGAGAAACAGATTCTGTTGCTTCTAAGTCCCCCAGTCTTGGTGCCTTATTATAGCAGCCCAAACTGAGACACAGTCTTCACACTATTCTTGCAACTTTTCTGTAAATTTGAAATTATGTTAAAAAGTTAAAAGAAAGAAAAGTAAATAACATAACCTGGATAGCCAGGTAATACTGGTGAGGGTGAATTGTCAAAAACTGTAAGAGAACTTGGGGAAAAGAGAGCAGACAACTTGATGGAGAAATAAAGTTATAAATGATTCACCCTTATCTGTATTACTTTATAATGCTGTTTGTATAATGAATAAAAAAGTATTATGGTAGAGTGAAACAATGAGCAGAGCCCTAAGCAGAGAAAGCAGAAAGATAGAGAAAAATAAATAGGACATATAATGACAATTTTTAAATATCTGGCACTACACAGCATTTACTATGTGCTAGACAATGCTCTAACCACGTTATTCATATTACCTTACCGACCATCCCAACAATCCTATGTGGTATTATAATCACCTCATTTCATAGAAGAGAAAATGAGGGCCCAGAGAAATTAAGGAACTGACCCAAGTCACCTGGTTAGTGAATGACAGAGAGAGGATTTGACCCCAGGCAGTGTGGATGTTGGAGTCTGTGCCCATAATCATTATCTTATCATTAACATTTAGATTTGCACAGTGCAGTATGGGAGGAAATGGCCAGATTCTCTTCAGCCACTTCCTGCCCCACTTTTCACAATAAAATGAACTGATGATGAAGAATTTGCAAAGAGATTCAGAGAGCTGGACAATATATTCCTTGTGGACAAAGACCATTCAAGCATTTGTGTATCCCAGGATCTAACAAAATAACAATACCAGTGGCTGGAGCTGTGAGGTAGATTGATCATGACAGCAGAAGGCAGGCAGCATTTTCTGAGCACTCGCTGTGCCCCATGCATACTCTGAGGACACCACATGCTTTAACCCTCTAAACATTCTCAACTCCAGGAGGTAGGCACTATTAGCTATGCATTATAAATGAGAAGTAACTAGTATGTAGCAGAGCTGGGCCTCGAACGCTGTGATCCCCTCCCAGGGCTCAGACACTCAACTACCATGTTGGCGAGCATATAAGGAACATGAGATGGGGAGACATGACAGCTGGCCTTCTAATTCTTGGGTGACCCGAGACAAGCTACTTCCTTCCTATGGCCTATTTCCCCATGGAAAAATGAGGTGTTGGATTGTATGATCTTTGGGTCCTCTCCAGCCTTTACTTCTATGCCTCTGACAGAAGAAGAGGTCCACTATCCCAATAGTGTGAAAACTTCAGGATACAGCAGGTCTATCTTGACCACCTTGTAGGAGAGAATGGTCGCTGAATGACCAAAGGAACCCCCACTGGAGACCACAGAACCATGGAGCTACAGGGTTAGATCTCAGAGCTTAGAGCCACAGGCCACTGATCTCAAAACAGGAATATCTGAGAGGAAAAGGAAACCCTATTCATAATTATGTAAAAACAAGTAGCAGAAACTGGAACATACTGAAACACATGGTGACCACACTTAAAACCAAAAGGCACCTGACGTGCTCAGGAAGCCAAATACCCGTGGGCCACATGTTGCTTGAAGTGCAGCAGATATAATATCACATCTGATCTTCACAACAACTCAGAGAGGTGGTATTTTTCATTTCTCTTTACAAGCAAGGAAACAGATTCAGAAAGGTCAAAGAACGTACTATCTGCTTCCAAACGGAACTTCCAAAGAACTTACTATCTGCTTTCTTTCCAGTGTGCCAGACGGGAAGGGCCTCTGGGATATGTTAGGCCAGAGATATCCAAACAGGGCACGCTGAATAAAATCATGAGCTCAACGTAATGAGCATCTAACTTATACACAAGAGTTTTTAAAAGCCAACAGAAATTATATTCTTAAGGCGAATAAAACTATCCTGTTGTGACTGTTGCTGTTGAAATTATCCCATTGCTTTGGTTTTGGCAAGAATATTATCAGTTTAATGCAGTCACACCAATTGGTTCATTCTTGTTAGAGGCTCTGGATATAAGACGTATATTTCTGTGATTACTAAAAATGGGAAGGCCAATTGATTATGATTTAATTTCTTGAATCAGATGGGACAGGCTAGATTACACAATGATAACAAACAACCCTAAATCTCTGTGTTTGAAACCAGCAAACGTGTACTTGGGCTCTACTGCATGTCCATGGAGTCAGTCCAAGGCTCTGCTCTGCCTTGTCTTCATTCCAGGATTCAGGCTGATCAGGCAGCCCCTATCTAGAACATTGGGTCAGTCTTCCTGCGGAGGGAAATAAGAATTCTTGAGAATCTGGCATTAGAGATGAAATGTTTAGCCTCCTGCTCACAGCTCGCCAGTGAGAACAAGTCAGTCAGCCCAGCACAGCCACAAGGGGACTTGGCAGTGTGATCCGAACTCACAGTGCCTGGAAGGAAAGAGCATCTGAAATATTTGGTGAAGAGCACTAATGACTACCAATGTAATGAAGTTTTGCAGACTCTAATCCTATCCGCAGTTATCTAGTAAACACCAGTTCTGTGCCAGGCATTGTATTAGACACTAAAGGTAAGATGTGGCTCTTTCCTTAGAGAAAACTCAGGGGTATTTGAGACCAATTATTATGTCAAATAGTGCCTTTGGTGATGGAAAGTTGTAAAAGCCCAGCTCTATTCTTCTTTTGCAGAGGCTGACGCGAAAGCCCAGAGACAACACATGTCCGAGGTAACCCAGCTGGAGGAAGACTGGCTTCCTAACCCCAGCACTCCAGTAAAGCGAGTGACAGAAAGGAGGCTGACAGATTCCTCAGTGTTTAGAAACCTCTCTTGAAAGTTGCATAAGTGGCCTAGGGTGTCCTGTTTATATGGAAAGACCAAGGAATGCAGACAAGGCAACTACTTTGAGGGGTATGACAGAGGCCAGGAAGTCATGAACCCTAAACACAGCCAGGAAAGCTGTGGTCAGCTGCTCTGACCTGGCACGAGACCACACACCAGGTTCTTCAGGGAGTCACCATGTTAATGCTAAGCCATGCGAGACATAATGGTTCCCTAGTCTGCAGGAGTGGAGACTTCTCATGCGACAGTCTTAAGGGAATGTAGTTTAAAAAAAATGGTTATTCAAAATCTCTGAGAATAAGACTGACATGAGTCAATGTATATGATGCTTTTTTGCCCCCATTATACATCTATTGGATAGGGCAATTGACGACATCTCCTTTTTTTCTTTTTTTTTTTTTTTGAAGATTTTATTTATTTATTTGACAGTGAGAGAGGGAACATAAGCAAGAGGAGTGGGAGAGGGAGAAGCAGGCTTCCTGCTGAGCAGGGAGCCCGATTTGGGGCTTGATCTCAGGACCCCGGGAGCAACATGGGTTGACAAAAGATCCTTGGACTTCATCAAATCTGCCTTTGAATATCAGTTCCCCCACTTGCTCTGCAATGGACACTACCTTTCTCTGTTTCATATCCCCCACCTGTGAGGCAGGGATCACAATACCTAGCACTGTGGGCTTCCAAGACAAACTATATGGGAGGAATTAAGCAATACACTTGCACTTGCCAAGTATTATTTCTGGGATTTAGAGAGCCCAAAAGGAATGTTAATTTTCATTACCTCTCACTTTGGGTAGCTCAGCTGAACTTGTAGTCACATTCTTCTGGACAAAAAAAAAAAAAAAAAAATGATTTGTTTGTGTGTCCAACATTGTATTAGGCTAGGCTGGGATAATAAATAGAGAAAATTGCGGTGGCTTCACATAATCGAAATGTATTTCTTGTTTACTTAACTGTCCTGGGTGAGTGTTGGCAGGGCCCCCTCCTCCATACTGATGGAGACTTACAGTATTTACTTTGTGGCTTCTGAGGTTGCCCTAGGTGTCAACAACACAATGGGCCAGGAAAGAGAATGCACATGAAGAAGCAAATGCGGGAGGTTGGTGTAGGCCAGGCTGGATGTGCACAGAGCCTTCACCTACACTCACACTCCCTTGGAGAGAACTTAGTCACATGGTCACACCTAAGGGAAAGTGGACTGGGAAGCCTCACCTAGCTGTAGGCTAGAGGGGAGAAGGGATATTTGTGGACAGTTATCTGTCTTGATTATTAATCAAGAGCAAACTCTGCTTCCCTTATAGCTTTTATTCCCAGCCAGGCACATAAAGAAAGGTGAGATAGAGTTGCCCTGGGAGAACCTAGGAAGGCTTCTAGTGAGGCAAAGGTAGATTTGACCGGAGCCTTGAATTTTAAAGGAAAGTACTAAACTATGATTCTAATGATCCTTTTAAGCAACATTTCTTTAACTTTCACTTAAAGGTATCACAGGCTGGGGATACAAAGATGGCAAAAGAGATAGCAATGTGAGCTGGATCAGAAACAACAGGTTACCTTAGAGAGCATGATGAAATGCAATTCTTTTATGAAAAAGCATGGTTAGCAACAACTGAAACCAGACTCATCTAACAAACTTTCCATCACAAAATACTGTTATGTGCAAAAGTATTACCTATGTTGTTTTTTCATGCCTCTGCATTTACTAGATTTGCCTAAAGGTTTGTACATATGATTTTCAATCAAATTTCATTTTTCTCTTACTCTTGAAAGAACTTCTTAGTGAAACAGTTCTTATGGTTCTGTTTTCAACCAGCTAAAAACATTTTTATATATTACTCTAAACTTGTCCTCCACATCCTATTGTCCCAATTGTACTGTTTTCTGATTTAAATTTATGTCCTGAGATAGTAACATTTTGGGGAAAAAAAGAAAAAAAACCCACAGTTAAAGGAAAGAAAGAAAAAAAAGAAAAAGGAAGGAAGGAAGGAAGGAAGGAAGGAAGGAAG
>NW_027397071.1:56919947-56926730 GCF_003265705.2 Callorhinus ursinus | reverse complement strand
GAAAGAAAGAAAGAAAGAAAGAAAGAAAGAAAGAAAGAAAGAAAGAGGGGGCACATGGGTGGCTCAGTCGGTTAAGCATCTGCCTTCGGCTCAGGTCATGATCCCAGGGTCCTGGGACCGAGTCCTGCATCGGGCTCCCTGCTCGGCGGGAAGCCTGCTTCTCCCTCTCCCACTCCTCTTGCTTGTGTTTCCTCTCTTGCTGTCAAATAAATAAATAAAATCTTCAAAAAGAAAAGAAAGAGGGAGGAGGAGGGAGGGAGAGGGAGGGAGGGGGCAGGAGGGGGAGGGAGAGGGAGGGAGGGAAAGAAGGAAGGAAGGAAGGAAGGACGGACGGACGAGACAGCTGACCTGAAAGCATGACTAAAGAAAAGGAACTGCCTTTCCTTAAAACAACTCTATGAAGCAGGATTATCATTACCTATTTTAGAAGTAAAGAATTTAATGATAATGATTTTGGTGATAGCCGGCTCTTGGCATTAACTATGCACTGAATACTGTTCTACTACGTGCTAGATGTGTATATACATTTACATAAGTACAAGTATATATATAATAAATGACAGATATAATTATATGTGTGTTTACATATGTATATATTCATACTTATCACTTAGTGTGTGTGTGTGGATATCTTATTTAATCCTTATAACAAGCAATGGGAGAGGTGCTATTATTATCCCCATCATAAGTGTGAGGAAACTGAGGGCAAGGTCATGTTCAAGGCCACAGAGTTAATAAGCAGTAGAGTTGGAATTTAAACCCAGAGACCCTGGGTCCATCGTCCGTGCTCTAACCACCACGCGTACTGCCTCAAAGAAAGTCAAAATGTTTAACGATGTGCCCAGGGTCGCATTGTGAGACAGCAACAGCAACAGGACCAAACCCAGGGGTGTCTGTGAAGTGCCACTTGCTCTTCTGCTCCCTACTGCCTCTCAGTAGGATTGAGGTATAGAGCGAAGAGGGAAGAAGACATTTTCTATGAGGCGGCAGCACAAACAAGCATGAAAAGAAGACAGCAAAAGCCCCCTCAAACATCCACCCTTGCATGTTCTGACCTCCAGTGCCCAAATGCCAATGGCTAATTTTGTGACTCAACAGAAATGCCTCCTTGGTGACACAGGCCACAACTCCTAGTCCAAGATACATATATGCCGTCAATGTGTTTATTCACATGGTGAGAAGCTTCCCTCAAGTTGGTGCCTGAGTTGTCACAGCAACAAGAAAAGACAAGGAAAGCCTTGAGAAGCATCCAGTGGCAAGAAAAGGGAGGCTGGTTGTGAAAGCAGGTGGACTGGAGCAATCCTGGTAACACTGTGGATCCCAAGAACATCCAAGCCAGAGGCGTCCGGTAGTCCACCAGGAGACAGGGAACCAAACTTCAGTGCAGGGGTGGGCACTGGGCTAAATGCTTTAACTAGGTTATAGCATTCATTTCTAACCAGAGCTAAGAAGATATGATCCTCACTTATAGATGAGGAATCTGGAGCTGAGAGATAGGATGCAACTTGCCCAACACGAAATCATGATTCGAGCCCAGAATGAATTCCAGGGCCTCTGTCCTTAGCAGCAAAAACGTCTTCCCTAAGGACTGTGATTTGTCCCCAAACCAAATAGCCGTCCAAGTGACAGAACCAAAACCCGGGTTCTGTCCCTTCTGTCCTCCAGGGACCTTGGGTTTTTCTGGTTATCAAAGAGGTAGACCATCACCCAGGTAGAGATCAGCCATGTATTTCATCAGTGCCTCTCAACATTCTGCCCTTCATCGCCCTGGGATGGGCCTTGTTCGAACTTCCCTTCTACAGCTCAACAAAGAAGCAAACAAAAATCAAAAGCTTAGCTGTCCATGAAAAGGCAGTATAGACATTTGGCAAGCTTCCTGGGTCTTGGCTTCTTCTGGCTGGGTCTAAGTGTACAACGTGAGTGCATTTGGGTTTCAACAGAAGAGGCCTTGCTAGACATTACTCAGACCCCTGCAAAAGCAACCCAGCCCCAAAACTTACTGATGGAAATACAAGTGCTCTTGTTTGTTGACCAAAAACTAAACAAATCTTTTGAGGTTTCGGGCTCAAAATCTTTCAAAAATGCAGTTCCCACATATTCATTTGGGATATGTGTGTGCTTGCTTAAATCTGGTCTGGAGTAAGATGGAGCATTAATATCAATATGTGCAAATAACTTAAATAAATTCAAGTTTTATGAAGTGAAATGGGCCAATCCGGATCTCAAATACAGACCAGCCTTTGACAAAATCATCAAGTGGGTCAAGTTTTCTCCACCATCTGGGTAACTTTGGGAGTCACTTAAACTCTCTGGGCTTTAATTACTCATCTGTAAAATGGGCGTAGTACTAGGATAGTGTGAAATTGGCTGTGGTGAGAATGGATTTGGAAAATCATGTGAAAGCCTTATAAACTGTAGAGTTCTATACATGGGTGAGAAGTTGTGTTTCCCCCTACTTCCTCTAGCAGGCACAGGTCCGATCGAAGCACCCTCTCCTCCATGACCCACCTCCCCAGCTGGTCTCATGCTTATCCTTGACTATCCAAGGACCCCCAAGAAGACCTCTTCTCCATGGACCTCCTCTCCCTGACAAGCACCAGAGATTTTGCAAAATATAGAATCAAGTGAATTTGGTTGTAGATGGGAGGGAAAACAAAACTGACATCATCAGATTTGAGAAGGCCTAAGTTAATCAGCCACCAGTACTAACCAGTGTAATTACCTCCTCCCCCTCAAGAGAGGAGGCAAGAGAGAAAGTCCTTTCTAAGTAGCAGAGCAGAGCACTCATTCTTCTGGAGGGCATGGTAAAAGGAAATCTGTAGCAGGCAACTGTATAACAGGCAGCATGAACAAGAGGGAGGAGTTTCGGAATGAGCAAGATTGAGAGAGGCTTAATCAGTGCTGGATTTCCTAATAGCAGCCAACTGAACCTATGCCTCAAGGAGGAATATCTAATCAACAACTGAATACATGAATGAGTGAGTAAATGAATAAAGGAATGAATAATTTTTAATTAAACAATGTAACAAAGTTCTCCTCTGGTACACTCCTCCAGGATGTTCTAAAAGGAGGGACTGATTTTAGTTTCAGCTAGATTAACAGTTTTATGTTTCGTGGCTTACTTTGATTTTATTTTGAATTACATACGGGAAAGGGACGCCATGATACTCTCAGTCCTTTGGACATCTAGTGGTCCTGACCCTGACCCAGGAGGTGCTTGGGTACTGAGTATCAACAAGAGCTTCTAAGAGAGGATCAGATGACACCCCACAGTCCTACCATCTGACAATCCAAGAGCAGAGAGGCACCGAGTGTAAGAAATGGCACGCTTCAGAAAACGATGGTGGCAACTCTATAGACGGGTTGGAGTGGTTGGCCTTGGCCCAATGTAAAAGACAGGTTACATATGGAAGATGGTAGTGAAACCACCTGGCTATCACCAAGAAGAGGAACTTGGGAGAAAAGGAGTTAATAGATTGCTATATACAATTTTTCTGTTAGATGAATTGATGAAGATTCTTGTCATGCTATCAGAGCTTGAAAGGAAAGAAAAATCCTAGGTGAGCTTTTTGACTATGAGTCATGTGATATTCTATGATCTCAAAGCCTTTGCAGTTGCAAAGCAGATAAAGTCTGATCCTTTTGGCCTAAATGAAGAAAACATACCTAGAGTTGGGCATTAATCTCACTCTCCATCTATCTTTACAGAGTCCTCATCTACTTTATCTCCACAGCCAGAAAAAGGGGGAAAAGAGCTGAGGCAGAGGAGGGAGCTGACATTTAATGCATGCTCTTTTGTGTCACCCTTGTATAAGTCAATAGATTTAAAAGTGCCTAATGATAAAGATTATATGAGCACCTCTACAACACCACTACAACCCGGTAAATTCAGGAAGAAAATTAAAGTCACAAAAAATTATAGTCTGGCTTTCTCACACTTACCTGTGCTTATGACCCCCAATAACCATCTTCCATAAGTTAAATGAAAATATGTTGACAACAAAAAGATAAAACAAAAGAAAAATAATAAAAACTTACAATGTTCCTAATATGACTACTTGATTATTTAGTCTTTGTCTTCAATATGGCCTGTAATGAATGTAATTAATGATGGCATATAGAGGTATCAAAAAACACAACATTCTCAATATTATGAAAAGCATCTTTCTGTATGTATGGCTGGATCTCAAGCCTCATGGCCTTTCTTATAAATTTATTTCAAAATTGCCGGGAGAAAGCCAGTAAGCGAACATTTTTAGAGAAGTAGGGGGTGTGTGCAATTTGCTTTTATGTTCACTATGTACTACCCTTTTGCTTTCTGAAAGCCTTCAGATACGCATTCAAATTCCTGTGGCAAAACTTTCCTAGTCTCAATTTTTAGAGCAGCATGAAGTAAGTTTGGTACTCAGTAGTCCTAAGACTTCACAGATGCCAAGAACGGTCTGCAGTTAAAACAAACAAGCAAACAAACAAACAAACAAACTAATGGAATTACAGAACGAAGAGAAGAATGAATCTCTCCCAAAAAGCAGAACAGAAGGTTTTCTTTTACCAGGATTCTCCTTCACTTTCTCTCCCTCCTGTTCTCCTTACCTTTAGGTAACTCACTTGATGTTAAGTTTCTGATGTTAACAGGGAAGTCTCAGAAGGGAGACTGTATTCAAATCTGTTAGCATTTATTTCTACAAGCTTCCAGTTTCTTTCTCCTGGATTCATTCTGATTGCTCAAGCGCCGGTAGAACTGGGAGCCGACTTACTTGCATGTCTCAGAGTTTAACAGAAACTGTTTTTATGACAATACTTTGGTCTGTTTGATCTGCTACTTGCCAAGAACTCTTCACCCTGACTTATCAAGCTTAACTTCAAGAAAAATGCCTGCCTAGCAAAAAAAAAAAAAAAAATGATCGGGGATATTATCAAGGCAAAGCTGTAAGAATTCCTCATTCCAGTTTATCATTCCCTCACTAATTCTCATATAATTTCTCCAAAGACAAAATTATAGTTTTCATTTTTTTCCTCACTTAGACAAATGCCTTGACCTTTTTAAACTCTTAAATGTCTTAGTGAATAAGTACTGTGTCTACTTTCAAATGTATGTTTTTAGCTCCTTTTTTCTTAGTGGTTTCTTGGAGTTTGCTAACTCAGGAATAGAAGAACTTCCTTCTTCTCCTGTAATAAGTGTCTGAGTTCTTCTGTCCCCTTCCTGCACGTCACTGACCCCCAGTCCCGCACAGAGCACGAGGAGAAACTCCATTGTACTAGTACGTAGCTGAAAGCCTGTGAGTCTGATATGTCGAGGACCTGGGTGAGAGTGGCTGCATTCTTGACTTCTTGTAGTTTTGGTATAAGGAAGCAGTGTAAGATTGTGAATTCCTATCAGCATTTCCAGCACACTAGCATGGTGACAGGCAGAAAGTAGATGCTGCTAGCTCCCTGCCTTCGTCCCTCCCATTTGCTCTGCTTTCATTCATCACTGGGTGGACAAACTCAACACAGAATCACCAAATGTGATAAAATATGTGAACGCAAAGAGCGCATAGGAAAGTCTCAACCATACCATGTTTTATGGAATCACTCCCAAATCACCTTCACAGCAGACCACAACATAAGTTTGTTTCGTTTAGGTTTGTTTGTGTCTTTGTTTTCCTAGGAGTCTATATGATTGACACAGTTTCCCTAGGAAAGTCTATCTTTTTAGAGTCTGAATCCACTGATGCCTTAAGTTGTCCTTTGCTTTCTCGGTTTCATTTTTAAAAAGGAAACACTCCTGCAACTCCACAGGGCTTTGACACTTTGCAATGGATCTGAGGGTGGAGGAACCTATGGGCTAAGACCATGTTTTCAAAGCAGGATGGAGGATGGTGATGGGGTTGGGTAATGGAAGCTATTTATTTACCACCAGCTGCCTCCAGCTGTGACACCCTGCTAGGTTATGGAATAAAGCACAGTAAATAAACACTCTGAGGAGACACACTGAAGCACAGCACACAGGGAAATCCATCTCCTCAAAAATCCTGGAAAAATATGTACTCAGTGATGAGCACATCCAAAATAAACCATCCTAAGCCAATGATTCGGAATGATTTCCACGCTGCTGCCCCAGGAGCAATGCAAAGGAATAAACCAGGACTGCAAAGGTCATTGCTCTGAGTGGATACACTGTCCTTCACCTCTCCTTACAGGGCTGACTCCTACTCATCCTTCACGATTCAGCAGAGGCATCACCTCCTTGGGGACATCTTCCCTGACATCTGCCACCAAGTTATTTCCTCAGAGCTTCCATGGCCCCTGGGCTTCCCACATCACAGACTCATCACATAATGTTGAGGTTACAGGCATAGTCTCTGTCTCTCCCACTAGGCTACAGGAGTCACTGGAGTGATGGACCACATTCTAGTCATCTTCATACCCCTCGCACTTAGTACAATGGCTGCTTGTTGCAGCTCAGTAAATGTTTGCTTAGCTGAGTACATTCTTCTTGGGACCTTCATTATTTGTTGGTCCTTAATTAAAAAAGAAGAAGAAGAAGAAGGAGGAGGAGGAGGAGGAGGGGGAGGGGGAGGGGAGGGGAGGAGGAGGGGGAGGAGGAGGAGAAGAAGAAGAAGGAGAAGGAGAAGAAGGAGAAGGAGAAGAAGGAGAAGGAGAAGAAGAAGAAGAAGAAAGAAGAAGAAAGAAGAAGAAAGAGAGGAAGAAGAAGAAGAAGAAGAAGAAGAAGAAGAAGAAGAAGAAGAAGAAGAAGAAGAAAGAAGAAAGAAGAAAGAAGAAAGAAGAAAGAAGAAAGAA
>NW_027397071.1:56867855-56919937 GCF_003265705.2 Callorhinus ursinus | reverse complement strand
AAGAAAGAAGAAAGAAGAAAGAAGAAAGAAGAAAGAAGAAAGAAGAAGAAAGAGGGATGCCTGGGTGGCTCAGTCAGTTAAGCATCAGACTCTTGATTTGGCTCAGGTCATGATCTCAGGGTCATGAGATCAAACCCCATGTTGGGCTCCATGCTCAGGGTGGAGAGAGCTTAATATTCTCTCTCTCCCTCTCCCTCTGCCCCCATCCCCTGCCCCCACTCACACATATGCATGTGCTCTCTCTCTAAAAAGTAAATTAATTAATTAAATAAATAAAAATAAAAAAGAAGAGAAAGAAAAGAAAGGAAAAGAAAAAAAAAGAAAAGAAAAAAGGGAAAGTGCTGGAAGGGACCTTAAGCATTAGCCAGAGTCCATGGACCAAAGACACAAAATATCACTACCTTTATCCTGCCCATTCCTGCTCCTTAGCACAGTGATTGCATTCAGTTTCTCTCTTCTCTGTCCTTCCTTTTAATTCCCCTCTCCTTAGATCCCAGGTAGAAAATGCAAACAGGCAGCTCAGTTAGGAGACACTAATCTTACCGTACCTCTTTATTTTACAAATGAGGAAACTGAGTCTCAGGATGTCCTTACTCCCATTTCCACGTTTATTTTTCATTCTCTGCCCATTTCACCCTTATCTCTATGAGAGTTCACTCTTAATCTTCACTCCATGGAGGCTCACACCACCCTTCACTCCATCCCACCCACAATGAGGAATGTGGATCTACATCTTGACATTCTAAGACATTTTGTTTTCCCATCTTCATAATGGTTAAAGATTCCACAGAGGTTAAATATAAAGTGAATATGATTCTGACTTTTTGGATTATATCTCTTTTCCTTTGTGGCTTGTAAGTCAGGTCCAAAGGGAACTATACCTCCTACCTCACTCCAAAGTGATCGAAGTCAATTTAGAGGAAATAATTTTTTAAGTTAGCAATAAAGTCAACTTCATTGAACATCTACCAAGCACTCTACATTCTGCTAGATGTTTTGTATCTATGGTCTTATTTCATTACCATCAAGACTCTGCAAGACAGATATTATTCCCATTTTATTGTGAGAAAGCTGAGGCTCAAAGAGGTCAAGTAGCATGTCCCAAATCATATAGCCAATTAGTGGATGAGCCAACATTCAAAACTAGCTGGTTCAAAAGCACACATTTTTTTCCTTCCACTCAACAATGAAGACATTTAAGTGAATGAAAAGTCCTGGTTAGATGCAGCATCTAATTTCTGTACACCTTTCTAGAAGCCATCTCTTTCCTTCCTCTACCCCTCCAAGATACCTCTAGGGAAAGCTAGTTGTTGAATAGGTAAGTTGCCCCAAACTACAGGAGGCACAGAAAGGAAGCCTAGGATCAAAAACCAGGAGCTCGGTCAAAGAATAGAACCCAGTAATAAGGGGAGAAGTTGCAAGGACAGTCAGTCCAGCACACTCTGAACCTAGAGAATGTGGTTCCCTCCCATTTGGAAAAAGCTTTTAACGGGCTTCCACTTAGTGCTTCAGCTCTTGCCTAGCAGCTTCTTAAAAGCACCACTGACCACCTGCCATTGTGCTCTCATGTGGCCATGAAGGATTGCCCTGTGGGCACTGCAATTGTTCTTGAAACTGTGGGAACTCAATAACTTCCTGGAAATTGCAGGCTCTGCCATAACAAAGTGACCATTTTAGTCAAACCAAATAACTTCTCAAACTGTACTCCAGCTAACCCCAAACTCTCCAGACTTTAGAGCAGAGAATAAAGACCCTGTAAGGCCACTTTATTCCCTCTCACACATTTTCTTTTCCTGAAGTCCAAATTCATGGTCAATTTTTATTCTTTGATTTTACTTTTTCAAAGCAACCTAGAATCAAATCAGCGGTTGACTGTGAAACCAGAAGTCAGACTTCAACTATGATTCAGCAAGAAGGGTTATTCCAAGAACTTAGGGAAATTTATATTGTGCCAGGAGACTTCTTATCCGTTCCTTCATTTATCCTCACAGCAACCTGGTTGGGTACAATTGTACCTCCATGTTGTAGACAAGATGTTAAGTACATTGTCCAACATCACACAAATGAGAAGATACTAAGCAGAATTCAAACCCAGGTTTGTTGGGTTGTTGTTGTTAATTCCTTTCACTATTTCACGGTAATCTCCCAACCTAAAGAAGCAGCGCTACACAGCAATGGGTAGTTTCAGGAAGTAGCAAATGCTCATCAGGGGCATTAAGACATGAAACAGCAGGGGATGTGTGATTCAGTGCACTTTAAGTAAAAAAAAATTAGTGGTGAGTAACAGGAGAGGGGTCTGGACAGGAAGTCAGAGCCAGACCATTGAAAGCCATATTAAGGCACTTGGGCACTAGGCAATGTAGACTGTTTGAATAGCTCTAAGTAATTAATTCATCATTCTTTCAACAAATATTTTATGTAGCACCAACTATGTGTTAAGCCCCAGGACAAAACTGTAAACAGAACAGATGTTTCCTGTCCTCACTGGACCCACAGTCCAATAGGGTCATTTCCGTATAGAGTGGAAAGTGCTCTGATAGGGGATAAGTAGGGTGCTAGAGAAGTATTAGAAGGACCAATGAAGGGAAGGCTGCCCAGGGGAAATGATGCCTAAGTCAAGACTTAATGGAGGGGTGGTGTGGGAAAGAGGTAGTCAGGGAGATTGTGAGAGTCAGTGGAAAAGGCATGAGTGGCACTAGAGGTGAGAGACAGGGCAGCACACCAGCGTAACTGAAAGATGGTAGAGGGGCTGATGAGCATGGCTAGAGATGAGGCTGGAAGCATTAGACATGAGGCTGGAAAGGGCAAGATCAAGCAGCCAGGGAGTGTTGTAATTTTTGTGTTAGAAAACCACTTGAGTACAGTGGCAGCTGGACACATAAAGCCAAGACTCTATCAAGATTCTGTTTTTAAAACATTGTGAAAATGTGGTTCAAAAGTTGATGGGACCTCAGCAAGCAAATCTGTCCCCTCTCCCAATCAGGATGCCTTCAGGGGCAAGCAACAGAAACTCAAACTGGCTTAAATCATGTATTACATAAAAGGAAGCCCAGGAACAGGGAAAGTACAGCACAGAGGCTGAATGATATAATCAATGGTATATGATATATATCATATATAAAACCCTTTGGTTTTTTTTCCATCCCTCCATTCAGCCATCCTAAACACTGGCTTCATTCTAAACCTGGTCCCCCTTGCAAGTATAAAATGGATACCATTAGCAATCAGGGCTCTGTGCCTCTGTTATCCATCAGGTAAGAGAGGGAAAACCTGCTTCCTCAAGCATGGAACCTAAGTCCCTTCATTTAGCTGATTATACTCACAAGGCACTCCTAGATCACTGGTCTTGGGGGAATTCCATGTGTTCCTTGGCTTAGGTTAATCAAGATCTACCTTTGAAACTGGGAATGGTATCAACTTTCCCTGGGTGTCATGGTAGCAGAGAATATGGACACTAGAAGATAATCATGTGTTAGGAAGGAAGAAGTTGAGGAATGGTTGCAGAGTCTACTACTTTCTACCATTACAGACTGGGTACCTTTGCCTTTGAACAAGTAACCACATGCCTGATACCCTTATGTGCTCTGTTGGAGCAGACAAGCCTCAGGTCAATCTCCCATCAATTATCCATCCAGCGACAACAATCAAAATGGTAACTCTCATTCTCCAACCTGGTAAATTTAATTATATGGAAGTGATTGTGTGTCCAAACATCTCACACATTGGACATAGCAATCCTGGATAAACCAGAAGTTTATTAAACTAGTCTTCCTACTCACATAAATAACAAAAAGATACTCTCTAAGCCAAGCTCTTTTTTCTTTTTTCCTTCACAGAATAATGTTGAGGATCAATTTCTCCAGCTTAACATCACCAGCCTTGGCAGCAGCTCATATTTGGAATATAAATGATGTCATCTGGTTGGCCTTTTCCCATCACAAACAGTAAATCTCTGAATCTGGAGAGATCTTTTATTTGGTTACACATATTGTACAGCATCAAGGGGTTAGAACACATGTGCTGGAGATTATTAAAATCATCTGGAGGAGAATGGCTTAGTATTGGAAAGCCCAGAACTTACGACCCTTTCATGCCTGGAATCTCCATCAACTCTTCTTTTGCTCCTGCCTTTTCAAAGCAACAGTTGTGGCTGATTGGCTCATAATCCTTTGCCGACTAAAGTTTTTCTGGTGCACCATGTTTCTTCTCCAGAAAAAGATATCCCTAACACAGTGAGTGTAGGGCACAGAGGCCAGCCTCAGCTCAGCAATGGTTACATGCTCTTCACTTGTTTCTCATCAGTAAAATGGAAAGGATGATGACCAGCCTCACAGGATTGTTTGAGAGGAACAGTAAAAAATTACTGGATATTTATTTGTCACTTTATAATTTGCTAAGATCCTTCAACTGCATTAGCGTTAGACTTATCTCGTACAGGCTTCCCTGTACAACAAACTCAAATGTTTGTTGGATGACACGGAAGTAGGTGGGAATATGGCTTGATGGATTCTAAGTCAAGTTGGCTCACATCTCCAAACTTGGTTTTCTTCAGCTATAATGTACAGTCAGTTTTAACTTCTTTTAGGGTTAGAAGAATAAAGGAAAGAACACATGTGAAGCATCAGCACTGCGCCAGGCACATTGGTGTGCTCAAGAAATAGAAGCTCCCTTTTCTCCACTCCCTTCCTCTTCAGGAAGGACACAGCCATGGAGAAGAGAGAGCAGCAAGCCTAGGCTCTCATCTTAGCTTTCCAAATTCCCAGTTGTGTGAATTTCAGTTGTGTGAATTTTCTGAGACTCTGTTCCCTCATCTGAAAATGAAGGAGCTGGCCTAGATCTGAAGTTTTCACACTTTTGAAATCTATCCATCAAACAACCAAACAAAACACCCACAGACCAGAAGCATAACATAGCAGATTTGATTAATAGGTATTTTTCAGATAACTGCCACTTACCATTATAAATATTTCAGATGAACGGATAAAGGACACCAGAAAGGAAGGAAGAGCAAAATTTCAGAATATAAACAGCACTTTAAACGGGATGAATTAACTTTGTGAAAAAATGGTTGTATTGTCCTGTTGTTCTCATTTTTTTTTCTCATCTTTCCACAGACTGGTGAAAATTTGTCAGGACCAGCATGGGTCTTCAGAGTAGCATTTGGAAACCAGCAGGCTATGTGACCCGGAAGATTTCCTCTAGTATGATAGTTCTGTGATTCCATCATGATTTCACCATGGTGAGAGGTTATGGTGCTAAAAGTTTATTTGGGGAAAATTAATAAAACAGTGAGTCAATCCAGAGAAGAAATCAATCCAATAGCTAATTTTGCTGAATTGAATGATTCTGGATCTAAACAGGGAGTTTAACTTAGTCAAAATAGTCTAAGATATTATATGTACATGTCGACCCCCAGGAATGCCCCACAGGTCCTCAAGACACTTCCATGTCCCTCACGTTAATCCTTCTGATTCAGCCTTCACTCTTCGTTGAGTATAAAATGACCATGACTGCACTGGTAGTTACATCAAAATATGAGAGAGATGGGAGCAGACCAAATCCATCCAACAGGCCCCACATGTTCACCCCGAGGTCAACTTGTCTGATATCTGCCACTCTCTAATCTCAAGCCAGAAAAAGATCTTTGAGCTCCTCTGTGGTGTTTTCAAAGCCGCTGCATGAACACCACATATTTTATACTAAGATTCTAAAGAGAGACTCACTGATTCCTAGTTAGCATTCATTTTTTCTTAAGATTTTATTTATTTATTTGACAGAGAGAGAGACAGTGAGAGAGGGAACACAAGCAGGGGGAGTGGGAGAGGGAGAAGCAGGCTTCCTGCTGAGCAGGGAACCCGATGTGGGGCTCAATCCCAGGACCCTGGGATCACAACCCGAGCCGAAGGCAGACACTTAACGATGGAGCCACCCAGGTGCCCCATAGCACTCATTTTTAACAAGCTTAGTTATCTGGTTTTTACTAAATTAGAAATAGACAAGCAGAGTAGAGGTAGAAGCTATTAAGATAGGTCAGTGGCTGAGGCTATGTGTCACCTTCCAGAAGGAGAGAAAATCAGAAACAAACACACAGAACTGCACTACTACTAAGAATAGCAGGTGTTCATAACTTTGGTTCTAAGTCATCAAGAAAAGCTTAATCTATATTCTATAACCTTTTAAAGGAAGTGAATGGTTATAGATTTTAACCAAATTGGTTGAAATAGATGCTCAGAGGGGAACATCTCAGAAATAGAAATTCACCCACCCAAAGCAGGTAAATGCTAATTCTCCTATGATCCTAAAGAAATGCATGAAGTGCTCTTTACATCTGTTTTTTTTTCTTTTAATATTCAAATCAACGCTGTGAGGGGAAAATTCTTATTATTATCCATTTATTTCTCCAAATCAGGAGACCGAAACTCAGCGTGGTTTAGTAGCTTGCCCAGGATAGCAAGGTTAGTAAGGGGCAGGGCACACAAACCCAAGGCTTCTGACTTTAACCCCAGTGCTTTTCCCACCCTCCCCTCCTCTCCCATCCTTATAAATAGCTATAAGACTAAGAGGTTCAAAGGAACTTCCTTCTGGTTCTCAGGCCCATTATAAATGCCACTTGCCCTGGGGAGGAAAATAAAGTCCATGCTCTTTGCTGGCCTATGTGCTAAGTCATTGGCGCCCAGAAATAACCTCCTGGAGACTACAGGCCTTGTATTTACCACAAAGCAGTGGGTAAATAACTAGTTGGTGTTTTAGTGTTTTGTGGTCACTTAATCTGTTGTGTTCCTTCCCAAGACTCTGAAGGTTTCCTTTTTCAGTTAATTTTTATTTACGTTTCTGAGGTCTGTGTTGTTTGGGGTTTGGTTCATTGGATGTTTTTCTTGGAGTGTGTTGCCATTGGCTTCAGGAGGTTTCTGCTCTGCTATTTCATGGAATTTTCCCTGAGTGTGGATTGCTATGTATTTCTTCGGGGCGGTGAGCCAGGGCAGGGCTGGTATGCAATCTATTCCTCTGGCCAAAGGACTTCTTGTCACCCATCCACATGGCTTGATTCTATTTCTCCACTGATAATTCCCCTCTCATCTGTTAATGTGCAGCGACCTTGGAGTTCAGCCATCTTGTGTGTTATGTGTTGTTGGCTCTGGATGAGAGGAGCCCAGTTGCTTCTGATAGGGATTGTGTCAAATGATTCTACTAGTTTGTTCTATCAGCCCAGGGTTGGGGAAGGAGATACACACCAAATGTTATGGGAAGACTGGAGAAGGCTCCTAGGGTTAATGCTACAGACAGAGCGAGTGTGTGATTGAAAACGTCCAGCCCTCCACATAGCTCTGTGCCCCAGTAGGAGACGGAGCCAGGGATGCCAGGTGCCTCTCAAGCACCACATGCTCCCATGACCCTCAGCAAGCCTTTCTTCCTCTGCCTTTGACAAGCCCATAAGTGATGTGCCAGAGAAAAATAAGAATTTGTTCCATATCAGAAAGTTTTGTTCTTTAGATGTTTTCTTTGTGGGTAGGAAAAAAAAAGAAAGAAAGGTCAAGTAGTGTTTGGTCATTAAAATGGCATGTTTCTCTCAAAGCTTTCAGGCTAATTAAGATGCAAAACACACACTGAGACAAAAAGTTGCCCTGGATAAATCCTTTCTTTGGCTGTTTCATTTATTGTACTTCATTTCATTGTTTTATGTGTTCTGTACTCCTACTCTTTCCACCATGAATTTGGGATAGTTTAGAAAAATATGTCAATACAAAATAAAATATCCCTAAATCACTGAAGAAGCAGGGTGAATGGATAATATTAAAGATGTGCATATAATTAGTGGTTAGAATTTCATAACAAATACTCTTGTAAAATTGCTAAAAGTGATTAACAAAATGACTCCAAAAGCCTACAGTTTATCACTTCAAGTGGGCTATGGCTCTCTATAGTCTGAATTGGGTACACTGAAGAATCTGCACCCAATTTAATTTTAATTTGGAGGTGAAGGAGATCAACTTCAATCCCCATGCTGACTTAGGTGCTCTTGCACACCTCTGAAGGCCAACAGTTGTCTTGTTTGCAGGAAGATAAAAGTGGAACTAATATTTACTAGTTCTATAATACATACTAGTTACTATCAGTAACTTGACATTTAATAATTCATTGAGTTTTCTCAACCACTCTGTGAGACAGGAATTACCTCCACTGGACAGATGACAAAACCAGATGAGTAACTTGTCCAAGTTCACCTAACTAGCAGAGACAAAACCAAGATCAACAGAGGAACATTTGACCTCAAAGCCAATGTTCTTCTCATTTCATTAAACTATCTGCCTGAGAGACAGGTAAAAAAATGGAATATGCTTTTTTCAGTTACTGAGTATTAAAATCTCAAAGGTAGTTCATTCAAAGGTTGCCGTCAAGCTGTAGGCTGACCAGGAAATAATCGTAAGCTAAAAGAAAATCACAGTGTCTGGTGGTTAAGGTCAGCAAAAAGGAGTATGTGTGGTTATCTGTGGCTACTGGCACTGCCATACAAATGTCCTCCAACCAGCCCAGAGAAAACGTATCCCAAGTTCCTCCAAATTAGAGGCCATAACAAAACAGGAAGAGTAAGAAGTTATAGGCCTGATACACAGAAGCAATCCTACTAATCAGGGAGAGAATGGACAATGGTGTGTGTTGTGTTGGCAAAGTCACTTTCAAGAGCTATAAAAGAGGCGAGAAAAATAGCACTGTCATTTGTAATAATAGCTGCCACATTGGGCGTCTACTAGGTGCCAGGCACTCTCTGTGTTTCATTGCTAATCTTCATAATGGATCTCTTTTTTTTCAACTGAAGAAACAGAGGCTCATAGAAGTTTCATAGATGGCTATGGCAGGTCCATTAATAAGGTTCAGAGCCAAGGTCTCAATCACGGGCTTGGCTAACTCTGAAATCAATGCATTCTTGACTGTGCTTTGTGGCTGTTCTTGTACCAGCCAGGCCAACCTGACACAAACCTAAGGCAAAGGGGGTAACACTGATGTCCAAGATCAAATTCTGAACGAACAGCAGCATCTACTTCTGGAGTCTTCTAGGCAGCAGAGAGATGTCTGCAATAGGAGTATTCTGGAGAGGACATGACGCTAGCCCACTGTCAGGGAAAAGAAAGATCCCTGAAGGAAGAGAGCTGGGACCTCTGAAATGCTCATGAAGGATAGGATAGCTGTTTCCAACTCCTCAATTTAGTGGCTCTTTCATAAGCTCGTGAAGCTTGGGGACACAAATAATTTTAACAAGCTATCTATAATGTAAAGGGAAAAATTACAATTAAAAGTAAGTCTCTCAGGGCACCTGGGTGGCTCAGTCGATCGAGTGTCTGACTCTTGGTGTCTGCTCGGGTCATGATCTCAAGGTTGTGGGATTGAGCCCCGAGTCAGACTCTGCGCGCAGCATGGGGTCTGCTTGGGATTCTCTCCCTCTCCCTCTGCCCCTCCCCCTCCCCACATTCTCTCTCTCTCTCTAAAATAAATTAATAAATACAAATTTAAAAAAATTCAAATCAAGTCTCTCTTCCTATTAGTCTGCTAGGGCTGCCATAACAAGATACCACAGATTGAGTGGTTTAAAGAAAGAAATTTATTGTTTCACAGTCTTAGAAGTCCAATAATAAGGTTCCTGCCAATTCAGTTACTGGTGAGAGCTCTCCCCTGGCTTGTAGATGGCCACCTTCTCATTATGTCCTCACATAGGTTTTCTTGGTGCCTATGTGGAGAGAGAGAGAGAGCGCTCTCTGGTGTCTTCTTATAAGGACACTAATCCTATTGGATAAGGACCTTAATTTCTTCCTTAGAGGTCCCATTTCTAAATATAGCCACATTGGGGGTTAGAACTTCAACATAAGAACTTTGCGGGGGGACACAAGCATTTATTACACAATATCCTTCTACTCCAGACCATTCCCCCCCTCCAAAGGCAATTACTGTTACCAGTTTCTGAGTATTCTGCCAAAGACATTCGATGCATAACATGTGTTTACACAAGTGAAGGGACACTATGTGCTATGCTCTTTACCTTCCTTTTTCCTTCTGTAAGTAGGAAGTGGGGACTGTCCCATGTCTGCTTCTTTCTTTCTCATGATCACATAGTATTCTATTAAATTACCATAATTAAATATAATCAACCCCATACTTACACATACTAAGTTTGTGCTTACACTTTGGCTGTTACAAACAATGTTTTAGTAAACATCCTTGCTCAAATATGTTAGTAATTGTGTTAATATAGCTGCTACTTAGCACCCACAGGATGAATTCCCAGCTGACATACAGGATCCAGCAGAACTGGTTGGGTGCTGCCCAGATCTCCATGTCATCTCCAACCACTTAATTCCACCTGCAGGTTGTACCTTTCCATCAGAGCAAATCAATAACATTAGAAATCCCTATGGTTTCCAGTACTCACATCTCTGAGCCTTTGCAGGTGTTATCCTGTCTGTCCTTCCATATTGTCTTCCCTGGCAAGCTCCTACTTATTCTATAATCTCTCAGATGTTACTTCTTCGCAAAGACTTCACTCTTCCTCCCACACAGTCTTAGGAACTCTGTCTTGAACAAAATTACAGAAGTTATGTACATCTACATCATTATTACTATAATTTTATATGCTTCTCTGATTTCCCATTGTATAGTGATAAATATATGGAAAAAAATTGTTTCTCATCTTCTTATTTCTAATGAGTTCATTGAATCTTCAAAACAACTCTTTGAAGTAACTTCTAGTCTTACTTTACACCTGAGAAAAATTAGGCATAAAAGTGTAAAATAAATTGCTTAAAGACAGAGTAAATGTCAGAGCAGGGACTTGTACCCTAACATGGTGGTTCCAGAATCTTTATTACATAAAAGTCCTCATTAGACATGTCCAAACCCCCAGGGCTCCTCTTACTCTTCTTCCAGAGGGGTTCTTGTCTTTTTCTCTGCCAGCTTTCCCATCTCTCCTCCCATTACAACTCCATTTCTTCCTCCCCACAAACTATATTGACCCCCTCCTAATTAATGGAGATTCATTCAGCCCTCTCCTGTTTCCAGCCTCAAAGCCCTCCTCTTACAACCACCATGGATTAGCACACAAAGCACACCCAACTACCAGAGCCCACACACCATAATAGGGAGTGGAGGATTATGAATAATAATTATAATATTAATAGAACATTTGTGTCAGGTTGGATTCACCAGACACCAGACTCTGAATTGAAGATTAGCATACAGGACATTATTCAGGAGACTCAGGATGACACCTGTGGAACGGAAGGGGAGGGACACAGGGTTGTGCAGAGCAAGAAGTTAAGCTCTGATACAGTCCAACAAAGACCTCAGCTGACCCCATGAGGAGTTATGGAGCTGAGATGGCCTTTCAGAGCTGTACCAAGTTGAGACAAGGTGGCCAGGCTACTGATCAATCATTGGAAGCAGGCTGTCCCTTAAGAGGGGGTGTGACATCGGGCAAAGCAGATTTTTTTCATCACCACGGAAGACTGAGACAGAGGGCTGTCTTCAGTAGCACTCCCTGCAGTAAGGAGTGCATTCCTGAAGTGGGCGGCGGGGGGAGGGGGTAATCAATGTGGCACATCAGAGCACCTACCCAATGTCCCATCCTTTAAATGCCTACCATCATTATTCTAAGCACTGTAGCTTCATTTTACAGATAAGACAATCAAAGCTTAGCAAGGTAAAGTCAATTGGTAGAGATCACACAGACAGTAGCAACAGAGCTGGTATTGGAATCCAAGCCTGGCTGAATGCAAAGCCCATGTTCCTTCTCTACATTAAGCTACCTCCCCCAGGCACATTATAAATTGTATGACAGCATGTATGTGGTAATCTTTTGAAGACCAGAAACATACACTCATAGAACTGAACTCCTTCCAGAACTGTGCTCTCCCATCATCCCCCAAATAAGCAATTCCCTTTGAGCCCACACACCCACTTGCTCTCATTTTCCACATGTTTACTTGGATGTAGTCACCAATTACATACTAGGCAGATGTCATCTGGAAAAGAAGCCATGGTCATTGTCAAAGAAAAGTGAGAAATGCTTTCAAATTACACTTGATGTCTAGTCCACATTTGAGGCTAGCTCACCTTTTAAAACAAAAAAATTAGCAATGTTTCCCAAATGTGGTCTATGGGCCCTGGGAATACCCAAGATTCTTTCAGGGGGTCTGTGAGGTAAAACCTATATTCATAATGACAGAAAAAAGCATTGCTTTTTTCACTGTGTTGACGTTTGTGCTGACCCTGTTGACTGATGGTGCAGGAGTCAGAGTGAGTAAACAGCTGATGCTTTAGCACCAGTCAAGGCAGCAGCACCAAACTGTATTAGCAATTATGTTCTTTAACACCGTGCACTCACAGTTAAAAAACAAAAATAAAAATAAAAGCCAATTTCACTTGAAAATGTTTTAAGAGAGAGCAGTAAAAAGTATTTTTATTACTTGTAAGAGAAACTGACAAACTATGGTTATTTAGACTTGGGTGTATGTCATACATTTTCTTAAAATTGAATGAAAAGAGCCTACCACTTCAAGAAAAACAAATCATGGCATTTGTTGTCAATGATTAAATTCAAGCTTTCAAGAAAGAATTTAAATTTTGGAAAATTTGTATCTGTCATCTTGAGCTTGACAACATTCTAACACATACTTTTCTGAAGAGATTGGTGGTGATAATAAGGAATGTGATTTTTTTATATTGTATAATGAAATGAGTCAACATTCTGAAGATCTGCATAATTCAGTGAAATGATATTTTCCATATGACCAGTACAAGATGTTATAAAATTATGTGTGGGCAAAAAAAATCCATTTGAAGGAAAGATAGACCAATGGATTTCAGTGCAGGAGAATGTGAAAAGCTCATCAGTATGGCTTCAGATTTCACACTGTAACCAAGACTTAAGAAATTACCACTTGTCAAGTTTTGGTGTAGTATCAAAGAACATTCATGATTGTCTGAAAAGGTTATTAAAATGATTCCTGTACTCAGCTACATATCTGTGTGAGGCTGGGTTTTCTGCACAGACTTCAACAAAACAATACAATGCACAAATTGACAGCAGAACAGATGTGAGAATTCAGCTTTTTGTCTTCTATCAAATTTGAAAAAACATAAAACAATACCACCCTTTTGACTAATTTTTATTTTAGAAAATATAATTATTCTTCACAAAAATGTCATTTCTATAAACATGGAATGAATTTATTATTGTCATTTTAAAATAAATTAGCAAATACTGCCATAATTTCTCAGTTCTAATTTCTAATCTTGATAGATATATCCCACATAAACAAAAGTACTTTGGGTTCCTTGATAATTTTCAAGAGTGTAATGGGTTCTTGAGACCAAAAATTTTGAGGACCACTACTCTAGAATCCTTTAGCCAACACTCAGAGAGAGAGGTAGGATTTTTCCAAGTTATTGACATATTGAATGAACAAATGGAGTAAGAATTTTTATCTTTTTTTCTCCAAGTTTTTATTTAAATTCATTAGTTAACATACACTGTAATATTAGTTTCAGGTGTAGAATTTGAATCAGGTGGTTCATCACTTACATACAACACCTGGTGCTCATCACAAGTACCCTCCTTAATCCCCATCACCTATTTCACCCATCCCCACCCACCTCCCCTCCAGCAACCCTCAGTTTGTTCTCTATCGTTAAGAGTCTGTTTCCTGGCTTGTCTCTCTTTTTTCCCCCCATGTTCATCTGTTTTGTTTCTTAAATGGAATAAGTGTTTTTAAATGAATGAATGACAAAAGGATAGGGATAAAGTATTTGCATAACTGTCTGAGGTAAGCCAGAGAGTACTGCCTGGGATTGGTTGTGTAGAGATAAAAATCTAGAATATGAAAATGGGAAGACCCCTAGAAGTGGAGAAACTGAATATGATTTATTCATTAACTACCATATGACAGGCACTTTTTGCACTTGCCCACATCTTCGCACAATGGCTTGAAGAGCTGTGTAACCTCATTCACTTTTCACACAAGGAGGCATTGATTCAGGAAAGTTACCCGACAAAGAGGACCTGTGGTGTAGCTGGGATCTAACCCCAGGTATATGTGATTCCACACCGTTCCTGTCTGTTTCCCTCACTACGCTACTTCCCACCTGGTCTCCAGCTCCCTCTCACTCCTTTTACAAAGGAGGTAAGGTTCGAAGAGGGTAAGTGGTAGAGGTCACAGATGAATCAGTGACACACAGTCAAGTCTAGAAAGTACTTCTTGGGACCCCTGGCTGGGACTCTTCCCATTGCCCAATGCAATGTCAGGCTAAGTACCCCTGAAGAGGAACATATTTTGCAGGGTGAGTTATATGGTCCCCCAGCTCTGAGAACTAAGGGTTCTAAGAGAAAATTCAAGGAGAAATTTGTGCAGGGAAAGGAAGTTGGAGTGCACGAAGTATGAAGTGGCTGATTCTTCTACAGCAGGCGAAAGGAAACTGGAAGAAAGGAAAAAGGCAGAAATACAATTTTTAGGCAGAATAAGGCCCTCTTGCTCTTTCTCTGGCTGTAACTTCATTTAACACATATTTATAAAGCATCTCCCATGAGCCAGGCATTATTTTAGGTGGGACATCACGCTGGATACTGGAGTTTGGGGCATGAGTCACAGATAATTCCAGTGCTGGAGGGTCTCACAGTCTTGTGGGGAACACCAATGGAAACAGTTCTAATACCCTGGGTGTGATCAGGGTTTTGATGGGGAAAACACAAGATGGTGTGAGATATGGAAGAGAAACATAACCCTGCCTGGGCCCAATGACATGGCACCTGTACCAAGTCTTAAAGGACTCAGAATTACCTAGTAGAGGAAGGAGAGAAGGCACAAGGAATATAATGCGTGTCACACACACCCAGCATGTGACTGAAGGGAGAACTGAAAACATTCTGTTCTGACCAGAGAGGGAATGGCCACTTTTCAAGTCTGGCAGCAGCCACTCCCACCCCTCCCTCCATACTCAGTCATACTGAAATACCTTCAGTTCAGGCTAGACATTTAAAATAACCCACGGATCCATCACAACTCCCTTCTTGGACTTCTAGAGGTCTAGGGATCCCAGGCTGAGGATCAGTGGGCCAGACACTGTGTAATTTTCTGAGTTTGCACAAGGGAGATATCACCACCCCCCCAAGACACACAACACTGCAGGGCTTTTCACCCATGCCCCCCCACCCCATACTAGGAGGCCCATAAGTATTTAATGAAGAGGTTAAGAGTCTTTCTCACGTCTGCTTTTTGCTTTCTTCTATTCTTTTTATTTCAGCTACTGGAGAAGAATCAGTCACCTCATTCTATGCATGTTCAAACTTCCTTTCCCTAAACAGACTTGTCCTGGGGTCCTCAGTTCTCAAACTGGGGTGAGAACCCACCTGCTATTTGGCTTCCTCCCCAGGGGGTCTTGGTTCTTGGTGGACATTTTTACATCTCAATCTAATTATACCAACAATTTCTTGAGGACAGGGAACTTGACGTTTTCATCTCTGAATTTCCACCTTAGACCAAAGAACATTTGTTTAATGAAAAAAGAAGAAAGAAAAAAGACATAAAGTTTTCATCGTAATGCAGCCCTCTTGCTCTTTCTTTGCTGTAACTGCTACCCAGATGCTCCCCTAAAACTGCAGCGACATCTTTTCTTTCCCACATGGGCAAATTTGTCATGATTCCTGGGTTTATATTTCCCAACACTCTGATTCAGAGGGAAAAATAAAAAGGACTCAGGAAAGCGCAAAACCCAAGCACAACAAGCCGGGTGTGGGGAGATGCTGAGTGTGTGAGTCAGCTCCTGGATGCAAGCAGATGCTGGATCCCTCTCACCAAAGTCTTCCTCAATTTCCTTTCTTCCCCACTCCAGCCAGGATATATCCTGAGCTGCAGCAGCTGATGGAAACCGGGCACAGAAACCCATGGAAAAGTCTGAAAAGACAAGAGGAATCTCAGGCCAGGTCTTTCCAAAATCCAAAATGAAGGAGACTAAGAGGGTCCTTCCAGCTGCCACTAAAATGGTAAAATTGTAACCATTTCCTCCAGTGTCTGGTTAAGTCTCTCCTGAAACCTTGCTCCATCAATCACCTCCTCTTTGAGATACAGCCTTTCTCTTCCTCCTGTAGCACAGAACCCTGATCAGTTTCATTCATCCAAAATAATTCATATTTTTTTAAAGATGAAGACCAACAAAAGAATAATGAAAAATTAAATCCTGCTCTTGAATCTTCTTTTGTCTTTTATCTAATTTTCTTTTTCTTTCTTTCTCATCTAGTTTTCTTAAGAATTTTCTTTCTCTGGCTCAATTTTCTCATTTCCCATTCACTTTTAAACCCATTGCAAGCTGGCTCTTCTTCCTCTCTCCTGATCACCAATTCCACTGTGCATATTCCTGCCTTCATCTTATTTGACATCTGGGCAGCATTTGACCATCTTGGCCATTCCTTTCTTTCCACTGTCCTACTTGGACTGTGACTTTTACAGCACTATTCCTGCTTCTGTTTTGTTCTGTTTTTCCATCTCTTTCATCAGTCTTTCCCAGAGCTTCTCACTGCTTCCCCTGCTCTCTGCTTAAGTATTGATGTTCTCTATAGTTCATACATTTCATTTTTGGTCAGTTTATTCCTTTCTCACTCCTCATCTAAGAAATACTTTTGAGAGGCGGAGCAAGATGGCGGAGGAGTAGGAGACCTGGATTTCATCTGGTCTCAGGAATTCAGCTGAATGGGGATCAAACCATTCTGAACACCTACCAACTCAACAGGAGATCGAAGAAAAGAGTAGCAACAACTGAACAGAGAAGTGACCACTTACTGGAAGGTAGGACGTGCGGAGAAGTGAATCCGAGGCAATATTCGGGAGGATAGACGGCGGGGGAGGGGGCCTCCGTCAGCTGCTTCTGGCAAGTGATAGAGCCGTGGAGCACAAAATCGGAACTTTGAGAAGTCGGCTCCGCTGAGGGACATCGCTCCGCTAAGCGGGAGGTGGAACCCTCGTGGGACAGTGTGGTCTCAGGACCCTCGGGGTCACAGAAAGACTGGGGGTACCTGAGTGCGCCAGAGCTCCCAGGTATCGGAGTGGGGAAGCTGGCTGCAGAGACGGAGCCGAGGCGTGGGCTCTCAGCTCAGGGTTGCCATAAACTGTGATCCGCGGCCCAGTCGGGCCACTGCTCCTCCAGCAGGGACCCAACAAGCGGCAGAGCCAGGGAGACTCCCCTTCCTCCCCCGGGAGGAGCAGCGCGGGAGTGCACCGCAGGGATCTGCTGGGTTTGGAGACTCCACATGGGGTCAGGTGCCAGAGATAGAAATGCTCAGTCACAGGCCAGGTGAGCACGGAGTGTGGCTGGAGACTGGGGAGATGGGAGTGATTGACTGCTTTTCTCTGGGGGCGCACTGAGGAGCGGGGCCCTGAGTTCTCGGCTCCTCCGGGCAGAGATTGGGAGGCCACCATTTTCACTCTCATCATCCAAAGCTGTACCGAGAGCTTGCAGGGAACAAAAGTTCCCGAGAGCAAACCCGAGCAAATTGCTTAGCCCGGACCGGCAAGGGCAGGGCAATTCCACCTCCAGCAAAGACATTTGGGAACCACGGCAACAGGCCCCTCCCCCAGATCAGCACGAACAGCCAGCCAAGACCAAGTTTACCGATCAAGGAGAATGGGAGAACTCCAGCGCTAGGGGAATACTGCACATAGAATTCATGGCTTTTTTACCATGATTCATTAGTTTTTCAAAGTTAATTTTTTTTAACTTTTTCTCTTTTTGAATTTTTCTTTTTCCCTTTTTCAACCAATATCTTACCAATCGCTTTTAAAAAAAAAATCTTTATTTTTCATTTTTAAGGACATATTCTAACCCTTCATAGTAGTTACCCTTATTTTTGGCATATATATATATAAGTTGTTCTCTCTCTCTCCTCTCTCTTTTTTTTTTTAATCAGGGTGAATAGCCAGCACTTTGCTTTATTTTATTTTTTTTAAGATTTTATTTATTTATTTATTTAACAGAGAGAGAGAGAGAGAGACAGCGAGAGAGGGAACACAAGCAGAGGGAGTGGGAGAGGGAGAAGCAGGCTTCATGCTGAGCAGGGAGCCCGATGTGGGGCTCGATCCCAGGACCCTGGGATCATGACCTGAGCCGAAGGCAGACGCTTAATCACTGAGCCACCCAGGCGCCCCAAGTTGTTCTCTCTTTAAAATTTTGAGATACAGTTTCTTCTAACAGATCAAAATATACCCTAAATCTCTAATGTATGGCTTTGTTCTAGTCTCCTGCCTGGTCACATCTCTCCCCTTTTTTTAAAAAACTTCTTTCTTTTTTCAAACAACATCTTATCAATTCCTTTTATAAAATCTTTTATAATTTTCATCTTTACAGTCATCTTCCATCCCTTCATTGTATCAACCCTTATTTTGTACATATATAAGTCTTTCTTTCTTTACAATTTTAGGAGGCACTATCTTCTAACAGACCAAAATACACCCAAAATCTAGTGTGTGGCACTGATCTATTCACTAGCCTGATCATATTTGATCACATTCTGATTTTTTTTTGTTTTGTTCTGTTTTGTTTGTTTTTATCTTTTTCTTTTTCTTTTTTTTTTTCTCTTTCTTTCCCTTTCTTTTCCTCTGGTTTCAGGTCTTTTCTGATTTGTTTAGAGTATATTTTCTGGGGAACGTTGTTAACCTGTTAGCATTTTCTTCTCTCATTCATCTATTCCCCTCTGGACAAAATGACAAGAAGAAAGAAATCACCTCAGCAAAAAGAACAAGAGGTAGTACCGTCTGCCAGGGACCTACTCAATACGGACATTAGTACGATGTCAGACCTAGAGTTCAGAATCATGACTTTAAAGATACTAGCTGGGCTTGAAAAAAGCATGGAAGTTATTAGACACACCCTTCCTGGAGAAATAAAAGAACTAAAATCTAACCAAGTCGAAATCAAAAAAGCTATTAATGAGGTGCAATCAAAAATGGGGGCACTGACTGCGAGGATAAATGAGGCAGGAGAGAATTAGCGATATAGAAGACCAAATGATGGAAAATAAAGAAGCTGAGAAAAAGAGAGATAAACAGCTACTGGATCACGAGGGCAGAATTCGAGAGATAAGCGATATGATAAGATGAAACAACATTAGAGTAATTGGGATCCCAGAAGAAGAAGAAAGAGAGAGAGGGGCAGAAGGTGTATTGGAGCAAATTATAGCAGAGATCTTCCCTAATGTGGGGAAGGAAACAGGCATCAAAATTGAGGAGGCACAGAGAACCCCTCTCAAAATCAATAAAAATAGGTCAACATCCCGACATCTAATAGTAAAACTTACGAGTCTCAGAGACAAAGAGAAAATCTAGAAAGCAGCCTGGGAGAAGAGATATGTAACCTATAAAGGTAGAAACATTAGATTGGCAACAGACCTCTCCACAGAGACCTGGCAGGCCAGAAAGGACTGGCATGATATCTTCAGAGCACTAAACGAGAAAAATATGCAGCCAAGAATACTATATCCAGCTAGGCTGTCATTGAAAATAGAAGGAGAGATAAAAAGCTTCCAGGACAAACAAAAACTAAAGGAATTTGCAAACACGAAACCAGCCCTACAAGAAATATTGAAAGGGACCCTCTAAGCAAAGAGAGAACCTAAAAGCAGCATAGACCAGAAAGGAACACAGACAATATACAGTAATAGTCACCTTACAGGCAATAAAATGGCATGAAATTCGTATCTTTCAATAGTTACCCTGAATGTAAATGGGCTAAATGCCCCAATCAAAAGACACAGGCTATCAGATTGGATTAAAAAACAAGACCCATCGATATGCTGTCTGCAAGAGACTCATTTTAGACCCAAAGACACCCCCACATTGAAAGTGAGGAGGTGGAAAACCATTTACCATGCTAATGGACACCAAAAGAAAGCTGGGGTGGCAATCCTTCTATCAGACAAATTAGATTTTAAAACAAAGACTGTAAGAAGAGATGAGGAAGGACACTATATCCTACTTAAAGGGTCTATCCAACAAAAAGACCTAACAATTGTAAATATCTATGCCCCTAACATGGGAGCAGCCAATTATATAAGGCAATTAATAACAAAGGCAAAGAAACACATTGACAACAATACAATAATAGTGGGGGACTTTAAACCCCCCGACTGAAATGGACAGATCATCTAAGCAAAAGATCAACAAGGAAATAAAGACTTTAAATGACACACTGGACCAAATGGACTTCACAGACATATTCAGAACATTCCACCCAAAGCAACGGAATACACATTCTTCTCTAGTGCCCATGGAACATTCTCCAGAATTGATCACATCCCAGGTCACAAATCAGGTCTCAACCGGTACCAAAAGAATGGGATTATTGCCTGCATATTTTCAGACCACAATGCTTTGAAACTAGAACTCAATCACAAGAGGAAAGTTGGAAAGAACTCAAATACATGGAGACTAAAGGGCATCCTACTAAAGAATGAATGGGTCATCACTGATATGAGGAATTCTTAATCTCAGGAACAAACTGAGGGTTGCTGGAGTGGTCGGGGGTGGGAGGGATGGGGTGGCTGGGTGATAGACATTGGGGAGGGTATGTGCTACAGTGAGCGCTGTGAATGGTGTAAGACTGTTGAATCACAGATCTGTACTTCTGAAACAAATAACGCAACATATTTTAAGAAAAAAGAAAAAGAAGAAGATAGCAGGAGAGGAAGAATGAAGGGGAGTAAGTCAGAGGGGGAGACGAACCAGGAGAGATGATGGACTCTGAAAAACAAACTGAGGTTTCTAGAGGGGAGGAGGGTAGGGGGATGGGTTAGCCTGGTGATGGGTATTAAAGAGGGCACATTCTGCATGGAGCACTGGGTGTTATGAACAAACAATGAATCATGGAACACTACACCAAAACAAATGATGTAATATATGGTGATTAACATAATAAAAAATTTAAAAAAAAAGAATGAATGGGTCAACCAGGAAATTAAAGAAGAATTTAAAAATTCATGGAAACCAATGAAAATGAAAACACAACTGTTCAAAATCTTTGGGATGCAGCAAAGGCAGTCCTGAGAGGAAAGTATATAGCAATCCAAGCCTTTCTCAAGAAACAAGAAAGGTCTCAAATACACAACCTAACCCTACACCTAAAGGAGCTGGAGAAAGAACAGCAAATAAAGCCTAAACCCAGCAGGAGAAGAGAAATCATAAAGATCAGAGCAGAAATCAATGAAATAGAAACCAAAAGAACAGTAGAACAGATCAACGAAACTAGGAGCTGGTTCTTTGAAAGAATTCACAAGATGGATAAACCCCTGGCCAGACTTATCAAAAAGAAAAGAGAAATGACCCAAATCAACAAAATCATGAATGAAAGAGGAGAGATCACAACCAACACCAAAGACATACAAACAATTATAAGAACATATTATGAGCAACTCTATGCCAGCAAATTAGATAACCTGGAAGAAATGGGTGCATTCCCAGAGATGTATCAACTACCCAAATTGAACCAGGAAGAAATAGAAAACCTGAACAGACCTATACCCCCTAAGGAAATTGAAGCAGTCATCAAAAATCTCCCAACAAACAAAAGCCCAGGGCCAGATGGCTTCCCAGGGGAATTCTACCAAACATTTCAAGAAGAATTAATACCTATTTTCCTGAAACTGTTCCAAAAAATAGAAATGGAAGGAAAACTTCCAAACTCATTTTATGAGGCCACCATTACCTTGATCCCAAAACCAAAGACCCCATCAAAAAGGAGAATTACAGACCAATATCCTTGATGAACATGGATGCAAAAATTCTCACCAAAATACTAGCCAACAGGATCCAACAGTACATTAAAAGGATTATTCACCATGACCAAGTAGGATTTATCCCTGGGCTGGAAGGTAGGTTCAACATGCGCAAATCAATCAACATGATACAATACATTAACAAAAGAAAGAACAAGAATCATATGATCCTCTCAATAGATGCAGAAAAAGCATTTGACAAAGTACAGCATCCTTTCTTGATCAAAACTCTTCAGAGGATAGGGATAGTACATACCTCAATATCATAAAAGCCATCTGTGAAAAACCTACAGCAAATATGATTCTCAATGTGGAAAAGCTGAGAGCTTTCCCCCTCAAGGTCAGGAACGCGGCAGGGATGTCCACTATCACCACTGCTATTCACCATAGTATTAGAAGTCCTAGCCACAGCAATCAGACAACAAAAAGAAATCAAAGGCATCCAAATCGGCAAAGAGGAAGTCAAACTCTCACTCTTCGCAGATGATATGATACTTTATGTGGAACACCCAAAAGACTCCACCCCAAAACTGCTAGAACTCATACAGGAATTCAGTAAAGTGGCAGGATATAAAATCCATGCACAGAAAATCAGTGGCATTCCTATACACCAACAACAAGACAGAAGAGAGAGAAATCAAGGAGTCCATCCCATTTACAATTGCACACAAAACCATAAGATACCTAGGAATAAATTTAACCAAAGAGGCAAAGGATCTGTACTCAGAACACTAAAATACTCATGAAAGAAATTGAGGAAGACACAAAAAATGGAAAAACGTTCCATGCTCGTGGATTGGAAGAACAAACATTGTGAAGATGTCAATGCTACCTAGAGCAATCTACACATTCAATGCAATCCCCAACGAAATACCAACCACTTTTTTCAAAAAATGGAACAAATAATCCTAAAATTTGTAAGAAACCAGAAGAGACCCCAAATAGCCAGAGGAATGTTGAAAAAGAAAAGCATAACTGGCGGCATCACAATTCCAGCTCTATTACAAAGCTGTCATCATGAAGACAGTATGGTACTGGCACAAAAACAGACACATAGATCAATGGAACAGAATAGAGAGCCCAGAAATGGACCCTCAACTCTATGGTGAACTAATCTTCGACAAAGCAGGAAAGAATGTCCAATGGCAAAAAGACAGTCTCTTTAACAAATGGTGTTGGGGAAATTGGACAGCCACATGCAGAAGAATGAAACTGGACCATTTCCTTACACCACACACAAAAACAGACTCCAAATGGTTGAAAGGCCTAAACGTGAGACAGGAGTCCATCAAAATCCTAAAGGAGAACACAGGCAGCAACCTCTTCGACCTCAGCCACAGCAACTTCTTCCTAGAAACATTGCCAAAGGCAAGGGAAGCAAGGGCAAAATGAACTATTGGGATTTCATTAAGATAAAAAGCTTTTGCACAGCATAAGAAACAGTCCACAAAACCAAAAGACAACCAACAGAATGGGAGAAAATATTTGCAAATGACGTATCAGATAAAGGGCTAGTATCCAAAATCTATAAAGAACTTATCAAACTCATTACCCAAAGAACAAATAATCCAATCAAGAAATGGGCAGACGACATGAACAGACATTTTTCCAAAGAAGACATCCAAATGGCCAACAGACACATGAAAAAGTGCTCAACATCGCTCAGCATCAGGGAAATCCACATCAAAACCTCAATGAGATACCACCTCACACCAGTCAGAATGGCTAAAATGTACAAGTCAGGAAACGACAGATCCTGGCGGGCATGCAGAGAAAGGGGAACCCTCCTACACTGTTGGTGGGAATGCAAGCTGGTGCAACCACTCTGGAGAACAGTATGGAGGTTCCTCAAACAGTTGAAAATAGAGCTACCATAAAATCTAGCAATTGCACTACTGGGTATTTACCACAACATACAAATGTAGGGATCCGAAGGGGTATGTGCACCCCAATGTTTATAGCTGCAATGTCCACAATAGCCAAACTGTGGAAAGAGCCAAGATGTCCATCGAGAAATGAATGGATAAAGAAGAGGTGGTATATATACACAATGGAATATTATGCAGCCATCAAAAGGAATGAGATCTTGCCATTTGCAACGACGTGGATGTAACTGGAGGGTGTTATGCTGAGTGAAATAAGTCAATCAGAGAAAGACATGTATCATATGACCTCACTGATATGAGGAATTCTTAATCTCAGGAAA
This sequence comes from Callorhinus ursinus, assembly GCF_003265705.2. Taxonomy (NCBI): domain Eukaryota; kingdom Metazoa; phylum Chordata; class Mammalia; order Carnivora; family Otariidae; genus Callorhinus; species Callorhinus ursinus. The sequence goes on along the minus strand of NW_027397071.1, from coordinate 56,895,932 downwards.
CAAACTGAGGTTTGCTGGAGTGGTGGGGGGTGGGAGGGATGGGGTGGCTGGGTGATAGACATTGGGGAGAGTATGTGCTATGGTAAGCGCTGTGAATTGTGCAAGACTGTTGAATCACAGACCTGTACCTCTGAAACAAATAATGCAATATATGTTAAGAAACAAAAAAAGAAGAAGATAGCAGGAGGGGAAGAATGAAGGGGAGTAAGAGGGGGCGACGAAGTATGAGAGATGATGGACTCTGAAAAACAAAGTGAGGGTTCTACAGGGGAGGGTTTGGGAGGATGGGTTAGCCTGGTGATGGGTATTAAGGAGGGCACATTCTGCGTGGAGCACTGGGTGTTATACACAAACAATGAATCATGGAACACTACATCCAAAACTAATGATGTAATGTATGGTGATTAACATAACAATAAAAAAATTTAAAAAAAGAAATACTCTTTAAAAAAAAAAGGAATACTTTTGAGTATTTTCTTTGTACCAAGCATTATTCTAGGTAACCTGGAATTTGCTGTCCTATGGAGCTTAGAGGATACAAGTGGACACAATGATTCTCCACTCTGTACACTGTTACTAAAAGATTTCATCCTCATTCATCATTTTACCCACCACCAAAATGCTCTTACTTTATAATCTACCATTTCTATTCTGAACTTGATTTTATATTCCAGACACATACCTCTACTTCAAAGTCCTTTAAAAAAAATACTAACCCAAACTATACAAGACATTATTTCCATCTCATATAGGAATTCAATCAATTCTGCTTTTTTGAATTAAATTTATTTCCCCCATAAAACCTATTTCTTCTCTTTTATTTCCTCTTATGTAAATGGTATCATCACTCAACCAGCCATTTAAGTTCTAATTATAGGAGACATTTAAGAGTCTGCCCTTTTTACAAAGTTGGTGAGGAGAGTAGGAGGCACAGGCTCCCAGTTATGGAATGAATAAGTCACAGGGATGAAAGGTACAGCACAGGGAATAGAGTCAGTGGTATCACAATAGTGTTACGTAGTGACACGTGGTAGTTATACTTGCGGTGCGCAGAGCGTAACGTACAGAGCTGTGGAATCACTATGTTGTACACCTAAAACTAATGTAACATTGTGTGTCAGTTACACCTCAATTAAATAAATGAATGAATGAATGAATAACCTGCCTTTTTTTCATCCCATCTGTTTCCAAGTCATGAGGATATCACCTCCCAAATATCTCTTGCTTCTCTTACACCCCTTTTACAAAAAACTTGTGAATACTCTAATCAGGTCAGCATCATTGCTTCCTTCACTTGGATTAAGCTCCTCTGAGCCCTATACCATTATCCCTCTACAGGTGTGCTTTCTTTTTTTTTTTTTTTTTCCTAACATACACTATTGATAATGTTACTGCTTTCCTTTAAACCCTTCTACGCCCTCCTGCTTCTGGGTAGAGGCAGAACTACTTCCCAGCTTGCAAGGTCTCCCACAATTTAGACCTTCCATCATCAAGACCTTCCTAAGCCTAGCTATACTTCTCCAACTACTTTCTGTATAGTCATATGACCCAACGGCACAAGCTAACTGAAAGTTTTAGAGTTATCAGAATGCGAGGTATCCCATGCTTATGCCTCAGCAACACTGCAAAAGCTCTTCCCTTTTCCTGAAATACCACACTTATCCTTATCTTCTTCTAGACTGCCTCGCCATTGTTCAACATTCAGATCCTTGGCTAAAGTCTTCTCTTACCCCATCGGGAATAATCAATTTCTTTCTTACTACACTTTGCACATGTTTCATTTATGGCAACTACCTCCCCCTGTTTGTACTATAGCTCTCTCTCTCTGTCAAATAAATAATAAACTTAAAAAAATCTTGAAAAAAAAGAAACTTTTGATATTTTAGGTCCTAGAACTGACAGTTTTCACTTCTGTATCCCTTGCTCTACAGACAGCACCTAGCACATAGTTGATACTAAGAAAACGTGAAGAAATAATAAGTCCTATAAACCCTGCTGTGCTTCACCTGTGGATTCATTTGAATTTGCTATTATTTTAATTCCATGGTGTTTTTTTAGTTTTTCACCAGGAGAGCAATATTTTTAGACTGTGTATTATCTCTAGATACAAAAATGTCTTGACTGACTCTAAATCCAGTCTGGTAACAGCAGAAGCCATTGCTGAGCTCCTGATACTGCACTATTTCTGGGGGATCAGCTGGTTATCCAGTAGCAGGTTGATTACTCTGACCCCATTTCATCATGAAGGCAGCAGTATTTGTTCTAGCAAGAATCAACAAAATTTCTAGATAAAGATTTTCCTCCCCCACCTGCACCCTTAAGAGAGCTCTACCCTTTGTGACCTTACAGAATACCTTATCCATTGCTATAATTTCCTACATATCATTGCTTCCAATTAGTGAAAACATTTTATAACAAAGGAAGTATGACTGTGGGTTTCCACTCAAAGACTTCACTGGTCTTACCATGTGTCCCATTATTCATATACAATTGGCTTTAGAGAATGATGGAATGGCCTAATAAGGGCTCACTCTTTTTAAGATTTTATTTATTTGAGAGAAAGAGAGAGAGAGAGAGAACATGTGCACACACACGCATGAGAACGAGCAGGGGGAGAGGCTGAAGGGGTGGGAGAAGGCCAAGCCGACTCTGTGCAGGCAGCCTGGAGCCCTACAAGAGGCTCGAGGCTCGAGGCAGCTTGACGCCAGGCTCAGTCCTGGGCTCCATCCCAGGCTCCATCCCCATGACCCCAAGATCGTGACCGGAGCCAAAACCAAGAGTTGGACACCCAACTGACTGCACCACTCAGGCACCCCAATAAGGGCTCACTTTTGACACTAGGTGGGAGATGACATCCTATGGAGAAATTCTTGCTTTCTAAACCATTACCTTGGGCTCGCTAGGTTTGGGGTTACTACTGCCGTAAGGGAGAAATACTTTACCAAAGTAAAGTTCTATTACTGTTGAATGAGACAGTACTGAGACTCTTACTTCCTCATATTTTTTGGGCTCCTCATGCTACTGAACTAATAGTTAAAAAAGGGTATCACTGCCCCAGGAAAGATATCTGAATCCAATTACCAGAGGGAAATGGAGATTCTATTACACAGTGGTGGTAAATGGGACTGTGTCTATTACTGAGGGGATTCATTAGGGCATTTCTTATTCTCCAACAGTTCTGTTCAATGGAAAACTAGGGCAACCCAAAACAGGATTTTCTAGGACTTAGATCTCATAAGAATAAATATTTGGGTTACTTCAACAGATAAAGAATGTTATCCAGCTGGGGGATTGGCAGTGAGTAATGGAAATGCAAATGTTAGAAGAAGGCAGCTGTAATTATCAACACAGGCCACATGACAGTTAAATGAAAGCTGAGGTTATATCTGCATGTTTTCTTTAATTAACATTTTTCTTATCTACCCCTCATTTCCACCTACAACCTCTCTTTAAGAACCTTCAGGCTTCAGATGGGAATTTCATCAAATTGAGACCCCCATGTGATGTTATGGTATTTGATGGGATTTTTGTGTCATCTATGTTAAGGACATCAATCTTTTGCCTGCACAAAGAGGAGGTGTTGAAGGGCAAATGTGGTAGACATTGCCAAATTTCTTCCAGTTGGACTACCATATTTATACTCCACCATTCTCCAACCTGCTCTGTGCTCCTGAACACTGGCCTTATGAACCCATCAACAAGGTCCCATGATCAATGGCTTCCTTGGGTTCAGCCAAAGGAAGACAGGACAGCAGAAGACAGAAAGAAGGTGAGATTAGATACTTATTCTCTAGACTATTTTCTCTAGACTATTTACATAGCAGATCACTTCAGGTTGGCTGCATCCCTGATTGAAGACCACAGGTCTTGTCAAATATCCTCTACTATGATGATTCTCTCTGGGTTCTGACAACTACCTCCTCTCCTTAAGCTTCCTAGCATAAGCCTGTAATCAGTTCCTGTTACTAGCCCCAGGATACTCCAACATCCCTTATTTCCCTAATCCATGACTTTACCATCGTGAATAGTTCTTTTTGAAAACTATCCTCAAATCATTCAGTTGAAGAGTGTCATCTGTTTCTAGCTGGGATGTTGACTGATAGAGCTGGTGCCCCTTGCATTGTGGGAGGATGGTTCTGATTAAATAAGAGTCTTAAAAAGACTGCTGTTACAGATTTATACTCCTGTGGAGGTCCCAGATTTCTGGATGAAATAGCTCTAGGGGAGACTTAAGAAAAAAGTCTTTATTTTTTCCTTGATAGAGCTGTTAATGGGCTTCAATCCACCCCCTCTCCCCCAAAGCAAGAACTATGCCAGGGCATCCTAAACAGAGGTTTGGATTCATTTAATTTTGCTCTGATAGTGAATTCCATAGCTGTGGACCTTGGACTAGGACCACTGTCCTGTAGCTGAGGACTGACAGTGGCTGTTCTTAGCTGACTCAAAAGGGCATTTGTGAACAGCCAGCCACAGGGTCAAGCCACAATGTAGCAAAAAAGAGGACCATGTGCTCTTCTCCCAAACTGCTAAGTACATTTCCAATAAATTTTTCTCCATATATTAACAAAAAAGTTGAATCATCTGTGAACTAGGCCATGAGGGAGAAATGGGTGTCCACTTGAAAGGAAAACGTCTCAGGAATCAAGTTCATTTGCTCTAGCCCCTCCACAAACCTTCCATGATCTTCCTGACCCTGCTAACTATGCCCCAGTATACTCTATGGTTCTAAACAGAAATTCAGGAGTGTTCTTTGCTTCTCCCTCTACTCACCTCAAATTTTGACCAAGCCTGGCTGACTGGAACCATCCAAACAGACTGGATTCAAATTGCAGCTCTAATACTTTAGAGAGCCGTGACTTTGACCAGCATATGTTTCATTATTTAGTTTCAATTATTTCATCTGGAAAATGGAAATAATGATATCTAATAACCCTTGATTAGAGATAATATGAGAGCAATTAATATGTTGAATGAGCATGATTTAGAAAATAATTAAAACAAAACTTTGTTTTCTATCATCCCTTTAAAATATCCTAAGTGGAAGTAATCTTATCATTCCCCTGGATGAAAAAAACATGTGTTGATCCTACAATGTTTCTCTTATTCTTTCTCTTGGTCTTAGTTACTAGATAGTTCCAGTTCTCTAAGGAGCAAAACCTGGCTCCTTTGAGACACGACGAGGGTAAGAAACAGAAATAATTAGGTCCAGGGGAATAAAAAGAAAAATGACTGTCATATTTGAAAATTATATAACTATCTCTAGAAAGCTTCAAAGAATCTATGGACCAATTATCAGAAATAGGGAGATAATTTTAAAATGTAGCTGCTTATAAGATCAATATATACAACTTAATTTCATTCCTATTAACCTCCAAAAATCTATAAAGGACTCTCATAAAACAATAAGAAAATAGTGAATATCTTGAAAATGTAATTTAAATGAAGACTTCAATTAATGGAGAAATATAGCATAGTCATAAAAAGAGACTATTTTAAAAATGTTAATTATCTCCAAATAGATCTATAGACGTAATACATTTGCAGTTAAAACCCATTAGGATGTTCTAAGGAAGCTGACTCCCTGATTCTAAAATGTACACTCAAGAGCAAAGGCCAAATAACAGCCAAACACTTCCAAAGTGGGAGGAGATCCTTCATCAAACAGAAAGACTTATTATAAAGCTAGTTAATTAAGACAGTGTGGTATCAGTGCAGGCAGAGACAAGTCAATCATAAGATTAGAATAAAGATTCATAGAACAGACCTCCACATTTACGAAAAATTCATATCTGACAGAGGGGCATCACAACCCATTTGAGAAAAGAGGATTTATTTGTTTAATGGTGCCAGGACAATTCAATATCCAAATGGACAAAAATGAAATTGGGATCCTTCCTACATACCATACACAAAAATCAGTCCCAAATGGATTACAGATATATACGACAGGCAAAACTTTAAAATTTATAGTGGATTGTGTAAGAGACTATCTTTACAACAATGAGGTAAAAGCAGACACCAAAAAAATGCTAACAGGAAAGAAAAAGTGAAATACCCAACTATACTGAAATCAAAGACTTCTTTATATCAAGATACCATAAAGAAAGTGAAAAACAAGCCACAAGCGGGGAGGTCATATTTGTAATGCTTTTATGTGACAAAAGATTAGTGTACAGAATATAAAAATAACCTCTATAAATTAATTGGAAAAATCAACCCAAAATAAAAGTGGGCAAAAGTTATGAATTGGCATTTCACACACACAAAAAAAATAGTCACACTTACATGGCAAAAAACACTTGAAAAGATATTCAACTTTTTAGAAGTCTGGGAAATACAAATTGTGGTATGGTTTTTACCACACTAACCAAAAAAAAAAAAATCATTAACTTTGACATTTGTTGGTAAGGATATGAAAGGGAATGTAAATCATTATGAGATTAGTTGGCATTATTTTATAAAATCAAATATTTGCATATCCTATGGTCCAGAAGTTCCATTCCTAGAGATTTCTCCCTAGAGAGATAATGCAGATAGGTACCAGAAGCAAAAGAATGATCATAGCAACATTGCTTGTAATAGCAAAATAAATAAATGAGTAACACAATACTAATCTACATGAAAATGGCATGTAAATTGTGGCATGGTTACACACTTAAGTATTACAGAACAATGGAAATTAATTAGCTATAGCTATAGATTATGACATAGGTGAATCTTAGACATTATGTTGTAAAGCAAGTTTCAAATCATTAAACTCGGTATTATAACAAAAATCATTTTGAAATAAATTATTTGGAGAATAAATACAGATGTGATGAAACTATGGGAAAAAAGGAATGATAAATACAAAAATGAGGAGTGAGGTTACCTCTAAGGAGCAGACACGACCACAGGAGAGGGGTAGCTAGTGTACTGATATGGTTCTAGTTCTTAAATTTGGTTATGGGTTCCTAGGTGTTCATTTTATTATTGTGCTTCATAACTATAATATACCTATTTTTTTGTGTTCAACAGGTTCCTGAGACTCATACTTTTTTCAATCTTTCAATGTATTTTTGTTCCATCTTTTTTCTCTTTCTTCTGTCCCTTCCATTGTGATATTGAGACTTATACAGTGGATCATTTACTTCAGGTTACTGAACATTTTAGTTTGATTTGCTTCTTTTTTAATTTAAAAATTTTTTTATTCAAATTAACTGACATATACTGTATTATTAGTTTCAGAGGTAGAATTCAGTGATTCATTTGCATACAGCACCCAGTGCTCATTATTTCAAGTGCCCTCCTTAATGCCCCTCATCGCCCAGCCCCCTCCCCTCCTGCAACCCTCATTTTAATCCCTATAGTTAAGAGTCTGTAATGGTTTGCCTCCCTCTTATTTTATTTTTCCTCCCCTTCCCCTATGTTCATCTGTTTTGTTTCTTAAATTCTACATATCAGTGAAATCATAGGGTATTTGTCTTTCTCTGACTATTTCACTTAGCATAATACCCTCTGGTTCCATCCGCGTCCCATCTCACAAAGGGCAAGATTTCATTCTTTTTGATGGCTGAGTAGTATTCCATTGTATATATAGACCACATCTTCTTTATCCATTCATCTGTAGATGGACATCTGGGCTCTTTCCATAGTTTGGCTATTGTGATTCACCCTTGTGCTATTCCACACAGTTGGTGGTCAACATATGTTTGTTGACAGAGTACATAGTATCTGGTGCTTATTTATTATACCAGGTGCTGTCAGAGCTTTGCCCATACCCTCTTGCCCTTTACTTCAGTGCACACTGACCCAACCTCTAATTGCCAGCTCCCAAATTTCTCTGCTTGAGGTCTTTCTCAGGCTTCCACAGCATGTTTTGTCCACCTGCATGGCAGGTTGTTAGTGCCAGGTAATTAATATCTGCTAGAAGAAGACCTCAACCAGTGACTGACAGAGTTAGTTTATAAAAGCCTCAGCCCCTTCCCCCCTGGGTGGGTTAACTCTGTATCCTACACTGACTTTCAGAATTTTCCCAGCAGAATTTAGTTCCAACTGCCCACAGTGATAGCTGTGATGCATAATTTATTGGCTACATTTTCTTCTCTGACTTTATCATCGTCTTTTGGTATTTCTTTATCCTCTGATAATAAACTACTTTCACCTTAACCCTAATTTCCTTTATGTTCTTTTAGCCAGAGGGGTCCTTTTTCCAGTTTATTTAGCCAGAAAGACAGGTTGTCCTTAGTGGACTTAGATATCCACACCATGACTACCACCACTATCATGGGGCCAGCGTCAGGGAAGGACAAGGAGACCCCCCCCACACAAAAAGGCAGGAATATCCTCCTATACTCTCCAGGGAATAGGAGGCCTCTGCTTTCAGTACTCAGGCTGTAACATAGGGTAATTTTTTCAGAATTTTGTTATATGTCCCCTCTCTGCAGTATGGGACTCTGTCTACCCTAGGTCAAAGCTGGGAGAAACTAGAGGAAAAACCCTGAAACTCACCCCAATTATGGGGTCATTATTCACCAATGGACTTTCCTCCCAATCTGCCTGCTATTGTTAATGTTTGGAGTCTTTAAATCATATATATATATATATATATATATATATAGTCTTAAGTTTTTAGTTGTAATCAGTGAAAGAGATAGGCTGGAGTGAACTTACTCCATCTTGGCTGATGCCCAAATCCATATGTTCTTTTTTATGTGTCAAATACTATGTAATACAATTAAAGATAACAAAAAAGGCCTATCCCCAGAGGATCTCATAGTTCACCGGACAAGGCAGGCTCTAAACACAGTGTTTTAGGAATTTGGCTCCAACAAGAAGAAAAGAAATAGAGTCAGAGGTAAATGGAGATAAAGAGTAACACTGAATGAGAGGAGGTTTTGTTGTGGGTTCCTTTTAGTATTTTGTTTTTTGTAGTAAGACTTAGCTAAGTGGGGTTTATAGCTTCTCCTACCCACAAAATAGTACATTTTAATTATTTTATATTTATTTAGAATAACTTATTTCTGCCTTCCTCCTTGGATAGGCCACATGAAAGCAGGTCCATATCTGGTTATGGGTCTATTCAAGTTTTCTATTTCTTCTGGTTTGGGGATTTGCTTCTTGATTATCATTTCTATTTGTCACTAAAAGCTTCTACCTTACCACTTATTTCAAATGTATATACTTTTACTTCATGGAGAATAGTTCTAAGAGCTGCTTTAAACTCTATGTCTGATAATTCCAACATCTGGGTTATCTCCAGGTTGATACCCATTTTCCCTTAAAAGTGGGCCACAGTTTCCCGATCCTTTACATGTAAAGTAATTTTGGAATAAATCCTGGATATTTGGAATATTTTGTTGTGAAGCTCTAGGTCTTGCTAAATCTTCTAATGAATGTGGATTTGTTGTTTCACCTTAACCCTAATTTCAGTATATGCCTCTGGGGCAACCGAAATTAAAATAGTTGCATACTCTATGTACATAGGCATGGTCTTTTATTAAGAAGTTTCCTTGTAGCTAGTGGAGTACGCAGAGCACTGGACTTCACATCAGATGGTCCTAGTTCATCCACTTACCAGCCAGGTTACCTTAATTTGTTCAAGGTTGATTACTCCGAGGCTCAGATTTCTTCATTTGGAATGTGGAGTTAATAGAATTTACTTCATAATATTTTTGTGAGGATAAAATAAAATAATACATGTGAAAGAACCTATCATGGAGACCAGTGCATAGTGAGTACCTACTGCATTAGTGTGTGCTGTTTGAGTGTAAGTATAAAGAATTCTTTCTTGTGCTGTAAATCATCATGCCTGCTTTATTTTTTTTCCTGACATAGAGTGGGGGTTATATTAACATGTCCAGTCAACATCAGGAATTGCTAATGGTGGGGAAATGTTGGAAAGCTTGTATTGTTTCATCTTGAGGAGCATGCTTCTAATTAGCCAGAGCCTGTTTTATTTCAACATAAATGAGCAATGGCTCGGCGGATGGTCCCACTATTCCTGAGTCCCAACGTGCTCCAGAGGAAATGTACAACAAACACTTCAGAGAGAGCACATCATCTTTTAATTTATATGGATTTCTCTTTTATTTCAGAATTGTTCCATGAAGTTTTCATGGCTTCATAGACTTTTAGGTCATAAAGGGACCCTAGCGATCAAGAACAGTCAGACTCCATTGTTTTACAGTTGGGGGATCAGAGGCTCCAGTAGCCTCTCTTCTCGTACAGTATTTCAGGAACAATGACAACCGTCTTCAAATATCTATAGGATTAACAAATGAGAGAACAGGAAGTCTTATTAAAGTGACTTCAAAAATTAAAGGTGGTGGGAGCATTCTGAGTTCCACTGAAGAGGGAAGATTCTGTCAACTAGAACTGTTCACAACCAAAGAGATAACAAAAGCTCACCATCACTGCAAAGAGGAGAGTGAACCTATATGGAGTACTTATAAGGGATTCTTGCTCATGAAAGGGAGACTTAACTGGGCACTCAAGTACCTTCCAATCTTATGATTCTATAGTTTGGGGTTTCCTACAGGAAATGCTTGCATAGTACAGAGCTTTTAGTATAATCTCAATGAAAACAATGATTGATTACTACCAAACCCCACTGGGTCCCTCAGGTTGCCCAAGCAATAACTAATTCTCATCTCACCTCTTTTAGTCCCCTATTTTTTCATATTGACACTCCATTTAGGGTCAGTTGATCCCATTTCCAAGCAAGGTGGAAGCTCAGGTGTTTGACACAGGTAGGGGACGCAGGAGGCCAGGCCTGGCCACAGGGATGAAGATGGTTGCAGCAGCCATGCGAGTCTACCGCCCAGACCTCCCATCAAGAAACAACCTGCTATTCAGTGTCAGGAGCAGCAAGCCGACAGCCTCTAGCCATTATCACCTTTAGGATCCATCTTAGCTTTTTAGCCAAAGCCCTAAAATTCCCAGGTTGCCCTCACTGCTGACTGAGCATGGCAAAGGTACCTGGGCCTGGCCATTTCAGCCTAGATTGGGACTTCTCTTTCAGGTTTTTTGTCCTACAGCTCACTGTCGGAAAGTGACTTTTCAGACCTGGATCTGTGCCTCTCCCACCCCAGTCTGGCTTCTTCCCTCCTTCCCTTTCCCAAGTGTCAGGTGTACATCACAGGCTGAGGCTTTCCCTACCCACCCCTACCCCAGTCTGGCTTCTTCCCTCCTTCCCTTTCCCAAGTGTCAGGTGTACATCACAGGCTGAGGCTTTCCCTACCCACCCCTGCTTCTCTCCCTATTACCTCTCACAGACACCAACTCTCAGTAAAGCTCTTATGCTCCTAACCCGTCTCCCCCTCTACTTCCAGAACAATGGTTGACCCCGCAACATGGCAAAAGGGAACAAAAGTCCACATCCCAAAGAAGGAGAACCTGAATCATCAACACATCTAAGGAGATTGAGAAAGCAGGAAGGAGACCTAAAGAATAGGATGTGCCACTAAGTGCAGCAGGCAGCGCCAAGGTTTTGAGAGGCAGAGCCTGGAGAGATCCCTTAAGGAAAGAGCTCTGGGGAGGGAAGTATTTCCAGAGGGACTCCCAGCCACACTGTCACTGCCCTGCAGACAGACGCCTCCTAATAATGTTTGGTCTTTAGAGGGGCCACAGGAAGGAAGGGAAACCGCCCATGCTCGATCCATTGACACTGACTGTTACAAAGCACAAAATGCTGACATCAGCAATGAGCTTTATAGATGTGGAAGTGCCAGCTTTCGGGAAGCAGATGATAAAGACAGCTAATATTCATTGCATGCTTAATATGCATCAGGTGCCATTCACTCTTGTAAGGTCATTGATTATTAGTTTCTGAGGTTCAAGAATCTGGAAGCAGCTTGCTGGATCATTTTGACTTACGGTCTTTTGTGAGATTGCAGAGAAGCTGACAGCCAGGGTTGTAATCAATTCAAAATGCACCTGGGGCTAGAGGACCCACACCCAAGATCATTCCTGTGGTTCCTGGCAGGTCTCAGTTCCTCACCATGCAGGCCTTTCCATAGGGTTGCTTGACCTGGCAGTAGGCTTCCCCTGAAGTGAATGATCACTAAAGAGGTCACCAAAGGTGGAAGCCACTGTCTTTCATACCCTAATCTCAGAGGTGAAATGCCTTCCTTTATGCCATATCTTATCACCACACAGCCCAACCCTCATATAGTACAGGAAGGCATTACACCAGGGCATGTACATCAGGAGACAGGGGTCATCCAGACTGTCTAGGAGGCTGACTGCCACAACATCTAGAGGAACAATATGAAGTAGATATTTTACCAATGAGGAAATGGAGGCACAGAGAAGCTACAAGACAAGTGACAGAGTCACGATTTGAACTGAGAGTCTATGTTCATCATTATGCATACTGTCTCCCCACGTGGAGGACCAGGAGGCATAGAAGAAAGGGGATGGATGTGTTTCAACTTGATCATCGTGGGTGGTTAAGGAAACAATGTCATAAGTAGTGATGATTTGTACAGAAGTATACAGCTAAACAGAGCAATTCCTCATGATCAAGGGTAATCTTTACACCAAATGCACAGATACAGAATGACTTCCCCATTTTCCAGATGACAAAATAAAAATTTAGAAGACTAAGTGCTTTGCCCATAGTTGCACAATCAGTACACAGTGGAGTTAAACTCTGCTCTTGATTTCTAAGTACAGGGCTCTTGTCTATACCCCGGCTGCTCTTTCCACTGAACCAAAGGATAAATTGGTACTTCAGATTCTCTGGAGTAATAAATAAGGTAACTAAAGTGGGGAGGAGCACCTAGAAACCTGTAAATTGGTTAGGTGTGCGGTAAAGAAGGCCTGCACTAAAGAAGAGAATTTTGAGGGGTTTTTTCCCAGTTTCTCTTAAAAGTATGACGTACATACAAAACAGTACACAGAAGTGTGTGGCTGGTGAAATTTTGTAAACTAAACAAAGTAAATGAAGAAACAGCCATGACTATTCACCCCCAAATCTCCTTTGTTCCACCTCTCTGTCACTAACCCCCACACAGTAACCACCATGCAGACTTACACAATCATAGATTTGTTTCACCTGCTTTTGTAATTTATATAAATGTAATCTTATACTTTCTGCAACTGGTTTCTTTCACTTGATAATTTGTTCATGAGATTCGTCTATACTGTTGTGTCTACCTGTTGTTGTGTAGTATTCCTGTATATGAATATATAGTTTACTTATCTACTGTACCAGAGGTTGACAATCTACATTCAAATTGGCCCATGTCCTATATTTCTATACAGACTGCAAGGTAAGAAGGATTTGTGCATTTTTGAGTGTTTTAAAAAGTCAAAAGCATTATTTACAATAGCCAAGATATGGAAACAACCCAAGTGTCAATAATAGTTGAATGGATAAAGAAGATGGGTGATACATGCACACACGCACATGCACACGTACACACGCACGTGTGCACGCATGCACACAATGGAATATTACTCAGCCATAAAAAAGAATAAGCTCTTGCCATGTGGGACAACATGGATGGACCTAGAGGGTGTTATGCTAAGTGAAATAAGTCAGACAGAGAAAGTCAAATACCGTATGATTTCACTTATATGTGGAATCTGAAAAGCAAAATAACAAATAACAAATGTTATGAACAAATAACAAAAAAACAGACTCTCAAATACAGGGATGGTTGCTGGGTGTGGGGGTGTGTGAAATAAAGGGGATTAAGAGGCACAAACTTCCAGTTGTAAAATAAAGAAGTCACAGAGATGAAAAGTACAGCATAGGGAATATAGTCAATAATATTGTAATGACCTTCTGTAGTGATAGATAGCAACCATGCTTATCGTGGTTAAGTACTGGATATAGAATTGTTGAATGAATATGTTGTATACCTAAAACTAACATAACACATACGTCTATAAAAAAAATTAAAAATGAGTATGCCAAAAATAGAAAAGAAATAATAAATCCAAAGAACATTGGATGACACATACAAATTATATGAAATTTACATTTTTGTCCATAGATAACATTTTCTTGGGACATACCACACTCACTCTTTTTCCTACTGGCTATGGCTGCTTTCACGCTACCATGGCAGGGAGGCAGCTGCAATGGAGAGCTTATCAGAACTCTTTTGCTTTGCACTGTTGCTGGGGCGCTGCAAAGAGAAGTGAAGCAATTATAAGATGATTTTTGCCTCTCGGCCTGCGGAGTCTGAATATTGATGACCTGGCCTCACAGAAAAGTTTCATTGAGCTCTGAGCAATAGTAGTGATGGGCACTTGAGTAGTTTCCATTTAGATGCTATTACGAATACCGCTGCTTTGAACGTTCTGGTTGGTGAACATCTGAAAGCATCTACTTTGGGCATATACCTAGGAGTGGAATTGCTGACTAGTGGGTGGCATTCAGCTTAGTGGGTAGGGTACTGGCAAAGTAGCTTGTGCTCATCTGACACTCTAACTAGCAGTGTATGAGAACTCCGGTTGTTCCATATTGCTACCAATAATTGGTATTTTCTGTCTCGTTTGTTTAACCACCTGGTGATTGGGTAGTGGTGATGTGAGAGTGGTTTTGAAATGATCATTACAACCTTTTTGTTTAGGTTATGCCAAAAGCTGTGCTAACAATTTCACCTATATTATCACTTTATTGACAAGCCCATTTCACTGATGTGGAAATAGTGTTCAGCAAGGCTAAGAAACCTTAAGGTCACTCTGATACTAAGTGGCAAAACCAAGACTCAAACTCAGAAATGATTGACTTCATAGCCTACATCTCTCCTATTGCACCACGTTATCCGTCTATGTGGCAATGGACGTCACACCCTTGGAAAGTATCAGCAATGGGGCAGTCATTAATTACCATTCAAATATTTGTTAGGAAAAGAGATACAGCAGAGCTACAAAATGTGGGTATGGGGGAAGTATGGGCACAGGCACTCTCACTTCTGCTGCCTCCTGCTACAGTGGTTAACTGGACGCTTTCTGCTTCCCTCCAGCCCTCTGGCTGGTTATGTTTATTACATCTTCTGACAGTTGAGGCCCGTGGTGAAAAATGATAACAGATTTGTATTCTCAAGATCATCTCCAGATGCTGGCCAGAAGCACCTCTGGATTCATGAAATATTTGTCTTTAGTATTTCTTGAAGATGGATGATAGGAAAAAAAAAAGTTCTAGGAACATTTCAGTATAAATCACAGGGAATTCCTTCCTTTGGCAATCTGGAATGCATTTCTCTATTTCTTTAAGAAGAATAATGTGTGTATTAATAACTTGGTTGGAATGGAGTCTGGGCCAAGAGGAGATGATCACGGAAATCATTATTGATGGTTTCTTGTGGCCAAACAATCTGTTTCCCCAAACCTGGAGTCTGTCATCTGCAGGTGAAAGGCCACACTGGAGTCACTTGCATGAATCCGCTGCCCTCTATCCTCACTGCCAATCCTCCATCCAGTTTTTTGGTCTGAATTGGAAAGAGTTCATATCAGGTTTATTTTCATACCCCCTGCGTCTGCACAAGCATTCAAGTTAGCACTAGAGTTGTCCTGTGAATCTGGTTATGCCTTTGCCTTGATCAAATATTTCTGGGGACTCACTATCACGTGTAGCAGTGCTCCAATCTTTTTTTTACTGAGATATAATTGCCATGCTAATCTTTTTGATTCTGCATTGCTACACATGAAATGGCATTGATTTATGAACATATATTGTTTACATTTATGTATGTTTATGAATTTATATATCTCACATGTAAATTTCGAAAATACATTTTTTTTAAAGGATGAGATAATGGATACCAGGGGTCAGCAACCCTTTTCTGCAAAGGGCCAAACAGTAAATATTTTAGGCTTTACAAGCTATAAGGTCTCTGTTGCAACTACTCAACTCTGCAACTGTTAACACCAAAATAGCCATAGGTAAACAAATGGGTTTGGCTGTGTTCCAATAAAACTTTATTTACAAAGGCAAGCAGCAAGCCAAATTTGGCCCATGGTCCGTACTTTGCAGATGCCTCCTATACACCTTTGGCTACTCCAGATGTGATGTAAAATTGAATTCAGGAACTCAAATACGTCTGACTTTCTTGTTCTATCCCTACTGTGCATCTACTTTGTTTCCCCTAGAACTACAGTGTCCTGCTCTGCAGATGACTACTACTACTAATATAAAGCTGAGCGCCAGCCCCCAGCAAGGCCCAAGTTCAAGAGGTACAATCCAAGCACCCACACAAAGAGCCCTATTCATCTCTCTTGGCTCCAGAAGGAATTCCCCCAGAAAGAATTCCCTGACCCAACTTGTGTGAGCCTCTCATTTCAATAACATTGTTTTACCTGGAACTGCTACCACAACCACTCAGATAGAAAGAAAAGGGCAAGTTCCCCCAAAAGCCATATAGGCAAAGAACCTTCTCAGGTATCATCTACCATAAAAGAGTAGCACAAAGAAGGAAGTGATTATCACAACAGTCATTGTCAGAAAGGAGAGCAGCTGTAGTTATAAAAAAGAACAGAAGAGACACATTGTCATATATTGCTAATCACCTATTGTGCACACCCAACACAGGTGGTTTTTTTAAGGCAGTGGTTTTCAAACTTCTTTCAGTACCTTTGTCAGAATGAATGAGTTATGTTATGCTATGATAACAAAAAACTCTCAAATCTCAGTAACTTAAGGAAACAAAGATTAATTTCTTATTCACACTGCATTGTCTATCATGAGTTGGCCCAGAGCTCTGCTCCCCCCTCTCCATCAGGGGTACAGGTATACTGAGTATCCCCTAACTTTCCCCCATAGTAGGGAAAAAGGCAAGTGGGGAATCATGCAATGGTTTTTAAAGGTTTCTTCCCACAAGCGACACACATAACATTCACTCACATTCAATTTGCGTAAGCAATAAACTTTAAAGGGCTTGATGTGCGATTAAGCTGTGTGCTTGGATTGTACTGCTGGTACCAATTACATGCTGCCCTTCTGTAAAAGGATTACACGTCCCCACCCACTGTCATCTGACTGTAGGTCAAGCATTCTTCCCCACTTCACTGATACCAGGCTTAGCCAATGAAATAGAAGCAAAAGTGATACATGTCACATTTGAGCAGAAAATTTAGAGCCATCTGAAAGTTTTTGTTGTTGTCATTTTCCCTTTGTCACAAAAATGATATGTCCCAAATAGGAGCTGTTTATGCAGCATGAGTTCTAGAATGAGGAAGATCCATAGAGTGGAGCCATGTTGTACCTACAGCCAACAGGTACTATGTGTGAGAAATGAATCTTTGTTGTTGTAAGCCACTGATAGTGTGGAGTCATACGTTATAAGTACAAACTAGGAAAAAGATGACTAATACAGAAAGCACCAGAAATATCAATAACTAGCCCTAATGACTAACATGGCCGGCCAAAATTTTTACTTTGCTTTGTGCACACATCATGCACACACACACACACACACACACACCCTTTTTCAAAAAGTCACCCGAAAAGTCTGTCTTACCACTGTAGCAAGCAGAGTTCAATCTATCTAGATGTGCTAATTAGTAGGGCTACCATAACCAATACCAGAGACGAGGTGGTTTAAACAATAGAAATTTATTTTTGCACAGTTCTGGAGGCTAGAAATCCAGATTAAGGTGTTGGCAGGGTTGGTTTCTTCCAAGGCCTCTCTCCTTGGCTTGTAGATGGCTGTCTTCTCCCTGTATCTTCACACGGTCTTAACCTCTTGCCAATCTGTGTCCTAATCACTTCTTATAAGGATACCAGTTATCCTGGATTAAGGCCCACCTATATGATCACATTTTACCTTAATTACCTCTTTAAAGGCCTTATCTCCAAAAACTGTCACATTCTGAGGTACTGTCACATTCTGAGGGGTTAGGATTTCAACATAGGAATTTTAAAGGGACACAATTCAACCCATAACACTGGGTGATATGCAGCAATCTCTTCATCAGTGCCTTATGTAAGATGGTGTCTTTATTAGGTCCAGATGTAGCTTCTCTTGATCCAGAGACCTCTGCACTATAAAGACAAATTATCTGTCCTCCACACACCCAATATACAACAGAATAGAAAAACCACAATAAATAATCCCATTTAGAAAGGGAAACTATAGGAGGCACAAAGCAGACACTGTCCCATAGTAAATCTGAAATCCTACTGGGCAGAAATCTTGAAGGTCCCTACTTAGGAATGGGGAATGCACCTAAATCATGCCTCCACACCGAGGCACAGATCCCTTGTACTTTGTTCTCCACTGTCCTTGGCTCTGACCCCTAGCGATTGTCCCCTTTCTACTATTCGTTTAGGCCACATCTGAAGTTGGTATTGGGCAGTATGTTCTGAGGCTGGTGAGGGGGTAGGGGAAGGGCTAAGCTATTTTATCAGTCTACCGTCTGCCCATAGAATTTAGTGGTCTCGGGGATTATTTTAAAGTTCAGATAGTCAGAATCCCTTTTAACACAGGCAATTTTGTTGTGGTTTGGGGGAATTTTTTGCATGTTTGTGTGTGTGTTTTGTTTGTTTGGCAGTACAACCATTTCAAAAGCTTTGTCAGTCTCCTGTTTCTTTAATGGCAGTCAACTTTATATGCAGATAACCCACAGTCATCACACTTTTGGAGAATTTATTTTGTGTGCAAAAAGAACATGAATTGAGGGGGGCCGTCAAAGAGAAGAGCCTTATGAGATGAATTGTGTCCCTCTCCCCAAATTCCTATGTTGAATTCCTAAACTCTTTAAAGATTTTATTTATTTATTTATTTGAGACAGAGAGAATGAGAGAGAGAGAGAGAGAGAGCACATGAGAGGGGGGAGGGTCAGAGGGAGAAGCAGACTCCCTGCCGAGCAGGGAGCCTGATGCGGGACTCGATCCCGGGACTCTAGGATCATGACCTGAGCCGAAGGCAGTCGCTTAACCAACTGAGCCACCCAGGCGCCCAAATTCCTAAACTCTTTATAAGAGAGTAAATAAAAACACAGAGGACCAACCAAGTGAAGACGCTGGAAGAGGATGGTCATCTACAAGCCAAGAAGAGAGGTCTGAGAAGAAAAAACCTTGCCAACATCTTGATCTTGGACTTCTACTCCCCAGAACTGTGAGAGAGAATTTTGTTGCTAAAGCCCCCCCAGTCCATGGTACCTTGATATGGCAGCCCTAGCAAACTAATATACGCAATAAAATATCAAAAGACGTGAACAGACATTTCACAGAGAGAGAAGTAAGAATTGACATTACATGCATGAAAAGATACTCAACATCATTATTAGTCACCAGGGAGATGTAAATTAAAAACACATGGAGATACCATGGCTCACTATTAGAATGGCTACAATTATAGACTAAGAATAGCAAGTGTTGGTGAGGAGATGGAGAAGGTAGAACTCTCTAACACTGTTGGTGGAAATGTAAAATAATAATTCTACCTTGGAAAAGTATTTAGCAGTTTTTTAAAAGGGTTAACACCTTCCATAATCTACAGACATTCCACTTCTAAGTACTTACTCAAGTAACTGAAAAGGAATAAATTCTTGATATACACAACATGGGTGCATCTCAAAATCAATATGCCAAGTGAATGAGACTATAGACACAACAGAATGCATACTGTAGGATTCCATTTATATAAAGTTCAAATCAATCCATAGGGACAAAATAATATCAATGGCTTCCTAGAATGGAGGGGTAGAAGAAGGGATGAACTGCAAAGAAAAATGAGGCCTCTATGGGGGATGATGTAAATGTGCTGTATCGCCATGGCTGAGGTAGTTCGTAGGCATATACAATTTTCAGCATTCATTAGATTATAAAGTTTAAATAGATGCAGTTTAATGTATATAGATAATTTCTGAGTAAATTTAGTAAGGAAAACATTGAAATTCTCCCTAAGATTTACCTAATCAATGTCATGAAGATTTATTCCTATATTTTCATCTAAGAGTTTCATAGTTTTAGTGCTTGCATTTAGGTCTATGGTCCATTTTGAGTTAATCTTTGTGTATAGTATGAGCATATAGATATCCAGTTGTTCCACTTGTTGGATTAACTCTCCTTTCTCCATTGAATGGCTTTGGCACTCTTGTTAAAACTCAACTGACCATAAATTCAAGAGTTTATTTATGCACGCTTTGTTCTATTCTATTGATCTATATATCTATCCCATCCTAGGATCATCTTTCATTTTCTTGCCTTTTTGTCTTGGCCAGACCCTCAAATACAATGTTGAATAAATGTAGCAAAAGTGAACATTGTTGTCTTGTTCTTGATTTTAGGGGTAAAGCATTCAATCTTAATTATGATGTTACAAGCAGGTTTTTGAAGATGCTCTTTATCAAGTTAAGGATGATTCTTTCCATTCCTTGTTTTCTGAGTTTTTACTATAAATGAATATTGAATTTTATCAAATCCTTTTTTTTGCATCTATTGGAATTATCATCTTTTAAATCTTTCATTATGTTACTATGATGAGTTGTACGATCAATTTTCAAATGGTACACCAACTTTACATTCCTGAAATATACCCCACTTGGTCAGGAGGCACTGTTCCTTGTTCCTTCACTCTCTCCTTTTTAGGGTTTTGCCCTAACTCTCTAGAGGCTCTGGTTGCCCCAGGGCTCTTTTACCTGGTTCATTTGGTCAAAATAACGGCAGGGATTTCTATCAGAATTTTTGTCACCTAGTGTCACCTGCACCATGATTGTGGGTACCTTCAAAGTCAAGCCACAAAAGAATGAGGAATGCGCCCCATTTGGTTCCCTCATGCCAAGTTTCAATTCTTCTCTCAAATCTGGTGCTTTTGTTCAGTTTCCAAAGCTTTTGGTTCCTGTTTTATACATTTTTTTTTTTTTTAGAGTTCTGTTATATGCAGCAGGTCACATACTCCATACTGAAATTTTAATTCCATTTTTTAAATTTAACAGTTTTCATCTAGTTCATGTTCAAATGTATAACTTTAAGCTTTTATAAAGTCATTAGCTGAGAACAATAAAGATGTTTTTCTAAACACACGAAGTCTGAAATTACATTTTATGATTCCCAAGCTGTCATCTTATTTCATCCTCAGCATCCAATTTAATTTCCTATTTTGTTTTGGCTGCATAGTATTGAGAAATCCTGATTTATATGGGTATATAGTTGCAAAAATAGAGGTTTTTAGAAAACAATTTATCTTAGGATATCAATCAATAAAATAGAAGCTTTATTTTGAGGTCTGCATAAAGAGGAGTTAAATTGGCAATGTGATCCCCTAATCCAAGATTTTATAAACATTTCATGAAAAGCAGACATCTGCTGTCAAATATATTTGGGAAAATTTGGCTGGTATATTTCACTAGAGAGATTCTGAGGCAAAATCTTTCAGATTTAACATAACGTCCATGTTCCCCAAAATTACTTGCCACAGAATCTTTATTTCAAACATACTCATTAACAAATTATAGAATCAGTGTTCCAAACTTTGGTAGGCAGAACTATATGTAATCCCAAAGGAACAGAGAAAAGGAAATAGCATCTAGTAGGTACCTATGACAGAGTGGGCACTGTATTAGATGCACATAATTTTATTTAATCCTTATAACACCCCAATGTGGAGGATTTTTATTTTCACATGCAGACGAGGAAACTAAGACACAAGAAGGACTTTGGGTTTTCCCCCCAGTTTTACTGAGATGTAACTGACATATAACATTGTATCAGTTTCAGGTGTACGAAATAATCATTTGATATATGTACATATTGTGAAATAATCACCACAGTAAGTTTAGTTAAAATCCATCACCTTCCATAGTTATAATTTTTTTCTTGTGATGAGAACTTTTAAGATCTACTTAGCAACTTTCAAATATACAACACAGTATTGTTAACTGCCATCACCATGCTGTATATTACATCCACAGGGCTTATTTATTTTATATTTGGAAGTTTGCACCTTTGACAACCTTCACCCATTGCCCCAAACCTGTCTCTGGCAACCACCAATCTGTCCTTTGTTTCTACGAGTTCAGTTTTTTTAGTTTCTACATATAAGTGAGATCATGCAGTATTGACTTTCTCTGACTTATTTCATTTAGCATAATGCCCTCAAGGGTCATCCATGTTGTCACAAATGGCAGGATTTCCTTCTTTTTATGGCTGAATAATATTCCATTGTATATGTATATCACATTTACTTTATCCATTCATCCATCAGTGGACACCTAATTGTTTCCATGTCTTGTCTTTCGCGAATAATGTGGCAATAAACATGAGAGGTACAGATATCTTTTCAACACCCTGTGTGTGTAGTGTTTGTTTTATAGATAAAACACAGACTCATACCCCACAGGGCTTGCAGTATCCTGGCATAGCCAAGGCCTATTACTCTCAGTCCCACCCAAGCACCAAAGTGGACTCTGAGCGAATTGGAGCTAAACAGGGGTCAGAAGCCTAAGAATTTTCGGACTAGTAGCCGGGAAAGCCAAACAGTATTGTTACGGAGAACAGGTAAGGGAGTGGCCAGGAAAATGGGGCTAAGCCATAGAAGTAAGAGAATTGAGAAAACAAAGAGGGAATTCAGCAGCAATATGAAGAGTTGGGGAGGTCAGGAACAGACAGACTGAGGAATGGAATGGACAGACTGAGGAAGGATGAAAGTGAGAAAGAAGGCAATCCAAGACCAAGGGGTCTTTACAAGGGGTGTAGAATATTCTTTAGGCAATGAGTGTAACTATTTTAAAGTATTGTCTAAGAAATTATATAGGATAATAAAAAATGAGAGCTAGAGAAAAGAAATGCTAAATGATGTCATTGGAAGGAATGAAGGCTTCTGGCTAGAACAGTCATGGAGGCTTCCTTGAAGAGGAGATATGAATCAAGTCTTGAAATCAGGGGAGGATTCTGATAGGCAAAGAAAGGAGGGAAAACATTTATATGATAATAGTTATACAACTGTTAATTCTATCCTTACCTGTCACATGGCACATTTGTATCCTCACCAGTATAAAACTTCTAGGACAATACTTTGTGGATTTCAATTTTTATTGAGGACCTACTATGTAAAAATTCTCAAAAAATATAGTTGATGTTTCTGTATTTAAAAGCATAATGATTAATTTTACCTTCATAGTTCAAGTAACTTTAGCAAACATCTTTTGCATTGTTCAGTCCCTTAAGGTTTGTGTATATAAAGTAGACTTTGCAGGGTGGAGAAGAAACTAGACACTTGGTACAACCCAGTGCACAAGTTCCTGGCTTCAGAATCACTTTCCACTCTAAAATTATCTTTGCAAGACAAGTGACAATTTATCACAGTATAATTTTTTTAGGTAGACACTTGATTTTTTCCAAAGTATTTTGACTTCTAGTGAAATGTCTTCCCAGCATGGGCTTTTATAAGACCACAGTCTACTTTCAATCAACTTTGTGGTAAGAAAGAAGCTTTGTAAGCTTCTGAAAGGCAAAAACTATGTCCTACATAAATCTCACTTTAAAGTAAAAATCATTTACCTTATGAAGTGATTAAATTCAGAAAAATGGAGAAAATGTCATGTAGTCTTCTTATCCAGGGATAACCTCTTTTAAGAGTTTGCTGTATTTCCTTCCAGACTGTTTCCATAGCATATATCTTTTTATAAAATTGTGATCAAATATTACATTCAAGATATAATATGGAGATTTTAATATTTTCTGATTACAATACTATTATAAACTAATTTTACAGAATTTAGAAATTTTTGGAGAGTATAAAAAAACATAAATGATGTGAAATGCATTTATCCAAAGACAAAATATGTTTTAGCATATTTCTTTAAGATTTTGTCTCTTTTTTAAACCCAGTTAAATTTATGTTGTGTTATAGAGATTTTTTTTAAGATTTTATTTATTTATTCATGAGAGACAGAGAGAGAGAGAGAGAGAGAGAGGAGAGGGAGAAGCAGTCTCCCAAGGAGCAGGGAGCCCGATGCGGGACTCGATCCCAGGACTCTGGGATCATGACCCAAGCTGAAGGCAGATGCTTAACCATCTGAGCCACCCAGGTGCCCCCGTTACAGAGATTTTTAGGCATAATTAACACTGAGACATTTCATGGAAAGAACCTGGACGTGTGATTATTTGGAAAAGGTTTTGGTGAATGATGAGATCTAGGACTAGCTGGTTTCTCAGTGTTTTCCAATAATATATTTTTTTAAAAACTTAAGTCATTTAATGTAAGTTTTTAAATTATGGGAAAAATGTGAAATGTTCATAACAACAAAAAGACATATATATTTATACTGGCAGCATTAAATCATTTAGTTGATATCCTCCTTGCTCTCCTCTATGGAAGAGGGAAATAATTTTCTTCTTGGAGTAACTTGCATACCTCAAGTCAGCTAGCAGGCAATAGCTGATCTGCTCTTACTGTTAATTTAACTGAGTAAATTTTAAAGATCTCATTGGCTTTATTCAATGATTCATAAATCAGGCAGCACCCCATCTAGCAGATAGAAAGGAGCTGAGGAAGACTTTTATAGGCAGAAGGGAGCAGGAACAAGGAAGTTAAACTAGGCCAAAAGAGCAGATTGATTATGGCAAGGTTACTTTCCTTTAGGGGCTGGCAGGGGTCTATCAGGCAGATTATCTAACTCTTCTGATCAGGTGATTCTTGATTGACTGGTTTAAGACTCCATTTCTAGGAGAGCCAAAACTAATTAAGTCTCAGTTTGCTGACATAAGTGACTCCATCTTGGGCCAATTGCCTTGTTTGTAATCATTAGCAAATGTAGAGTTGCTTTGTGCTCAATGATTATAAGAAATTTCTACAGAATTATAGAGTAAAGATGAAGGATATAATGTGAAAAACACATTTCGAGTACTAGGGATTTATAACAACAAAAATAAGAATATGTAAATAATCCCTACCATTTTGGAGTGCACACTGTTCGCTGGGGACCACACTAAGTACTTCATATGCATTATGACTTATATTTACTCATGCATTCAATATACCTGGGCTCATTGCTGATGGCTGGGAATGCTATAATGGGAAAAGAACCAGTCTGAGAAGGACCTTGATTTGCTCTCATGGAGCTTAGAGATCAGCAAGGAGGCAAATGTAAGGTGATGCTGGTATAATTGAAGGCCACAGGCCAGCTGGGGACAGCTTATACTTTGGGTACCAACTGCCGAAAACAGGGATGAGAGACTTCATGAGAAATCTACTTGGCAGAGTGCACACTGGGCCTCATGCAGAGGGCATGACTCACTTAAGCCAAGGTGTGGGAATCCCAGGAGCTTCAGTCTCTGATCCTCTTGGCCTGGCCTCATTGCCACATCAAAGGAATAAACACTTCCCACAGGAGGACTGGGTTCTGGACTGGGCTGTACCCTGTCCCTGGGGTGGGGAACAAGGAGACCAGGAACCAAGGCACCATGAAGCTGCAGTGAGCTATGTCAGATGCTACCAGTACTAGCACTGAAGGAGTACTCAGGAGATGCCTGGCCTTTGACATTGTTACCTTAAATCCACAGTGCCTCATCTGCAATTGTGAAATTCAAAAAGCTGGGGCGCCTGGGTGGCTCAGTCATTAAGTATCTGCCTTCAGCTCAGGTCATGATCCCAGGGTCCTGGGATTGAGCCCCGCGCCAGGCTCCCTGCTCAGCGGGAAGCCTGCTTCTCCCTCTCCCTCTGCCCCTGCTTGTGTTCCCTCTCTCACTGTGTCTCCCTCTGTCAAATAAAGAAATAAAATCTTTAAAAAAAGTAAAAAAAATAAATTCAAAAAGCTTTGAAAAATTGAAGAGGTTGTTTTGTTTGCAAGCAGCAAACTCATTTGGCAGCAAAACCCACCCTAAATTTATGTGAGGCAATTTGTTGTCTTTCTATATCCCACATAGAGCAACAATTCAAACGTTTTGCTTCAAAAAAAAAAGAATTATCTCATTATGGGGTGTTTCCTAGACCCAGCTGAATCTATTTTATAATAATGAAAATTCCAAAAATGTTTGATGTCTAAGACACTTAGGTCTAAAGAGTCTAGGTAAAAGATGGTAGACATGCATTATAACTGTTATCCTTACATTTAATATCCCTAATGCCCAAGGAGGGTAATGCTATTATTATTATTATTATTCCCATATTACAAAAACTTAGAAAAGACTCAGAAGGGTGAGTGGCAGAATCAGAACATGGACACATGTCTGTGCTTCAAAACCCAAACAGAATTTCTACTGATATTGCTCAATGAGAAAGTATATTGACCTCGATACTTTTCTCTGACTTCTTAGGTGCTGGTGGAATTACCTTCTTAACCACTATTATCTAAAGAGCAAATTGATAAATCATGGCTCCCAGGCCAGCTATTGTATAAAGCAAGCTGATTTGCGACCTTCTCCCACTCCCATGCTCTGATCCTGATAGAACAGACAGACCTAAAATTTGTATGGAATCAGAAATGACCCCGAATTGCCAAGGAAATTTTGAAAAAGAAAAACAAAGTGGGGGCCATCATGTTGCTGAATTTTAAGCTACATTACAAAGCAGTGATCACCAAGACAGCATGGTACTGGCACAAAAACAGACATATAGACCAATGGAACAGAATAGAGAGCCCAGATATGGACCCTCAACTCTATGGTCAAATAATCTTTGACAAAGCAGGAAAGAACATCCAATGGAAAAAGGACAGTCTCTCCAATAAATGGTGCTGGGAAAATTGGACAGCTATATACAGAAGAATGAAACTCAACCATTCTCTAACACCATACACAAAGATAAACTCAAAATGGATGAAAGACCTCAATGTGAGACAGGAATCCATCAAGATCCTAGAGGAGAACATAGGCAGTAACCTCTTAGACATTGGTCACAGCCACTCCTTTCAAGATACATCTCCAAAGGCTAGTGAAACAAAAGCAAAAATGAACTTTTGGGACTTCATCAAGATAAAAGCTTCTGCACAGCAAAGGAAACAGTCAACAAAACAAAGAGGCAACCCACAGAATGGGAGTAAATGACACTACAGACAAAGGGCTGATATCCAAGATCTATAAAACACTTCTTAAACTCAACACCCAAAAAACAAAAAATCAAGTCAAAAAATGGGCATAAGACATGAACAGACACTTCTCCAAAGAAGACATACAAATGGCTAACAGACACATGAAAAAATGTTCATCATTAGCCATCAGGGAAGTTCAAATCAAAACCACATTAAGATACCACCTTACACCAGTTAGAATGGCAAAAATGGACAGGGAAAGAAACCTCAAATGTTGGAGAGTTTGTGGAGAAAGGGGAACCCTCTTACACTGTTGGTGGGAATGCAAGTTGGTGCAGCCACTTTGGAAAACAGTGTGGAGGTGCCTCAAAAATTTAAAAATAGAGCTACCGTATGACCCAGCAATTGCACTCCTGGGTATTTACCCCAAAGACACAGATGTAGTGAAAAGAAGGGCTATATGCACCCCAATGTTCATAGCAGCAATGTCCACAATAGCCAAACTGTGGAAAGAGCCGAGATGCCCTTCAACAGATCAATGGATAAAGAAGATGTGGTCCATATATACAATAGAATATTACTCAGCCATCAGAAAGGATGAATACCCAGCTTTTACATCAACACGGATGGGACTGGAGGAGATGATGCTAAGTGAAATAAGTCAAGCAGAGAAAGTCAATTATCATATGGTTTCACTTATTTGTGGAACATAAGGAATAGAATGGAGGACATTAGGAGAAGGAAGAGAAAAATGAGGGGGGGGAATCAGAGGGAGAGATGAACCATGAGAGGCTATGGACTCTGAGAAACAAACTGAGGGTGTTAGAGGGGAGGGGAGTGGGGAGATGAGTTAGCCCGGTGATGGGTATTAAGGAGGGCATGTATTACATGGAGCACTGGGTGTTATATGAAAACAATGAATCATGGATCACTACATCAAAAACTAATGATATGACAGATCTGTACTTCTGAAACAAATAATGCAATATATGTTAAGGGAAAAAAAGAAGAAGAAGATAGCAGGAGGGGAAGAATGAAGGGGAGTAAGTTGGAGGGGGAGACGAACCATGAGAGATGATGGACTCTGAAAAACAAACTGAGGGTTCTAGAAGGGAGGGGGGTGGGGGATGGGTTAGCCTGGTGATGGATATTAAAGAGGGCACGTTC
>NW_027397071.1:56810487-56867455 GCF_003265705.2 Callorhinus ursinus | reverse complement strand
AAAAAACCTAATGATATGGTGGGGCGCCTGGGTGGCTCAGATGGTTAAGCGTCTGCCTTTGGCTCAGGTCATGATCCCAGGGTCCTGGGATCGAGCCCCGCATTGGGCTCCCTGCTAGGCGGGGAGCCTGCTTCTCTCTCTGCCTCTCTCTCTCTCTCTCTCTCTCTGACTCTCATGAACAAATAAATAAAACATTAAAAAAAACTAATGCTATGGTGACTAACATAACATAATAAAATTAAATTAAATTAAAAAAAAAAAAAAAGAAAGAACAGACAGAGAACTCTGGACCTTCCAGCCCCCAGGATGCCTCCTACTGGCCCTCGTTGTCTCCAACTCTTCTGGGAGGATATACTATACTATCATCAGCAATCCTCCTGCTGCTCCTTCCCCAACCACAGCTGTGGTCTCAAAAACAAAAGAGATCTAGTCCTAGGGTTGTGCACTGATTTGTTTCCAAATTTCTGGTCAAAAGTTAACTGTCAATCTAAGTTTCAGTATTGGGAGTTCTCACCTAGCTCTGTGTCACCCCACTTACTTTCAATTACGGAAAGCCCTGTTCATGGCTAACGAGATGGTGTTTTAAAATGGTAATCCATTAAAGGGTTAGTATCCAAAATACATAAAGAGCTTATAAAACTCAATACACACACAAAAAAAAACCCATAAATAATCTAATTAAAAAATGGGCAGAAGACCTGAACAGACATTTCTCCAAAGAAGGTATACAGATGGCCAACAGACACATGAAAAGCTCAACATCACTCATCATCAGGGAAATGCAAATATTACCTTACACCTGTCAGAATGGCTAACATCAAAAACACAAGAAACAACAAGTGTTGACGAGGATGCGGAGAAAAGGAACCCTCGTGCACTGTGCACCGTTGGTGGGAATGAAAACTGGGGCAGCCACTGTGGAAAACAGTATGGAGGTTCCCCAAAAAATTGAAAATAGAATTACTATTTGACCCAGTAATTCCAGTCCTGGGTATTAACCCAAAGAATATGAAAACACTAATTCAAAAGGATATATGCACCCCTATGTTTATTGCAGCATTATTTGCAATAGCCAAAGTATGGAAGCAAACCAAGTGTCCATCAATAGATGAATAGATACAGATATAGTGTATATATAAAAATGAATATTATTCAGCCACAAAAAAGGATGAAATCTTGCCATTTGCAACAACATGGATAAAATCTAGAGAGAATAATACTAAGCAAAATAAGTCAGAGAAAAATAAATACCGTATGATCTCACTCATGTGGAATTTAAGAAACAAAACAAATGAACAAAGGAAAAAGAAAAAAACCAAAAAACAGTCTTTTTTTTTTTTAAAGATTTTATTTATTTATTTGACACACAGAGAGAGCGAGACAGAGAGAGGGAGAGAGCACAAGCAGCAGGAGTGGCAGGCAGAGGGAGAAGCAGGCTTCCTGCATGAGCAGGGAGCCCGATGTGGGGCCCGATCCCAGGACCCTGGGATCATGACCTGAGCTGAAGGCAGCGGTTTAACCAACTGAGCCACCCAGGCGCCCCCAAAAAACACAGTCTTAAGTGTAG
Source organism: Callorhinus ursinus (assembly GCF_003265705.2). NCBI lineage: Eukaryota > Metazoa > Chordata > Mammalia > Carnivora > Otariidae > Callorhinus > Callorhinus ursinus. The sequence continues at coordinate 56,865,888 of NW_027397071.1, read as the reverse complement.
AGAACAAACTGATGGTTACCAGAGGGGAGGTGGGTGGGGGGATGGGTGAAACAGGTGATGGGGATTAAGAGTACACTTATCGTGCTAAGCACAGAGTAATATACAGGAATTGTTCAATCACTATATTGTACACCTGAACTAACATAATACTCTATGCTAACTATAATGGAATTAAAATAATACAAAAATACAAAAATAAAATAAGATGATTATCCTGCCCTATACTTTCTGATACCTCTTTCTTCCAAGGGTTTGAGCACAGTGGCTCAGATAGTATATCTTGAATTAGTGCTACTTAATCAATTACATAATTAATTAAGGGACAGATTCCTCTGAAAGAGAAAGTTTTTATCTGCCCCAATCCCTGTTTCCAATCTGCCTTAGCCTCCACATTCATGGGTTCTAAGTAAAAGTAAAATAGGAAAGTAAACCAAACAAAACCAATAAACAACAAATCCTAAAGCTTACCTAGAGAGTTTTCATCACCAAAACAATGTATTCACCTCATGGCTTCAGTGTGGGGTGATGCGCAGCAGGGGTTGTGTTGACACATGTAACTGAAATGGAAGGATGAAGGCAGAGTGGTTCAGAGAGTTGACCCTGGTGCCCACCCCAGTAGCTCAGTCCCATCTAAGCACTAGCCCTGTGACCTTGGAAGGTCATATGAACTCTCTGGACCTTGGTTTCCTCATCAATAATATGAGAGTAATTATAACATTGCCTATCTCATTGGGTTTAGGATTAAATTGAGCTAATGTACATAAAGCAGCTGACTCCCAACAGGCCCAAACTCAGTTACCTGTGTTTGTTTCAAGTGTAATTTCTCATGATATCAATTCAATCTTACTGAGTCCAGCCCGTGCATTTAAACTCTAGATTCAAAACAAGCAATAATAGCACAGTAATTATAAAGACAAAAACACAAAATTTGAGTTAATTCAATTTCATCATTCTATGCAACCACTTAAGAGTTTTTATCTGCATTTAAAACTTAAAACGCTGAAACGGTACAAACTGAGAGGTGTAATATTTTTGTTTACACTAGGATATTCATTTTTAGATTTTTACTACCAAGATAACGTATACCAAATTTAATTTTAAAAATTTTCATTGTTTGCATGTCTGTTCTCATCATCATTATTATATGTTTTATTTCATATCTCTTACTGTATTAAAATCATCGTGACACTTTGGGGCAATGGGGGTATTAAATGATCTGTTTCAGATGTCAAATAGGTTAAGGTTGCTACTCTTAATAACTGACTGCTAACATGCTTCTGTGACATTGTAATGATTCACCATACGCACAGCATTCTCTTGGTGCCTTGCACCTTGACTCTCTGCAGAGTCAGGAGTGTAGCCCTGAGCAACCTTGGTCTTTCGTGTTGGTTCCCACCTGGAAAACAGAAGCAGTAACAGCTATCCTGCACAGCTGTGTCCAGGGTTACATGGAACAGCACAGCACAGTGGCTGCCCAGGGTTGGTGCTCCTCATAGGGGCTTCTCCTGACCTTTCATCTGCATAAGAAAGGATTATACTTGCCCTTGCAACCACCCCCACCCCCTTCCCAACCCTCTGGCTGGGACTGTCTCTGATCCTAGGATCACAACACAATGCTCAGACAGTATAGGGCTGGATCTCATGAAGTCCTAAGTAGCCACTTCCTCCAACTTGGAAAACCTCTCAGCCCTCAAGGTTCCGATGTGCTCAGCAGGTACTTCACCTTTGTTCCTGGTTTCACAGTGATAATATCCTATGTGTGTCCAAGGTTAAATACCATACGTGCTCCACCAAATATGTTGCTGCTACGTATTTACATGGCTCACATGAAACTGGATGGAGTAGCTTGGCAAATAAAATACAGCATTTGCAAAGTATGGTTAAGAATGGGGGGGCAGTTCTGCATGAAACGAGGCATCTGTTCTATTTGACGAGCTGATAATTCTATACTCCCTGCTTCTCATATTAAATTCTCTATTTCAGGAACCTCAAGAGCCCTCCCCATGACTCCAGATCTCCCTGCAGAGTCCTTAAATTTGGGGAACTTTGTTTTTCAAGATTAGAGCCAAAAATATTTGGGTTTACATAGTCATCTTTTAAAAGTTGAGTCAATTTATTTTCTTTGAGTTTTGGTTGAAGATCATTTCCCTTTGTCCAACTCTAAGGTGACTGTGGTTCCATGAAAAGAAGGATAAATATATTTATTATAATCTAATTACAACACCTACATGATTCCCTCCTTACTAGTGACAACATGCCTTTCCTTGCATTTCGTGTAATCTTCATGCACACCCGCACGCACACGCACACACACAGTGCTCCCAAGTGCTGATATTATTCCCATAATATACAAGGCCACAGAGCCTCTGAGAGCTGCAGCAGCGCGTCAGGCAGCACAGGCCGCCAGGTCTGGACTCCATATCCCGCGATCCTCTGCACTTCTGATGGGTTTGTGGGTCAGGGCCCCAACCTCTCCCCAGGGCTATAAACAAGGCAGGGATATAGTCAGTATCCTAGTATCCTTTATTTCCCTAGAGTTAATACCCACAGTAACTTCTCAAAAAATATCTGCCAAGGAATGGAACCAGGTTCTGCTCTTACCAACAATTGTTACAAGTAACATTTTTTAATCAACGTATCAGCCCTTTCTTTAATACCGCTATATAATCCTCTTGGTAGAGATGAAATGAAGCGCAGAGAGCTAAGTCGGGACTTCAAAGTCCCACAGCTAGAAGAGAGGTAATGAAAAGACTTGAACGCAGGTCTTCTGGAGCTTACTTCCAAGTCCCTTCCAATAAACCATAATGACCTTTTCGAGTGTAGCTGTACCTCAGCGATGAGTAAGAACCCTAGCTATACTGCAGACAGGAGTGCAGGAGTTCCCCTTACTCCGGTGAGGAGACACCGGGGTCCTAAGAGAGCTCCAGGGTCACAGGTAAAGGACACAAAGGCCACAGAGGACTTGATCTGAGCAACCAAAGGTAAACGGTCGGGACGGTAGACTCTGGGGTGGTGCCTGAGTGATGCTCCACAGAGCCAGAGACTGAACGATTTCTACCTCAGCAATCACCATTCCAGAGGCAAGCGCAGACCAACCACTGAGCCACAGGGACCAGTGAGGGGTCCTTTCCCGGCCACAATGGAATCACACAGCCGCCTCTATACCTACAGAGCCGTCCAGAGAGGAGGAAGGCAGAGAGAATTCAGGAAGACTAAACATTGATGAGAAAGAGACTAAGTCACTCAGAAGAGGTAAAACAGATCACGTTCACTGTTAGTCCTTGTCTCCTGCTCCTCATTGCCGAGCACAAGGGTGAGGTTTGTGAGCAAGATTAGGGTCCCCGGAGGAAATAAAGCGGCACTTTTTTTTTTTTAATCAAAGCTGAGTCTGTGATAAGCTGAGTAATACAGAGGCATATAGCATCCAGCCTCCACACTTAAAGATGAAATTTTTTAAAGCTCATTTAAAATTAACTGGCCAATCTCTACACACAGAGCAGGCAAAAAGAGAAAAAAATTTCTGTAGAAGATCTTTAGACGCATCTGTTGCAGATCATTGCATATTCATTCGAAGAACAGTTTTGACGGCCAACTATAAGGTGTCAGGGATGGAAGAGTGAGCAAAACAGAAGAGGTAGTGAATTCACTACATAAAGTGAAGCTGAAAAGTTTGGTAACTGGTCCAAGGTCAAACCACAATTTAAACTCTGGCGTATCTGATTCCAAAGCCCATATTCTTTCTGTCTCCCCATACTAGTTAAATATGAACTAGAAAAAACATAGAATTTCATGCTTCTAGCTTGACTGCCCTTTTTTTCTTTTTTAAGACCAGATGTACAACTTGTACTATTTTTTTTTAATTTTTTATTGTTATGTTAATCACCACAACTTGTACTATTTAATAATTTTCTTACCTCCCTTAACCTCCCTTAAAGAAGTTTGGGGCCCTATGTCTGTGCATTTGTGTCAACTAGCTAATGATGAAGCTTGCATTGCAAGAAAACCAAACTAGGCCATAAGAAATGAAATACTACAGTAGTGATTCTAAAGTGTGGCCCTAGGACCAAGAGCATTAACTTCACCTGGGAACTTGCTGGAAATGCAAATTCTTGGGCCATACCTCAGGCCTACTGATTCAGAAACTCTATGTGAGGGACCCAGCCCTTTTTTAACAACCTCTCTAGGTATGCACACTACAGTTTGAGAACTATTGACTTCAGGGCACAGGGGAGTGCTAGTTCTCCTGAACTCTGGCACACCTCAGAATCCTTCTCAACACAGAGATCCAAGAAACCACGCCCAGCAGTCCCAAGTTAGTGTTTATAAAGAGACCTATTTGCCATTGGGGGTAGTTCAAGCAACTAATTCTGCAGATGGGAAGATGAGGTCGAGGAAAAGAAAATGATATACACAAGGTCATAGAGCAAAACAGTGGCAGAAATAAAGTAGACTGCAATTTGGACAGTGGTTTGGCTCGTGCAGTATTTCCTGGTGAACAGAATGTGAAAATGCAGGGCGGGGTTTGGGCGGGAGTTAATAACTTTAATAGGCCAAGATGTGGGATCTGGTTGAGGAACCAGGACACCATCAGGGACTGAGAAGGAACCTGACACCCAGTTTGGGAGAATAGGCCAGTATCAACCAAAGGAGGCAAAGGAGAAATCTGAGCTGGAAATGGGAGGGCATCTCTCCCCCTTACCCTGTTTGGGCCGCATCCAGCTCCCCTAGATCCTGCCTCTGTTTTGCAGTTTGGATGAATTACCTCGCTGGGCGCCTGCTTCCTGGACCCTCCTCCACCCACAGCTGCTGGATCTGATCTCCATCCATCTTCACCCAGGCGAAGAGCCCAGAGGGGGCTCCAGGGAGGCTGCAGTCTCCAGCAGGAATGAGAAGCAGGACTTCCGGGAACACCGCTGTTGATGAGTAGAATCAGGGAACATGATCACCCAATCCTTGTGAAATTACTGGGGATGTGATGGAACAGGTAAAGAATGTTTTGTTTGGGGAAAACAAAACAAAACAAAACCCCTCCATGATTCTGAGTTCACCAACTTCTCCCTCGGTTATGGCCAAATTGTTTTTTGTGAAACCGATCCCATCTACAATATTCCCTCGGTGTAAAAATAGCACCAAAGTGTCTGAATTGGGGAAAATAACTGGATTTTTTTCTCACCTTGGGTCCAGATGCTAGTGATTTCATCCCAGTTGGAATTTCCATCACTTAACCAGCCTGGTAAGATACTTAGTATCTTCAAGCCTCAATTGTTTCATGTGTAAAATTAAGATCATAATTGAGATAATTCCTGCCCTATCCATCTCATAGGATGAGGTCAAGTGAGATAATAGTTTTGAAAGTGCTTTGCAATCTGCTAAATATCACAGATGTGACTATACATTACTACTATCACTTCTAACCAACTTCTAGAGCCCTAATTTACTAGTGCATTTTATGGCTACATCCTGGAGCTTATCATTAAAAGGAAACATCCCACCCCTGACATCTTAAACTCTAATATACAAATCTCTGACTCTCACTTCCTATCAGTCCAGTTTTCCCTTCCTTTAAGCCTACCACACATATTTTTTTACCTCATCACAACCTTCCAGTTCTTTGGCCTTTTATTTTCACTATGAACCTCCTCCTGCTTTTACTTCCTTCCCTAATCCCCGAAACTACATGGTCCATCACTATGATCTTTTTGTAGCCAATGCCTTCATGCTCTCAATTAAAGTCTCCTTCTTCCACCACACTGGACTCAGATCCTCAGCCTTGTATCACTGTTAAGCATCTGCCTTCTCCCCTTCTCCTTCCTGAGTTGCTGAGCACTGTTGGAAGAAATGACACAAGTGGATGGATTGCTGCCACCCCGAATTTATGGTCCCCAAGCTCATTGGGCCTTATTGCCAGAGCAAACATTCCACATCTTACTCTGGTCAAGCGACCTTCCTAATTGCTGCTCCCCCTCTCATAGCAAATAACCTGGTTGACTTTTCAGACAGAAAACTGAGGCTCTCAGATAAGCCCTTGAAAACTCTCCTTCCCAAACCACACACTTAAACATCTACATCTAAATCCAGCTGTACCTCCTGGGATCCTGTGCCAGACCGACAGACATTTTTCTCCCATTCCAGGGAAAGTCCTCCATCTCTTTTCCTAGCTGATCTTCACCTCATTCCTCCAGAAATATTTTCTCTCCTGGATATTTAATCTCTAAAAGGTCAAAGGAAAGTTGCCCCTATGTCTTCTTCTAGCACCTGTGCCCATGTCCCTTTATCCTCACAAATTCTCCTGAAGAGCACTCTACCATCACTGCCCTTACCTCCCCAATTCCCATCCAGTCCTCCATCCATGACAATCCACAGCCCTTCACTGCTCTACTGAATCCATCTTGGTTGCAGTTACCAATCACTGCCTAACTGCAAACTGCCGGATTGCCAGTGATTCTCAGTCACTGACTTGGTTAACTGCCTTGTGACATCTCAGTAATACTCCGGCTTCCTCTTCTAACTCTCCCTATCACTAGCTCCTGAGATGTGACTCCTTACTGAGCTCCCTGACCCACTCTGACATTTCCTTCTTGCTGATATATATGCACATTTACATATTTCCTTCTTGGTTATGTGAATATTTCCCTCTTGGAGATATATTTATATACTAGATTCTTCATATCTGTCTCTCCCAAAATGCCGTTACCCAATTTGATTTTTTTTAGCTATTAATATGTTCTGAATAATTTCGTCTGCTCCAGGATTCATGCTGATGATTCTTTTATTGAGGATGATTTCCAATTATGAAATTCCAACCTGAAGTGTGCAGCCAATATTTCCACTTAACTGATGCACCCAGAAAGGAATTTAATACCTTCCCCCCAAACAGGCTTTCCTCCTGTGCTCCTTACTTGGTAGATGTATGACTAGACACCTAAGATTCTAGATATAATGTTGACCTCTCTGTCCTGCACTGTAACAGCAAAGGAGCCCTCAATAGCTGTTTATGTCTCCTCTCCATCTCCTCTGCCTCTGCCTGAGTTCAGGCATTCAGTGTCTCTCCTATGGATTGCTGTCATCATCTCCTGATTGGTTTCCTGCCTCCAATATTAGATCCTTCTAATATATTCATCATGTCAAAATAATCTTTCTAAAACAAAAAAGCTATCAGTGTATTCCTACCATTTATTAAGTACTTACTATATGTCCGGTATCCTGCTAAATTCTTTACATTCATTGTTATATTGTAGCTTCACAGCAACCCTATGAAGGAAATACTGATATTCAAAATTTCAGAGGAAAAAAAATACCATGAAACTACTACATGGGCAAATTAACAATTAAACCAAAGCACATGTGCTTTATGTCCTGGGCTAACATGCTTCTCCATGGCTCAGAGAATAAATCCAAACTCCTTAGCATGCCATGTCCCCAGAAACCCACCTCATACCCTAGTTTCTCACTGTCTACACGAAATGCTAACCCCTCCATCCCCTCCCCTCTCTTCACACCTAAAGAAGTGCGTGTTCTTCCTTCTGCAGCCCCACTAAACTCTGTGGAGACTTCTCACAGAGCGCCGGTCCATCTTTATCTCATCTGTTAATCTCCTTCCCACAGTAATGTGTGTGGGCATCTTGAGATCTTTGTCTCCAAGATCTAACACTGTCTTTGGCCTATAGTATGTGGGTTGGCAAACTATAACCTGTGGCCCAAATCTGGCTTGCCAATTGTTTTTGTAAATAAAGTTTTATTGGACCAATTCTACTTCTAGTCATTTGCCTACTATCTATGGCTACTTTCATACTACAATGTCAGAGTTGAGTAGTTGCAACCAAGACTAGATGGCCCATGATCCTAAAACACTTACTATCTGGCCCATTACAGAAAAAGTTTGTCAGCCTCTGACATAGTAGATGCATAATTAATGTTAGGCAAATGAACGAGTGCATGCAAGATTGGCTGAATGAATCTCTGAATGATTGAAAAATTCTTAAGAATAGTACCTTTTGGCAATGGAAAGTAAGAAATAAGAAAATTTAGATTTAAGCAAGTGTTTCCTGGCAATTAGCAATGATCTTGTTTTAACCATACCTCCCTGAGATGAATAGAATAAATGGTATTTCTCCTTTATATCTATCTATCTATCTATCTATCTATCTATCTATCTATCTATCTATCTATCTATCTAACTTCTATCTGTCTTTAGAATAAAGTAAAAGCTCATGGAAGTAAAGTCATGAGCCTATGATCCAATGACTAGCTCAGGCAGGAGTCAGGATTTGGATTCTATCATTTATGGGAAGTCAGAAGTCATGGAATCCCCTTGGGTCTTTAGAGATCAGTCTCCTGGGGCACAGGGCAGGGCAGTAAAGTAGACCCCAGAGGGACAGGGGGAAATATCCAACATTAATAATAATCACTCTGAAAAAAATAATAATCACTCTGCCTACCCTCCCAGAGTGTTTTTAAATGAGCCTTGCCATTTATAAAGTACCCAGAAAACATAAAGCATTGAATGTTTAGAAGATGACAAAGGGGGGCACCTGGGTGGCTCAGTCATTAAGCGTCTGCTTCCAGCTCAGGTCATGATCCCAGGGTCCCGGGATTGAGCCCCCTATTGGGCTCTCTGCTTGGCGGGAAGCTTGCTTCTCCCTCTCCTACTCCCCCTGCTTGGGTTCCCTCTCTCTCTCTGTCAAATAAAAACAAAATCTTTAAAAAAAAAAAAAAAGATGACAAAGGACTTATCTTACTCATTTCACCATTTTATCAACCTGTAAGAATTCTCCAATGAAGAAATAAGTAATTAAGCTCAGAAAGGTTAAGTTTCATCCAATAGATGAGTATTCAAACTTGGATCTCTCCAGTTTAAAATCCTTGCTCTTTTTACCACTCCAGGCCACTCTCCTTTACTTGTAAACACAACAGTTATAGTTTGAAGAAGACCTCATTTCCAGAGACTTTAGGACTTGCTGCACATCCCTTTGTGCCCTGCTATCCTGGTGGCGTGTTATATGCGAACAAGATTTACCAGGCACTTTTGAGAAGCTTTGATTGTCATATTTACATTGTTGTATATTGTTGTTATATTTATTTGTTGTATTTGATTGTAATATTGTTGTCCCTGAAGATCCCAGGGACAAATGCTGAATTTGTTTTTCAAGCACTCCCAATGGCTAGAGTTAACCAGTGTATTTGGATAGAGGGTGTGGAGGCTTCCCTAGCCACATCACACCCGCCTAGATAAGGAGACAGGATGCCACATGACCTTCCAACATTTGCCAAAGAACAGGCTAACAGGGGGATCAAGAGAGGGTGGGTGTGCCTAGTTAATCAGGCAGAGCAGACTAAACAAGCCTACACATGCTGACCTTTTCCTTCCTTTGGGTTTTTAATGAAAGTTCTTTCTACCCAAGAACAAAAACAGTCATTTGTTCCTTCATTTAACATCCACTGAGCACCTATCCCAGGACAGGCCTTCTTTCCTGCAAGGAGCCTGCCAACTGGTGGACAAAACAAACATGTAAATAGGCAATAAGGTGATGGACTCACAAGGTGGTGAGAACTTGGAACAAAGCTCTAAGAGAAAGCAAGCCCTTCTCTCTGGGACTTGGAGAGTCCTCTCCCAGAGGAGGGAACACTGGAGCTGGGTTTTCAAGGATAAGTAGAAATTTACCAAAAAGAGGATAATAATGATAATAACGATTTCAGTGATTTATTGACTACGTATGATGAACCAAAATCAAGGCTGGGAACCGAGCCTTCCTCGCTAATTCTCACTTCCATTACAGTTTAGAAACAATGAAACGAGTTCAAAGAAGGAATCCAGCATGTCCAAATTCATAAAGGCAGTAAATGGCAGAGCTAGGTCCAGGCCCAGGTTTTCCTGGCTCTACAAACTGCATTATTTTGGTACTTCTATTTCAGATGAGGGCCAGAGAGGCAGAATACACTCTGGGAAAAGTGAGGTGTTGGGATGAACTGAAACACACAGCCATGGAGGGAAGGAGCTGAGGATGACCGATGACAATAAGCTCAGGTTTTGAAGGGCCTTGTAGGTGTCATCCACTCAGGGTTTTTCCTTGGGATTGCTAGGAAGAAGCCACAGTCAGATTTCTCATTTAGCAGTGTCATCCTAGCAGAAGGCAAGAGAAAAACTGGAGGCAGATGGAAGGCAGGGAGACTAATCACAGAGCTGTTGCCTTCATCCAGGCCAGGGATATTTAAGACCTGAATGAAGAATGCATTTCATGAGGATTGAATTTTCAAAATCGGTGTGAATTGAAACGGCCTTCTGGAACGGGTCTCCCACTAAACTGTGACTGTGCTTTCATAGAAGAGCCCTTTGAGATCCACTGCATTTTGTAGATGGAAAGTTGAAGCCCAGAGAGGGAATGAGTAAGGACACAGAGGACACAGTAAGGACACATTCTCCCCAAGAATCAAGACTACCTCCTGACCTTGGTCCGATGGCCTTTCCCCCTTCCTGACAGCCCTTCACGGGTGCTATAACCCAGGCCCTCCCCTCCCCCCACCTCGCATGGGTTGTAGCCGTTTCTCTTTCCCCTCAAGTCATCCTGGAATATCTCCCAGTACGTGGACAAGATCCAGCCATCTAGGAAGGCTGGCGGGAGGAAGCCCCTAACAATGAACAAATGTTCAGGGAAAACCCCCAGTGATTTCCCAAGCGAGCCAAACAGAGCAAACCTTCCCGGAGCTCCTGCTTCACTGAGCAGGACCAGGTGATGAGGAAAAGCAGGATGGTGGAGCCTGTAATGCCCCAGACAGGCTTTGAAGCAGAAAGCCAAGTGCAATCAGTTCTAGGAATATTACTTACCGTCTTCTGCATGAGAACAGTGGGTTGGGGTGGAAAGGGAACACTGTGCAGAGACGCTCCCTTACTAGACAACAGGGCTTGTTCAAGATTCTGGTCTGTGTTAGACAACGACCGCACCAATTCCAACATCCTGCACAGGCTCCTACTGACCTCCCGTGGCCACCTGTGCAGCGTCCCGGGAGGCTCTTTGGGCTAGCTCCCATTTCCCCCTAGCCAACCCTGAGCTCTGTGACCCTCAGCCAACAGAGGGCTGATTTCATCCTGCCCTCCTGTTTAGTCCCACTCACTGGAGGGAGAGACCAGCAGCAGGGAGACAGCTGATGCCAATAATGGGTGCCCTTCCCCAGCTAACGAAGACCCCAAGAACCTTGTTCTCACAGGAGAGAGAGTGAGTCTACACTGGGTAGCTGAGTGAGTAGGCCTGGTGAAGAAGAGAGGGAAAAAAAGGGACCAGACCACTTTGAGGACAGACAATGGGGAGGTCTGAAGGGCTTTCAGCCACAGGGTATGTGAACACAGGCAGTGTGTCCATGTCTGTCCTCGGTGCCAGCTTATTCGAGGGAGACAGTTTCTCAAGAGGCCAAGAAGGGGAACAAGGCTCCCTTTATGGCGTTCTCCTACCACCAAGAACCTTCCATGAGAACCAGCAGAAAATGTTCTAGCCAGTTCCACCTCCCTGCCTTTGGTCATTTCCTTTTCCTGCCTGGTGACCTCCCTGCACATTCCCTTAACCCATAGTGAACGTTCCAGTTCACTGCACACCTTCTCTCCCAGAAGGGTTTCTGCCTTAGGTTGGTTTCCTCAGAAAACAAGAGCCCCAGTCAGAGACTTGGATGCTGGTGGTTTATTTGAGATCGATCCCAGAAAGCAAAAGTGAGGAGTGTGATGAGTGAAATGAAGAGGGAAAAACCAGCGTCAGGTGCAGTGTCAAAGTCGCCATGTGCAGGGTGACGCGCGCCTCCCGAGAAGTGTGCGTACAATATGCCTCCCAGAATTATCCATCGGTTGGATGAGAGACTGGGGCCCTTCTCCTGGGGCTTCTCCCCTGCCGCCCCACCCCAGTCCCCAACCCCGGATGAGGGTTGCTGAGAGCACTGTCTGTGTATTCAAGTTCTCCTAGAAGCAGATGCTGAGACAAGGATTCAAGTCCAAGTCATTTGAGAAGTGACGCAAGGGAGCACCCATAGGAGAGCGGGAAGCTGAGACTGGAAGGGCCTGTGGAGGCCAATAAAGGTGTGTTAGCGAGCGAGTTACCACAGTTGGGCAATTCTAGGAGCCAGTATAAAAATGTGCCTCAGAATTATCCCTGCAGAGAGGAGAGGGCGCTGGAGGGTCTTCCTCCACTCTTTCCATCAGTCATTTTTTGAGGTTTGAAGCCTGCCACCTAGGTTGCAGGTAAGAATCTAAAGCCCTTCCAGCATTCCCAGCACAGAGACAGAGTGGGGTCTGGCTGTGGGAGAAAGCCCACAGGCAAAGAATTATAGCTACTGGCATTGTAATTCAGGTCCATCCGGGCAGGGGATGTGGGTGTGGCACTGCCAGCTGGCTGAACGAGCTCCCCAGATCCAGAAGGCCCTGAGGTAAGGAGCTGGAAGACAGGAACTCCGCCAAGGGGAGGGGAGTCTGAGCAGTCTACTACAACAGCGGTTGCAGTGAGAGGCAAGCCCACTGCAGAGTACCAAGGCAGCATCTAAGCACACGGTTTATTATGGCCGGCAACGTTGACTTTCTCTTCCCTTCTTTTGAATACCCGTAAGTAATCATTAGGCATGTGTAAGCTGCCCTATATGTATGTGTAAGTTGAATACTTGAGAGTAGATTGCCAACTTTTGGGGGTCAGAGTCTTCAGCTCTTTTAGTACTTAACAAAGGTACAAAGCTTTGTACCTAATTAGGATTTTACTTTTGCAAAAAAATATTGAAGGCTTCATGCATGAGTTCCCTCCTTTCCCCATCTATAAAGTTATCTTCCTGTATATATGCCAGGCCTTACATCTATTCTTTCTGTCTTGGAAATAACAAGAATGAGATTTCTCCTTTTCCTGATTTTGGTCTACTCATTTGCTCACACTTCTGACATGACTGACTTTGCCTCTCTTCTGGAATCCTCACTCCATCAGTCATTCCGTCCCTCAAATTGTCTGCATAGCAGGGATTTGGGCTGGGTGGGGGTCCTGAAGTCTGGACCATCCCACACCACTTAGACTTTGTGCGATGTGTCAGAGGAGGTCTCCTAAGGAGCCCATGGGATAAAGTGCAGGATCTGGAATGCACCATAGGATACCCAAGGCTAGTATCCTATCTGGCTTGGCAAGAAACTCCATTCTGCATGATCAATTGTGTAACATTAGCCTGGGAAAGGGGGCACCTGCTTTCTCCTTCCCCCTTAGTCCCCACAGGGTGAAGACAAATAAGAGGACCTTTCAGGCCTGGAATGAGGCATGGAAATGCTTGAGTCATGCCCAAACACACGTACTGTCCTCAGCTTCTCCCACTAATTCCAAGGTCTGCCATTTCCTAAGACTCAACTTAGCCTTTGGAAAATGAACTGCCCCTTGTCAAAATCATATAGATTCCTTTAGAAGATGAAAAGTTCCTGTTGACCTCCTTGGAATCTAGAAAATCAAGTGGCTCAAAAAGTGGAATATGGATCTGAGAAGGACAACAGTCTTTCTTCCTCCTCAAATCCTTTTGGGAGTAAGGTCGGAAGTGAATGAATAACCCTGCATAACTTTACAAAATTAATTTACGCATTGTTACTTTTCTTGCCTCATTCCATCCTTATCCCCGGTCTAATTCCTACTCCCCTCTTGCCACAAGTCCCCAGGCAAATGAGTTTGAATTACGTCCTTAAATATTCGTGTATACTTGTAACATATGTAGTGTTGGTTGGGAAACATAGATGTCTTTAAGCTATATAAATCATATGGTATTATAAACCTCATTCTGTTTCTTCCTTTTGTCACTCAGCAGGATTTTTTTGGGGGGAGGGGAGGACGCAATGTTTGTTATGTTTCTTTTTTTTTCTCTTGAAGCATATCACACATGCAAAAGAATGCATGGTCTTTGAAAACTGGTCATGTGAACCTCCCTGTTACCATGTCCCTCTCCCACTAGAGGAATCCCTGAAGTGAACATTATGTTAATCACTTTCTCTTTGGTGTTGTTCCATCCCTGCACAATATTCTGTTTATTTGCCTGGTTTTGCTCCTTATGTAAATGAGTCATACAGAATGTGTTCCTCTGTGACTTGCTTTTTTAGCTCGGTATTTTTTTTGAAATTTATCCATGTTGATGACATAGCTGTCATTGGTTCATTTTCACTGTCACAGAATATACTGTAGAACACAGAATATATGCTGATTTTTTTCATCTGTCTACCATAGATGGTCATTTGGATCGTTGGTGATGGTAGTGATGCTAGTCTGAATAGTGTTGTTATGAACATTTTAACCATGTTTCCATGTGTGATTGGGAAGGAGTTTGACAATGAAATAGGTCTAGGATTGGAATTCCTGAATCATGGGGCACAGACACACTCCTGTTCTAAGCAATGCCAAACTACTTCACGAGGTTATTACATGAACTCACAGTCTCTCCCACAATATGATGGTTTCCTTTCTCCACATCCTGGGAAACGCTTACATTGTCAAACTGCTTACCACTGTGAATCTGGTGAGCCTGAAAACATCTTCATTTTGGTTTTAATATGTGTACCTTAACTGCCAATGAGCTTGAGCATCTTTTCATAACTTTATGGGATGTTTGTGTTTTCTCTCTTCTGTAAAATTCCTATTTGTATTTTTTGCCCATTTGCCCCTTACGTTGTTCATCTTTTTCTTATTGATTTATAGGAGCTTTAAAATATACATATTCTGGATATTAATCCTTTGTCATGTATATGTGTTCCAAATATCTTCTCCCAGCCTTGGGCATTAATTTTAGCTCTGTTTATGGCATCTTTTGATAAACAGAAGTATCTAATTTTAATGAAGTAGAATTCATCAATTGTGTGTGCTGTGTCTTGCATAAAACATTATTTATCTCATGGTCATTACGATATTCTTCAAAATGGCACCATGATGAGTAAAACCATCATGGCTTTACTCATGTTATTTACCTTCTCTGATCCTTGATTTGAAAAATACTTGCGTCCCGGAGGTTGTATGAGGGTTGCAAGTGATAAATGTGAGTGAAAGAACTTCGCAAAGCACTTCACACGTAACTGGGACTCAATATGTATAGTTCATCCACTGGAGTATAGTTCTAGTTCTACCTTTCACAGATGTTAGACTTTGCAAGTAATTTCACTTTAAACCATGAATATTTAGAGTGTTTTTTATGCTACACATTTTGTTAAATATTTTCTTGTTCACCAAAACCTTATAAAATAAACATTATCACCATCGTATTGATGAGGTAATTAATGCTCAGAAAATAAGTGATTTACCTTGGGCACAGCTACTAAGGTGCAGAGTCATTATTATATTTCCCATCTGCCCTTCTATCTAGACTGTGAAATGCTTTATGGGAGAATTTGTGTTCAGTGAATGGCAAGAGCCCTGTACTGTGGAAAATAAGTTATATAAGTATATATGTGGGGATGTGGCAGAGGGAAAAAGGTAAAAGTGGTCTACATATCCTTTTGCTTTTCACCTTATGGAACGCATGATATAATATGCCCTGGTCTGCATCTTCCATCCATTCCCCCCAGACCTGACTCAGAATCTTTTGAAACCACGCATGCCCCAAAGTGCCTGCCATGAGCCTACAGCCCTCTGGAAGTGCATCATAAAGATGGTGTCCATAATTGAACCAACCACATTGCTCCTCTTTAAGGAACTCCAAATCAAGTGGAACATTGCTCCAGCCATAATGTAACTGGACTCAGTGAGTATCTTTCTGTCAGAATCTTGAGTCACCCAGGACACATGTGTCAACAGGGTTTAGAGCTCTGTTTGTTTGCCTCCCCAGACAGATATTGAAATAGGATCTCCCACCACCAAACTGCCCAGACAACCAAGCAACTCAGTAAGCACTTGCTAAAGTTAACACTGTTCTGGCATTCAGTTTCCCACCAGATGAATTATAGCACAGTGTACACTGGGTCCATTCAAGTCACTGAAGGTTAGATCTGAAAGGACCTTAGCAATCACCTAGACACCTCGTATGTTATAGCAGAAAGGGAACCAGATTCAAAGACTGAATGCATGGCAGTAAACCTCTACATTAAATGTACATCCTTAGTTGAAGAACATTATATGAATGGCCCTCATCTATAAAATGAAGATTAAAAAAATATTCCCCCTTCTTACAACATAGGGTTGTTGTGAGAATCAAATCAAATTTTATACATGCTTCTCTGATGATCAACTTTAATCCAAATATAAAGCTGTATATGTAAGAGAAGAAAAGCAAATACAAACATTTGTTGGCTTAGTTCAGGCTTTTACAAATTCAAGTCTATGTAAATTGTCCTGTAAAATGCATAGCTAAAAGAGATTTGGAAATTTTTTTGTGTGTCCAGATCAAAACAAAGCATGTGGCAGATTCCACAGAGAAAAGATCAGTTATTCTCATTTTTAAGTTATGCCTACACAGAGCATAAATGTCATTATTCTGCCCTATCCTTGCCTATGGAAGACACTATAGTTTTCAGTTTTCTTTCAAATGAGCATCTATATGATTTTAGAATCTTCCTCAAGTCAGGGATTTATTCCAGTAATTAACTGACAATTATTTCTTGAAATCAAGTTTTTTATATTGTTTAGAAACAATGAGTTCAGCTGTATTCTATGATAAATTCCATGTAATAAAGTTTGTTTCAGTTATCTTTTGCTACTTAACTTACAGCCCCAAAACAACAGCAACTAATTTTGTAGGTTGGCTTGAGGGTTCCTCAGATGGATTTGCCTAGGCTTGCTCATGCAGCTGTGTTTAGCTAGGGATCTGGCTGGGCTGGAAGGTCCAAGATGACTTCGTTTACAAGGCTGGCAGCTGGTATTGGCTATGGGCTGGGCTTCAGTTCTCCTCCATGTGGCCTCTCATCCTCTAGAAAACTAGACTGACTTTTCTTAGATGACACCTCAGAGTAGCATTCTAAAAGGTCTTATAAGGCTTAGCTTCAGATGTCACTTAATTTCACTTCTGCCATAATCTACTGGTAAAAGCAAGTCACTAAGATACCCAGCTTCAAGAGCATTATATATATATATAATTAAATAATATTATATATCTATATTGATATCTCTATCTATCTATCTATCTATCTATCTATCTATCTATCTATATGATGGGAGGAACAGCAATATACTGGGATGGGAGGAATTTGTGGCCATCAAATAATCTATTAGAGTCTTTCCTCTTGCCATAAATCATTCATATTCATCCCACATGTAAAACGCTGTCACCTCCAAACTAAGACCCCCAAAAGTCTCATCCTAATTGTTTTAGCTATCTATTGCTTCACAAATTATCTCAAAACTTAGCTTCCTAAAACAAAAATAAACATTCATTATCTCCTACATTTCTGTTAGTCAAGAATTCAGGAGGTTAGTTGGACACTTTTGACTCAGGCTCTCTCATGTGGTTTAAGCCAAAATGTCAACCAGATTTGTCATCACTTGAAGGTTTGAATGGGACCAGAGGATCCACTTTCAAGATGGCTTACTCATATGCCTGTGCAGAAGAGGCTTCAATTCCTCACTACACAGAGCTCCTCCTCAGGTTGAGTAAGTGTTCTCATAACATGGAATTCGGCTTTCCTCAGAGTAAGTGATGTAAGAGAGAATAAGGAAAACACTGAAGTGCCATTTGTGACCTTGCCTTGGAAGATATATATAGTTATTTCTGTAATATCTTGTTCATTACCCAGGCTAGCCCCATTCGGTATGGGAGGGGATGACACAGGGGGTCCATTTTGGAGGCTGGCTGCCACACCAATTATGGTATCAAGCTCACAATCCAGAATTTCACAATCCACAGTCTGGATGTGAATGAGTCTCCAAAAGTGTGGTTTTCAGGTACAGCAGCTCTTGAACATCAGCAACTCCAGAGACTCGTGAACTAAAAAGACAATACGTCTTCCCCAGACACACTCAATATATACCACGGAGATGGGGGAAATGATGGACAATAGACAATTCCATTCAAAATGGGATAGTGGTACACACACAGAAGTCATTTATAGAAGTTCTGAAATCCAGATGTCACATGTTGTTGGCTCCCCACCCTGGGGGTGAGAAGTGTTCCTTAATTAGAGACTCTTCTGCCTGAGAGTTGTCTCATTGTTTCCCTGAGCTCTTCACTCTACCTAATGAGCCCTTATTCTAACTTTCTAAAAGGCTCTTCTTTTTATGTAAGAAATGGTTTGTCCTTGTATTTGAGTAGCTTCCTCAGGAGCTTGTGCTTCCTGCTTCCCACAAGCCTCTTTTCGTTTGAACTATCTCTGTCTCTCTCAGTTCAAGTTAGCAACGTGCAAGTTACCAATGTTACTGACATTATAATTCTCTTAAAATCTTTGTGGGTTTCCCTTTATTTCCACTGCATTCATTCCATGCCCCTCAAAGCCAAATCTATCATTCTTTTTGAGATCTCTTTATAGTATAGAAAAGTCCACTTCTTTGGGACAATGCACCGAGATTATTAAAAGCCCCCTTTTCTAGCTAAAGGTGGTTTCTGGACACCTTAAATTTTATGAGATCGTAACAAAAGGTATTACAGCCATACACTTGATCTTTGTCCTGAAGCCATTTTTTACTTTGGTAATCTTCTGCGAGCTGTAGAGACAGAAAATATAAAGCAGTATTACTTTCCAATCTAGCAAGTCCTTGTTCTTTTATATTTTCTCCAAATTCTGCTTGCAAATGCTACAGTTATCTCATTAGCTCATCTCTCTTCTCATACTTTATTATATGCAGTTGAAGACACCATTTGGTATTTTTATCCTTCTGCTTTAATATCTCCTCAGCCAGATCCAACAAGCTTATGAGGCACATTTCTATTGTCCACATTCCTATAGTTCTGCCAGTTTATACCAAAGATTGTCTTTTCTTGCTTTGTCTTCAACCACCATTTCCTTTCTGCTCCTCTACACTCTTCTCTCTCTTCTCTTTCCAGCCTCTACCCACCACCGAGGTCCAAAGCCAATGCCACATAGTTGAGGTTTTTCTTATGGCAGAATCACACTTCTTGTTACCAATTTGCCTCAGTTTTCTATTGCTGTATAACAACTTAGCCAAGATTCAGTGGCTTAAAATGACAGTGCTTTAGGATATCTCACAATTTTGTTTTGACTAGGTCATTCTTCTGATGGGTTTTGGAGAGCTCACTGTTTTGTTTATTTTTGATTTCCACAGTTTTGATTGTCACGATTAGGTGGAGGTTATTTGTCATGATTAGAGGCCAGGGATGTTGGTAAACATGCTCCAGTGCATAGGAGAACTTCCCACAACAATAAATTATCTAGACCAAAATGTCTATAGTGCTGATGTTGAAAATTTTGTGATAAGTATTTTTATATGCAGTATCCTCTTTAATCTTTACAATAGCCCTATGAGGTAGGTAAGATCTTCATTATTTACAAAAGAGAAAAGTGAAGCCCAGATATGTTAAATTATTTTAACAAAATTACATAATTAGTAGAGGGCAGAGTTAGAACTTTAATACATAGCCTATGTTTGAGCTCTTAACCACTATACTACTTGATGTGCATTCCACTTGGGATTGATGATCTTCATAAAAGATCAGATTTTCTAAATATTAAAACCATACTAGGCAATAGCCTAATCTCTGCACTAATTATTTCTTCTTTGGGTTTTTCCATTCTGTCTTAGCTGCTTTTCCTAGAAATAGAGCCTGAGGCAAGGATTAGTGTGAATGCTTTATTTAGGAGGTGCAATACTATTGCTGCAAAAGTGAGCAAAAAGAGAAATGAGGCAGAGAATGGGAAAATAATGCAAGGTGATATATTCCACAAAGGTATCTCTATGAGGCAGCTATAGGAGATGTCTCTAGGCTATTCAGAGGGTGGAGATGCTCCTTGGTTCACTCTACTGGAGGGAAGAAGAGAGAGGAAATTTATTTGCCAAATCCTTCACATCTCCTGAGTTCCACTGCTCTGAGTTTGCCCTCTAGGAATTTAACTCCTCCACATTCCCAGGCTGCATCACTCAGCCCCTGCAGCAGCTGCTCAGAAAGCCAGGTCTTCACACCTGCAGCTTGGTCTTCATCTGAATCCAGAAGTGTTATGAGACACAAATGCTTTCAGGCCTATTGTTAGTTGACCTCAAGTAGTTTGTTTGTTTGTTTGTTTGTTTGTTTATTTATTTTAAGATTTTATTTATTTATTTGACAGAGAGAGAGACACAGCAAGAGCAGGAACACAAGCAAGGGAAGTGGGAGAGGGAGAAGCCGTGTTCTCGCGGAGCCAGGGAGCCCAATGCGGGGCTCGATCCCAGGACCCTGGGATCATGACCTGAGCCACCCAGGCGCCCCTGACCTCAAGTAGTTTAACTCTATGGGTCAGTACGGAGTCAGACAGCCGCAGCAACTGGAATGGACCAGGAAATCAGAGGTTCAGGAGATAGGTGAAGCCAAGAGAATCTGAGTAGGACATAAGATGTGTCTGATATACTCTTCAACATGCTCCCCCATCACTGGAAGGAAACCTTTCTGGCTTGGATGAGCTAAGGTATCAGTTGGGATTCATTAAGATTTAGGAAGTAGACAACCCAGATCGAAGAAGCTAAAATGCTAAGAAAAGAAGGGAAGTTATTAGCTCACATACATAAAAGTTCAGAAGGTCCGCAAGCTTCAGATTTTGACTCAGTTGTGTAACTCCAGCTCCATGGCCCTCAAGTTCTAATGGCTAAGCCTTCCTCCATTATCCAATTTTATATTCAGACTGGTAGTGAGGTGACTTCAGTAACTCTAGATATCTCACCTACATATGACTACATCCAGATATGCAGAGGAATAAATGAACTTTCTCCATTTTATTCTCTCTTATAAATGACAAAATTTTCCTAAAGGGCACTGCAGCAAGCATTCCCTTGCAGTTCTCAATCCCCAACTTGGGCAATGTATCCATTCCTCAATAACACCCATTAGAGGAGCCTTATGCACACTGATTGGCTGATGCCTGGGTTCCTGGACCAATCACTATCAAGAAGGAGGGATTACCACCACCACTTAAACCAACCAGGGCCTACCTCCCACTTGCTATAACCTTCAAACTGCATTGCTATCAAATGGAAGGGGAATGAAGAGGCAAACGTGATGCTAAGAGAAGACCATGATGTCTACAAAAGACAGCCTTCCAAAGCTCCTAAAGACACAAAAACCAAGCTGCCATCTGCATTTCTTACTAGACAATTGTCATGAGGTCCTGACTCACTTCAAATGTATACTTCTCCACTGCTGTTCCTCCCCCGATGCCCAACGGCAGCGGAGGTGGGGGGGGGATGTTAATCACTCCACCATCCCTGCCTTTGATGGCCCATCTATTCTCAAGCTAATCTCAAACGCTTTCTCTGATGTTCTACAGTCAGGAAACATAGGCTATAGAAAATGAAGATTTAAGAATAAGCAGGGATCTTAGAAACCTAGATCAGGTTTCATCACACTGTATGCCATGGGGTCCCAGAGGCTCTTTAGAGTGCTCTCCGATGTGGCCTTCAAGGGCTGAAGGGAAGAGCTAAACAGATAGGCTCTGGACACTCTGTACTCACCCAACCAGGGCACTGATGTGATTTAGTTTGAGTTGAATAATCAAATCAATTTGAATTGATCTATTTCACTTAGTTACATATTTTTTTCAAGATTAACTTCCCTTTGTAGAAAGGATTTCTTGAGGTTGGGGAGGAAGGTTATGAATAAAATCCATTTATTGTAAAAATGAGAAAACTGATGCTCAAAGAGGGGTCAGAGGCATGTGTTGAGAGGGTCATGGTGCTGATCTGACCACTATGCCATATTTGGAAAGATCCATTCTGTGCCTCCTGCATCCTCTCTTTTCCAGAACCCATGGCCTGAGCTCTTGCAAATCTCACTCACAGAAAGACATTCCAAGTTATCCCACCAATTCATAGCTCAACCCCTTGTTAAAATCACACATAATAGTGTAATGCCAAGAAATGAACATGATGATTCAGATACATCTGAGCAGCAGAGAGAAGAGCAGGACTACCTCGTTCCCCATCAGAACGCTGCACTCCTAACAATGCAACCAGGGATCACATTAGCTACTTGGCAGGCACAAAACACCATTGCTTCATACCGCCCATTAAAACCCTTAATACTTTTTTTCATAAGCTGCTGCAAAGACTTTTCTTCCCATTTTGTTCTCAACCACTTGTTTACTTAGACCCAATTTCAGGACTTAATATTTATTATATTATCTAAATAGTCTAAGAATCGAAAATTCTAAGTGGCCAACCCTGTACATTTCTGGGCATATTCCAGGAGGGAAATAGAATTCTAGGGCAGGAATAGCAAACTCACCTACCTATAGAGACCAGGGAGGGAGGGAGGGAGGGAGGGAGGTAATGTTAGTAAATGAAGGCAGCATGGTACATTTCAAAGCTGTGATATGTGAACTCTGGTAAGCTGGAGAACTCAGCCCCATCTGAAGGGACAGCTTCTACTCAACTTCAGCTCACCATTACTATGCAAAAATCAAGCCCAATGTTCCTCTGTCTTTTGATTTTTTTAAGAGAAGCCAGAAATATGGATATTTACTGGAAATATCCAGTCTTAAAAGTTGGCCACTAATTTGCAACATTCTAATATAATCTGTAGGCCAAGGAAAATACATCTGCAGGCTGGGTTCAGCCCATGGACTGAAAGCGCACAACCTTTGCCCTGTGAGGATGAGGGCGTGGTGCAGCACTGGTTATTGAGACAAAAATATAAAATGATTTGTATTATCTTAGATTTAATAGCATAACATTTATTTTTAATATTCCCTTGCTAATCATAGGCTTGGGCATTTTAAAACTTAAAAAGAATCTTGGAGATTATATGGTTTAATTCTCTTGTTTTAGAAAAGAAGAATCTGATCCAGAGAGAAGTGACTTGGAATTTAATTAAATATATTTCAGTGAAATGAATAAAAAATTAGATTCTCAGAAATGGAAAGAGCTGGCTTGGGCCCCCAAGTCCAGGGTTTCTCAATGTCAGCACTACTGACATTTTGGATTGGATAATTGTTTGTTATAGGCACCATCCTGTGCATTAGAAGATGTTTAGCAGCATCCCTGACCTCTACCCACTAGATGCCTAACACACCCCCACAGTCTTGTGGGACAAAATGGAGGCAAAAATATATCCAGATATCGCCAAATGGCCCTGGGGGACAAAATCACCACTGCCATTCACCAACTCCTTTGTCTTACAAATGAAGAAACTAAGACTCAGAAAATTGAAGAGTTTTGTCAAGGTTACATGGGGAATTACTGGCACAGCTGGTACTAAGTGTCAGGTATCTTATTTCCCCATAGAGCACTCTTTCCACCAGAGACTGCAAATCTGAACTACAATTTCATCAGCAAAAGAGTTGTCTAAAACTGTATATTTTAAGTTAAGAGCCAAGGTGGCATGATGGTGAGGAGCACAGCTTCTAAGACTAACAGATATGGACTTCATTCTTAGCTCTTCTACTTACTAACTTTGTGACATTGTCCAAATTAACCTCTCTGAGCATTTGTCTCCTCATTTGAAAAATGGGTGATTCTAAGAGATAAAGGGTTTTTTTTTTTAAGATTTATTTATTTTCGGAGTGAGAGAGAGAGAGAGAGATAGCACAAGCAGAAGGAGAGGGAGAGAATCTCAGGCAGACTCCCCACTGAGTGCAGAGCCCAAGGCAGGGCTTGATCTCATGACCCAAAAGATCATGACCTGAGCCGAAATCATGAGTTGAAAGCTTAACCAGCTAAGCCACCCAGGCGCCCCAGAGATAAAGTTTATTTTTTAAAATGTATATAGTGCTTGCCACATAATAGGGATCGGTTAAAGGAAGTACTTATTTTATCATAGTTATTATTATTATTATTATTATTATTATTATTAACAACTGGACCTGGGGTCATCAAACTATAGCCCCCAAACCAAACCTGTCCTGCCTATTTTTAGTCTGTAAGAGTGATTTTTACATTTTTAAATGGTTTAAAAAACTTTATTATTTATTTTTTTAAGATTTATTTATTTTAGATAGAGCATGCAAGTGCGTGAGTGGGGGAAGGGGCAGAGGGAGAGAATCCCCAAGAAGACTCCCCACTGAGCAAGGAGCCCAACGTAGGGCTCAGTCTCACAACCCATGAGATCATGACTTGAGCCAAAACCAAAAGTCAGATGCTTAACCAACTGAGCCACCCAGCGCCCGTTAAAAAATTTTTTAAATACTGTTTTGTGATACATAAAAATAGTGTAAAATCAAATGTCAGTGTTCACAAATACAGTTTTATTAGAATACAGCCATGCTTATTCATTTACTCATAGTCTATGGCTGTTTTCCCACAGCAGAGTAGAGTAGTACAACCTAGATCACATGGCTGGCAAAGCCCAAGATACTTACTGGCCCTTTACAGGAAAAGATTGCCAATCTCTTAATTAGATCTTTGATCTGCAGGGAGAAAACAGGCAGCCACAATTTGCACAGAGCCCTCTGGTGTACAGGAGGAAATATAGCAAAAGAATCCATCCTTGCTTTTTGATGCTCCAGTGCTGTTCTAGCACCTCAACCATGTGTTTAACTCTGCTCACTTGAGATATTTCTCAGCATGTGTGTGCACCTAGTACTTTCAGAAATAGTCATCCAGGGAACATGAGAAACCTTTGCTTTTTATATATGTCCTCTTTTGAATAAATCCCACTGTAGACTTGATACTTGGAGGTATTTTTCAAAATCTGTAATATTTATCAGAAAGAAAGGAAATGGTTTGCTCAGGGTTAAGCCAACCACATATTTTAAGTGTTGCATGATTTGGACAGGACAATAAAATGTATATGCAGTAAAAAGGAAAAATAGATAAGAATTATCTGCCAAGACTAAAATTTAAGAGTTGTCATGTCACCATTTTTGATATATATATATATGTATATTTATATAAATATATACATAAATATCTTGAGCATCTTTGTTTTTATTTAATCTGACTATAGGCCAAGGGTTTAAAAGTCAGGATACCTGTGTACAGCCCTAGCCTTGCCACTAACTAGATTTGTGGTCTCTGGAATTCTTTTTCAACTCAATACAATACATATATTGACTGTCTAATGTGTGCCAGACACTGGACTGGGCATCAAAAGTGCAAAGATAAATCAGACATGGTCTTTGTCCTGGAAGATTTCACCAAAGGTGTGTTTATGTCATTGAACTTCTTTGAGGACCAGTTTTCTCATCTGGAAGTGTAGGGCACTGAACTAAATATTTCACCCACTCCAGAAACTTTTATTGAGTTCCTTTGTCTTGCCATACCCTCTAATATGTAACAAGGAATGAAAATAGGACTGTATCATTATCATCATTCAACTTTAAAGTGTGCCTACTCATGCCCTGTGAAGTAGTTCGCAGGTAATTATAATACAATAAATAAATGCAAAATAGGTATATGAAGCATGTGAAATGAAGCCACCAATGTTTTCTGAATGAAGAAAGATACGCTTCGCAGGACAAGTGACATAAGTCTTAAATGATGAGTTCATTGATGAGGTGGTATGTTGGGCACTCTCATCACTGAGAAGGGGGAAAGTCGGACCAAAACAAATTTAGGAGATGAGGAAGAAGACCGTGGCCAAGAGAGACAGCCCCTCCTGGACTAGAGTGGGTAATTAAAAACCAAGTCCAAGGAAGGTAGGCAAGATTCAGTCTAATCCAATCTAAGTCCAGGGAGAAGCTGATACAAAGAGGTGAGGTGAGGTACGTCATTCAGGCTTCGGGGTGTTTAGGGTTCTTGGCACCACATGTAAACTAAAAAGGTTCATTTTAAAGCAGATGATGGAAGTCAGGCACAAGGTCCCCCAGGGAAAAGGGGTGATGAGTATCAGGATAGTGTCAGGCCAATAGACAATTGCTCAATTTTTAGGATTTCACTTGGGACCAGTAAGACAGAAATAAGCATCCAGGCTCAGAATTAAGAGACAGCAACACCATGCTTGTGGGTGTCTGGAATAAGGGATGCACAAGTAAAGGTACAGATTATTCCCAGACCTCATGTTCATGTGGCAAGGGAGCTTTACATGGCTTCATAATCTTGCTAGTGTGGGTGCCATGGCAGGAAGCTCAGCATTGAAGGGGCAGGCAGGATTGGTTGCAAAGACAGAAGGATGAGAGGTCTTCATAAATGGGAAGCACAACATGTACAAAAGCATACAGATGCACTTCTAACTCTTCAACGACCCAAATACTTCCCTTCTTGCTTTCCAACTTGCTATCTGCAAATGTATCTACAATGCCAATGAGAGAGACCCCATCATGACTTTCCCATCTGATAAGTCCTAAGTAATTTGGCAAGGGGTATAGGATTCATACGCATTGTTTAATGCTTTCCTGATTCAACTTAACTAAATTCCAAACTTTAAATCCCATTGTACAAGGCACAGGATAGAGCCAGACCTGCCTTCCTCAGGAAGGATCCCTCGACATTCAGACCCTTGACTCTCCAGAAACTTTGGATGCCTCTGCCTGATTTGATAGCCACATCTTCCCCATTTCCCATTACAACATTACTCCACTTACTCCTCCATTTCCAAAGGTCCCCTGTTAAAGGCCTGTCCCACTGCAGCTGGTTCAGAGCACACCTGGCCACAGCTAGTTATTGACCCCCTGTCCCCACCCCACCACTTCTCATGGGACCGAGATTTCACTAAGTTCCCCGGTGTGCTATGCCAAAGCCTTCCTCTCTAACCACCCCCACACTCAGCCTCCACTCTACTCCTAGGCCACAGTGCACTTGGGGGAAATTCAATCCATATGTTTCCTTTTCTTCCTACAGAACGCATCCAGCCATTGTTTAAAGAGGGAGGCAACAGCCAAGAAGAGCCACGTGAGGCCTCTCTTAGCCTTCCAATCCTTCATTAGGGAGCAAGGAAAGAAGGACTTTGCCAAGAGCAAACCTGAAACATTCCTTTGGGTTTGGTTCAAAGCCTGCGAGTCACGCTTCCACACAAACATGTCCCTCAGACTGAAGATGTAAGGCACTCTTCAAGGGATCTCTTGGGCATAAAGAGGAGAAAACAGCCACCACCACCACCACTGGCCTGGCTCTGAGATGTGTGTGAAGGGGATCCGTATGTAGGAGGCTATTTTCCATCATTACCTTCCAAAGCTGATACATACCCTCTCTGAGAATATCAATTCTCCCTAATTATAAGCACACACTACCACAGATCAACAATTTTACCATTCAAAGAAGCCTGAGATATCCATCAGGTGTGTCTCAATTATCTCATTTTAAAATAAGAGAAAAATTAGGCTCAGGGAGGCTGAGGGACTTGCGCAAGGTCAAATAGCTGATCAGTGTTTCATGAAGAAGCCAGGACTTCTGATTCCAAGTTCAGAGCTTTGGACTCGGTGCTTCATGCCCTGACCTCACACAGATGCTAAATGCCCAATATAAACAAGATTCATTTTCTTTTCTTTCTTGTTTTTTTCTTTTTACCATCACAAAAGTTTGGTTTTCATTTAAGATCATAGATACAAAGAATAGATTGGTGATTGCCACAGGCTGGGCATGGGGGTGGGTGGTGAGTAAAATAGGTGAAGTTTACCAACTGGTATAAACGTCCAGTAATAAAGTAAGCCATGGGGATGTAATGTACAGCATGGCCACCATCGTTAATAATAATGTATATTTTTTACATTTTTTAATTTAAATTCAATTAATTAACATATAGAGTATTATTAGTTTCAGAGGTAGAGTTCAGTGATTCATCAGTCTTACATTAACACCCAGTGCGCATTACATCCCATGCCCTCCTTAATGTCCATCACCAGTTACCCCATCCCCCCACCCCTCTCCCCTCCAGCAAGAATTCATTGTCATGTTTAACCCTCCTCGCTTATTCTGGACCAGTCCTTTTTAAAACTTTTCTTTATTCACCTACCTACTTGCTTGTGTTTGTGTTTTGGGGGTGGGGGGATTCTTTGAACCCACGAGCTAGGGACTCTTAGGCATCCTAACAAATGTCTGTGTGGGCTTTCCTTAAATAATTTTGAAGACACGGTGCTCACTGCCCTCTATATTGGCCCATTCCATCTTTGGGCAAGCTCTAGTTGCTGGAAAGCTCTTCCTCACATTAAGCAGAAGTTTGCTTCTCTAGCATTTTCCCCACAAACTCATATGCTTATTATGATCTCCCAGAGTTGCTTTCAGTAGAAGGCAAATAGGGAGGCTCTGGTGCTCCTAGAGAGCACTGCCTTACCCATGTAAGAGCACCTTTATCACAGTCACCCCTGGGGCTTCTGCCTTTACCAGAATCCCAGTAGGTAAGGTCTTTTTTTAACTGAGATGTTGAAAAATGTCATCGACATGTAACATTTAAAAAGTTTCAGGTGGACGACATAATGATTCAATATACATATATATTAGGAAATGATCACCACAGTAAGTCAAGTTAACCTCCATCACCATACATAATTATAGATTTTTTTCTTATGATAAGAACTTTTAAGATCCCGGCAACTTTCAAATATTCAATATAGTATTCTTAACAATAGTCACTAGGTTGAACATTACAACCCCAGGACTTATTTATTTTATAACTGGGAGTTTCTCCCGTTTGATTCTCATTACCCATTTTGCCCATCTCCCACTTCTGCTAACCACCAATCTGTTCTCTGTATCTATGACCTCAGGGGTTTTGCTTCTTTGTTTGGGGGAGGGGGTTGTTTAGATTGTACATATAAGTGAGCTCATATTATTTGTTTCCCTCTGTCTGACATATTTCATTTAGCATAATGCCCTCAGGGCCAATTCATGTTCCTGCAAATGGCAGGATTTTTCTCTTTTTTATGGCCGAACAATATGCTCTTGTGTATACATATACCACATTTTCTTTATCCATTCATCTGTCGATGGACACTTAGGTTGTTTCCATGTCTTGGCTATTGTGAATAACACTGCAATAAACATGGAATTGCAGGTATCTTTTTGAGTTAATGTTTACATTTCTTTCAGATAAATACCCAGAAGTAGAATTGCTGGATCATATGGTATTTTTAATTTTTTATTGTATTTTTTAATAAACACCATGGCAGTTGAAGACCCAAGATTTTATTAATAACTAAGATCCTGTCAGAATCTATGAAAACACTAACAAGCATTATAGTAAAGATGTAATTTATGATATCAACACAATAATTCATTAAATACAATTTTAAAAATCAAGGGCTTCATGTGTGTTTCTTACAATGTATATATTTAGTACACAGTTATTGGGCACCTTCTTATGTACCAAGTACTCTTCTAGAGCTCCAGGGATCTTACGAAAAACAAGATCAACTTGCTCCTCCCTTTGTGGAGGTTCTTTCTAGTGGTTCCTTTCAGCCTTAAACCTCTATGGCTCTAAGACAGAATCTCAGCCAGAAGGCAGACCACGGCTGACAGGGGCAGACGGCAAGGATAAGAGAATGGGGCAGTTGGGAGCAGGACAGCGGAGGGGAAGTGGGAGGTTTAGAAAGTGGGTAAGAGATGCAGGTAAGGGGAAAAGGTAGAGGCTGATTACCAGCAGCCACAGATAACACCGGTTGTGGAACATAATGCCATAGAAAAACCACTGACTTCAGAGTCAATCAGTGAAGGTCCAAATCCCAAATTCCACACCCCTTGTTTGAGAAGGTGTTTAGCCTTTAGCCATTAACCAGCCTCAATCCCTATCTCCTCATCTATAGAACACAGATAAAAACATGTATTTCCAAGGATAAAATGAAATCACAACAAATTTAAAGTGTCTGACACACACTGACCAACAAACATAAAATTCCCATCTCCCACAGAGAAGATGAAGCCTAGAAAGCAGACCATTGCTCTGACCTTTGCTAGTCTATTCTAACACCTCATGGCCCTTTTCCTCTTGACCAGGGAGTCCTGGAAATTAGAACCTCAAAATAATCAAATCCCATGGGCTTAAGCTCCAGTTTGTTAGTTATGAAAGGATATATTCCCTTCCTTCAACCAGTGAGCATGGTTTCGTTCTTCCTACATACACCTTGCCTTGGGCAAAAGTGAAACAAACCCAGATATCAAGATGTTCATGAGGTGGGATGGGGGGCGTGTGCAGGGAGGACACCAGTCTCCTAGTGTGCTAGGGTATTTGCACAGCTGCAGTCAATTAGATGAAACTGTAATTGTTTTATACTTTTGCTCAATGCTTAATCCTGGAGAAAGAAGAATGGATTGTTGGTTTTCCTTTTTCATCTTTTGGTATTTTTGTTTTGTTTTTATTTCTCATCATAATATTTAGATAGTATTTGTGTAAGGGAAAGCAATCATAATGAAATGGATAATCAAATAGAGTACTCTAAGGCACATTTACAAAAGCCTTCATCTCAGAAATGCTTCATTTACCCAGACAGTGGGCAGCCGAGGGCATGGGAAAGTCTGTTTCTATGGATAGGGAAGTGATTCATGCCAATCAGCTAGAGAGTTCCTCTTTCAAAATGCTCCATATGTAAGACATAGCATAATAAATCACATCCACAAGCAAACAGGAGGTACCATACGCCTTCCAGGTGCTGAACCCATGCTAAGGACTGGAGGTGCCAAAATGAATACGAGATGAGGCTCAGGGCCAGGATGAAGGTAAGAAGAGTGATACACTTGCTTCAGGGACAAACTTTAAGGGATGCCCAAAAATTCAGTTATCAAGATAAATTTTAAAAAATTGTAAAACAATATTTTAAAAAATAAAAATTAATGCAACAAAAACCCATAGTGAACAAAATATCAAAACTTTGGTTATGTTTTTACTTTTGATTATTAGTTGAATATGCATTTAGACTGTGAAAAATTTTAGGAAAGCCACTCTTGGAGTAAGAAACAAGAATGTTTACCTTACAAATCATAAAAGCTAGCTTAATGCTGAATCTAAAAAATACAAGATGGGGAAAGAGCAACAAAAAAATACATGAAAGCCAAGAACATATGACACAAAACAATTATAAAGAGAACTGCTAAGTGTTTTAAATCTCCCCTTTAAAAACTGAAACTGATATTAACTTCTAAAGTTTTTAAAATCCCTTGATTTGAAATTTGGGAATAAGATTAAGAGTCAAACAAACATTCATTTCCTTTGACCCAAAAATCATACTTCAGGGAATTTATCGTAAGTACAACTGAAATATGGAAAATGCATCATTTGTAACCAAAAATACTTAAAAGAACTCTCAACAGAATATTATCCAGTCATTAAAAATAATGGTCATGTTGACCAAGCAATGTTAAAAAAAATGATAACGTAATGAAGTGAAAAAAGTAGGAAGCATAAATACATATATACCACAGTAACAGCTACATAAAAACTACACAGAAAACAAAAACTGAAGGTAAACACACCAAAATTATAATAGTGATTTTATTTTGATGGTAGAAATCTGCGTTTATTTTCCTTCCTTTCCTTCTTCCTTCATTTTTTTCCCTTTATTTCTTCCTCCTTTTCTGTTTTCAGGAATTACAGATTGTGTTTTGTGGTGTATACTGTATATTATATCGCACCATTCAGGGTCCAGGCAGGGAACAGATGGCATACTCAGATCACTGAAAAGGTTGTTAATTACAAGACTACTCTCAGACATATGAGCAGGGTAAAGGAAGCACCAGGAGATGATAAAATACAATGTCTAGCAACAGCTGGGAGCTGTTACTATTTTTAGGTCAGAAGAAGGAAGAGGAGGGAACAGTTTCTAGAAGTAGGAGAGAACTGTATCTATAGGGGAAAGCTGTTCCGGAGCAAGAACAGCCACTATAAAACTCCAGTACGGGATGAGAAGAAAGACTCCAGTCTCTCTCTCCTCCCCTCTTCCAGGCTCCTGCTGGTGGCTGCCACTGGCTGAGCTGAGCGAATGAATGCTCCAGGATAAGGGAACCTATGAATTGAGATCTGCAGAGGTCAGCCTCTTAGGGTACAGAGGATGTAAGGACAAGGGTGAAAAGTGGATCTGGAGGGACAAAGAGAATATACCTCACAAGATCACCGTGTCATTTTATTTCTAAAATGTATAAATTAAGAAATTGATTGCATTTGAAATTCACTTTTCTCACCCACCAAATACAGATAAAAGTAATTCCTACCTCGGGGCACCTGGGTGCCTCAGTTAAGTGTCTGACTTTTGATTTCAGCTCAGGTCATGATCTCAGGGTCGCAAGATAGAGCCCCGAGTCAGGCTCTGTGCTCAGAGGGGGAGTCTGCTTGAGATCCTCTCTCTCTCCCTCTGCCTCTGACCCTCCCCACCACTCGTGCACATGCTCTCTCTCCCTCAAATACATAATTAAATAAAAGAATCCCTACCTCATAAGATTACTGGGTAATCTTGAAAATCATCAATGCTGTTTTATCACTAATATTATAATCATTATATACATATGTTCACGGCACTGATGGCGATGGAGCTGGTAATGATGTGTGGCCACAGTGGCGGTGATAATGGTGACAGTGAGGATGGCACACGTAACGGTGACAGTTGCCGTGATGGAGGTGGCAGTGGTAATGGTCGTGACGATGGTGTCGCACACATGACATGTGTGGTCGTTGTGTCATTGATACATTATCCTCTTACATGAAAGGTGAGTTTCCTATGTTATCAAATGCTACCTTTCGAGCACATACAGCTCCATTCACAAGTAAGTAATGGCATTAAACCTATCTTCTCCGAGATCAGGTATGATCAAATGGCAAGATATGGATCCCTCACGGCTCATCTCCATGATACTTCTTTAGTCCATAGAAAAAAATAACTCAACCCACAGTGCATTTGCTAGGAAATTACTAGTAATTTCCATCTCCAGAAAGAAAGTTTCTTTCTTGTCTCTACAGCAGAGAGCAAGGACAGGAAGCAGACATACGCTACTGTGAACACAGCATCCTAGGCTGTGAGCAGTGCCTGGTAGAGTGCCTAGCACCTTCCAGCCCTGAAAATATTTACTCAAGGAGTGAAGGAAAGCACTATGGATTAATATGGAAGTCCCAACCAGCTTGACTGTGTAGAGAGGATGATACTGAGCACTTAACTATTCTAACTACTTCACATGTTTTAGCCCAGTAAATCTCAAGTCTTACAAAATGGATACTAATATTATTCCCATTTTAACAGATATGGCAACTGAGGCACAGAGGACTCAAAGAGTTCTATGTTGCACAGCTAGCAGGTGAATAACTTAGAATTCCTACTCGGAAATCTCAGTGCTAGAGCATGGCCTCTTTCCCCTAATGTCCTCCGAGAAGGCTTCATGGGGAGGTGGTACAGTTGGAACTGAACTGAGAGGAAGGGGTAATGACAGGAAAATTCTAAAGAGGGCCATTCTGGGCATAGGAAATAGCATTCGGCAAAGACCCCGAGGGAAACCACAGAAGTAGTTTGAATGATATTCTCAGAGATAACTTTCAGGAAGACATTCCGGAACTCAAGTCACAGGTGGACTGCATGGACTCATGTTTGGAACAATGAAATAAACAGAAAGCAAACTGGCATAAGTTGCTCACTTTTGCAAGTTAATGCAGGAGAGGGATCCCTCTGAAGACAAGCAAGACATCCTTTGTAGTCCTAAAGAATCCAGAATAACTTATGCCGGTTTGCTAGCCAACACAGCCACACTCAGGGCAAGAAGCAGGGATGAGCTCAGTGATGACCCTGACCTATACTTGGGAGGCAGCACTCGGGGTGGGCAAAGAGGGGCTACACCATGGAACAAGGAAGGTCCAAGATGGGAAGCAACATCTCATGCCCAGGAAGGAATCGGGTAAGAAACCAGAGCCTGGCTAGGTTTCACAGGGGAGCATGGCTGGGCTCCAGCAGAGGGCAACTTGGGGCGATTTCTCTGTCGTTTCCTGTTTCCCAGCTGTATTTTATTGGCTTAGCCCACCTGCTCCAAGTCTGCTCTCTGCCCCAGCACCTAGAGGTACGGCAGCACCTCTGACTGTTTCTGCTACATTAAGACTGGCTGGCTGGAAAAGGTGCAAATTCACTCTACCTCAGGACAGGAAGATGAATGGGTTACAGGGAAATGATTTAAAAATCTCCTCAAAATAAAAACTACAATGTCAGGGTGGTCAAGAATACAAAAGAAAATATATATACAGGCAGAGAAGGCATGAGAAGAAACCCCCGCACATGTGTTTTCACTTGGCGAGGTTTCTTTCGAATAAAAATTGTTGTTAGGAAAATATTCTGAGTGAGAATTTCTTTTCTGGCACCAAGCTGGCTGTGTTTGGGCTCCCTTCTCAGAACACCAGGGCACTTCAAACCAAGTGCAGGATGTTGAGTGTGGTTATCTGCCATAAGCCTTGCTGCTGGCCTGGATTTGGCATGTGGTTTGAATTCCTCCCCACTCTCCCCTGGCTGTTGCATCCACCTTCTTTGACAGGCGGCTTGGGGACCCCGCTCTCACTCGGCCAAGTGACTCCACTTCATGCTTGCCTCAGTTTCCTCATCATGAAATGCTGCTAAAATGGCTTGCTCAGGGGCACCTGGGTGGCTCAGTCATTAAGCATCTGCCTTCGGCTCAGGTCATGATCCCAGGTTCCTGAGATCGAGCCCCACATCAGGCTCTCTGCTCTGCGGGAAGCCTGCTTCTCCCTCTCCCACTCCCCCTGCTTGTGTGCCCTCTCTCACTGTCTCTCTCTCTGTGTCAAATAAAAAAAAAAAATTAAAATGGCTTGCTCAGCAGCCCTCCCCAAAGTGAAAAGCCCCATCCTCATTTGGGGTGTGGGGGCACTCGGGTGCAGACCACTTAAAGGTGCATGCACAGGAGGTAGGACATTTTCAGATGGGTGCTTCTCATAAATGGGGCAGTCGGCACCTTCCAAATGCAGTTTGGTCTGTGGAAGGTGGGAATCAAAGGACATTTACAACCAATGGGAATTTTTAAAAACCTATTTTGGTTACCTTTGCTAGGGAGGAAGACACTAAACAAAAATAAGGGGCCCGTTCAATAGTACTGGTGTGATAGTCATAGTTGAAGAATTTCATTTTTAACCATTTAATTTTTTAATTTTTAAAGTATTTTTTTAAGATTTATTTATTTATTTGTTTGTTTGTTTGTTTGTTTGAGAGAGAGAGAGCGAGGGTGGGGAAGGGCAGAGGGAGAGAGAGAATCTCCAGCAGATCTCCTGGAGATCATGACCTGAGCCGAAATCAATAGTAGGACACATAACTGACTAAGCCACCCACGCACCCCTCATTTAATTTTTAATAAATATTTAGTGAATGCCCTCCATACTCTCAGGCACTAACTTAGTACTGGATTGTGAGAGTAAAAAACATCGAACAGTTGCATGTCCTCCCCAGTAAGTCTTGCCTTCCAGTAGAGGAGGCAGACATTAAGCAAATATATACGTACATATAAGTTCCCATGGATGCTATAAAGAAAAAGGAATATTATCCTCTACAGATGGTCCCAGGGGCTCAGTAAAGCCCAGTCTGTGAACCGTACATTTCAGCTAAGACCTGAAAGGCGAGCAGGAGCTAGCTTGGGCAGAAAGAGCATTCTAGGCAGAGAGAATAGCAGGTGGAAAAGCCCTTGGCAAAGAAAAGGCCAAACTCTGTGATAACAGAGGGCACGGGTACAGGATGGGGCTGGAATGGGGGAGGAGCCGGCATGGTCCTGTAAGTGGCATTCAGATCTGGGGCTTATTTTAGTAGTGGTGGGAATT
The DNA here is from genome assembly GCF_003265705.2 of Callorhinus ursinus. Taxonomy (NCBI): domain Eukaryota; kingdom Metazoa; phylum Chordata; class Mammalia; order Carnivora; family Otariidae; genus Callorhinus; species Callorhinus ursinus. The sequence continues at coordinate 56,830,203 of NW_027397071.1, read as the reverse complement.
TGCTGGACAATCACTGAACCGCAAGGGAATGAATGACATGAACCACGAGGGTCCAGGCGACAGACTAAGGAAGAAAGAGACTGTCGCCAGAGTCTAAAAAGACACACGGTGGGAGACAGCTACAGTGACCGTGGTGCCAGCTGGAGGAGTTTGGAAGCCTAGAGTTGGTGGGTCATTTTGGGGTTGGGGGGAGTGCGGAGGACTTGGCTCATTGACGTGGAATGGAAAGGGTAGCGAAGGTAACAGGGAAAGCTCCGGGAGTCCCAGGCTGAGCCAGCAGCTGGGTAGAAGTATTATCTGTGTGATGGCGGAGTGATGCAGTCGAAGCCGCTTGGGGAGCCTGCAGTCCGACATGCAGGGAGGACTTAGGTGCAATGCAACTGCTTATTGCCGAGCTCGAGGAACACACAAAGTCTTATGGCAGCAGCAAGGAAGGAGCCTATGACTCTGGCCAGAATTAGAAGAAAAGGAATCACAGAGGAGCGGTCATGGAGCAGGCTCCTGGAGATGAGGAGTATGTAATAGATTGAAGCAAGTAAAAAGAACTTCTAGGAAGAGGAATAGCATTTTAATATCTCTAAGTAATAATCCCAATCCTACCAAACATTTGAGAGGATTAAATAGGATGATCTTTGTGGAAATACCTAAAACTATGTCTTGAAATTTATTGATTGTGTTTATACCTGTCACCAACCCATCCACCAGGCTATGTTGTACACGTTCATTTCATTCTTTGCCAGCTCACAGGAGAATAAAACTCAAATTGGCTCCCCTGCCCCTTCCCAAAACACCTGAGTAAGTATATGAAATGGTCAACTTGTTTGGACCTGCCCTACTAGTTACTGAAGGTTGCAAAACAGGAATTAAGTTGTAAGGCTAGCTGGTTTTATGCATTGCCTTTTAAATCATATTCTTTTAAGTTTTAAAGTAAAGTTCATTTTGAAAATTCCTATTCTCCCCATTTGTCTCTCTACCTCCCTTATCCATTTAGCACAGGATCCAGCTCACAGAGGTGCTCAACTGAAGTTAACTAAACAAAATGAATCAGGAGAGTCCTTATGGGGGTACCTCCCATTTTCCAAAAACTGTATTACGTCTGGGGGCACAGAGATAGTTAAAGGTCCTGTCCTCAAGAAAGTCAAAGACATAAATCTAAAGGAATAAAAACACGTGCATACACACTTACATACAGGATGATAAATGTGTCCAAATAAATATATTAGTCTCTCACCTACCCCCCCAAATTCAGAAGTTAACAGAATACAGCCAAACCAAAATATTTTTCAATCCATAAGCATTTTCAAGCTTGAAATCTCCAAAGTAGAAACGTGAGGGTACAAAAGCAGACTAAAGTACAGTCAGTGGAATTCCTTGAAGTTACCCATAAATATTCACCAAGCCTTTCCCCAGTCCTACACCTAGTCATAAATCCCCCTGCTTCTTTTCAAGAACTTTTTACATTTGATCAACGATGCAGGGTGATGTTTAAACCAGGCCATTTGGAATATTCGATTTTCATACCAGTTTTAAGATTTTAATTTCCAGTCTGCCAGCCGGCTCGGATTTTCCCTGTCCTGAAATAAATCAGGATTTCCAAGACATGAAAGCAGGCTCCAAGCACAGAAGGGCTTTCTGAACGTTCAGCCTGGTTGCATTGCTCAGTCAAATCATACTTACAAACAACTTACCTCTCACCTCATCCCATCCTGGGGGCATAGCCTGGAAAACTGGCAGCTAATGTGGTGAGAGAAAAATACCCAGCACTCAAGATCAATCTGTCAAAAAGAGGCAAGAGCCATTCATCAAAGGAGAGAGGGACACACTCAAAGATGCTGTGAAACATTTACCCAACCACTCTGAAACTAATTGGCCCCTCGACTTAATCTCCTTCTCCCCTCCCTGTCAAGCCAGTGGCCATAGAGCCATAGAGGGATAGAAGCTCGTAACTCTAGAATGGATGATGTATACAGGATGTTGCTAATCTATCACAGAATCAGCATAGTAAAGCTCAAAGGGTCTTTGGAGTTCATTTACCCTGGTTTGCACTGGTAGCACCAGGGAGCAAGAAGAGTCCTGAACTTGGATCAGCCTGGAATAGGGTTCTAGTCCTTCACTCATTATTTGCAAGCTATGTGATCCTAGGGAAGTCACTTCAACCTGTAATGAAAACTGCCTCATCTGTCAAAAGGGAAAAATGTCTTACTCACAGGGATGCCATGAGAATATGATAATATCAGTAAATGTGCCTGGGAAATGCCCCTAAACATGTAAGTGGGTGAGAAATTATTATTAAATTGCAAAAAAATCCAATAAATGTCACCTGATCCAATTAATAGTACAGTAGTTGTCACTGAACCTTCACCGAACTGATCTGATAGAATCAATAGCTTCCATTCATTTTGCAAAAGATGGAGTCATGCCCCTGGTGAATGCCCAGTGCTAGTGTCCTGGTCCCCAGCTTGCCAGAAACTTAATCTCCCACCAGTTCAGTGAGATGATGATCACAAGTCACTGATATTCGGGCCCCGACTCTTTATTCTGGTTATATTTCTGAAAATAATTTTTAAATTTAATTAAATATTATATAAACTAATAAAATATGAATTTTATAAAGAGATTTGTTGTGTATATGAAAATACAGGTGATTGCTATGTAAAAACTATTTAAAGACAACAAAGCAAAAAATACTATTGTCAAATTAGTAGTGAGCGAGACTATTGTTAAAGACTAGAAAAAAAAATCACAAAAATCTAGGAGGCCTACACATTAAAATTTCTCCCAAATGTCTTTTATATCTTGTGTCACTTTAAAGAAACTGAAAATTGCAGAGCTTATGAACACAACCATTCAAGAGAGTCAACTGGGCACAGCTGACATCCATCCATGGACAAAGCAAAAGCCTTGGTCCTTCTTTGCAAGATTGTTATATGAATTTTGCATTAACAGGATTCTCATCCTAACTAAATCAAATAATTAACCAACTACTAGTTTTAACTGACTTGTACGTAATTATTTATTGTCACTTACGTACATGACTATCTGCTGATCTCTAGGAGCATTGAATATAAATCATGATTAATGTCAGCTTGCCATTGAGGAACCCACAATCTAGCTGCACCCTAGTAAAACATGAAATGCTTGCAGTTCAATTATTGACATACAGTTTAACTTAAAAATTACCCTCCAAGTGCGATGGTACCAAGAGAAGAAACTAGATTTTTAAAAAGAGCTGGAGCACTATTGTTTCTGCTTGCCACTGCCATAAACTACCCGACTTTGTCATCTCATCAATTCAGGGATGTTTCCTTATTATCAATTCACCTTCAGCACTTAGAACAGAGCAGGTGACCAATTGGTATGAGCAACTGGCATGAAAGGTATGAGAGAAACATACACCGCACCTTGAAGGTGGGATTAAACGAAGGGGACAATCCATGAGGCAGGAAGAGACTGAGCCGGACCTAGAGAGGAAGTGCGTCCTGGACCCATTTGTTTTTGTAAACATTTCTTGAGAGCATCTCCTTAGACCTCATAACCTCTCTACCTGCGTGCCAAATCTGACCAGCAGCCTAGTTTAGCCCAAACAATGGGGATTTTGAAATGTGAACTAGTTGCCATCATTTATGTATCCGTAGATGTCATGTACAGATTCGCAGTTTCTCCCAAAACATGAAAAGGTCCAGCAACACCAGCATTCCCACACGGAAGCAATGAGCAGGCACTCTCCTACGCGGCCACTCTTCCCTGTAGATGAGGCATGACCTCCCCATTATGTCATGGCCACCATTGCTCCCTGGCTGGCTTCACTCCTTTTCATTCCTGTGTGCCCCTCTGACAGTTAAGGTTTTGTCTGACCCTTTCCTGACTATGTGCCTTGCACTCTGGTGATGCTGGGCCCCTGCCCTGGAGGGGCTGCTGAGTAACAGGGCGTGATCCAGGTGGCAGGTGACGTGAACTTGAACAAAGAAGTGGCAATGGGAAAGGAAACAGAAATGTTTGCTCCAGACATCAATTTTTTAAAAGATTGTATTTATTTTAGAGAGACGGAGAGTAGGGAGAGGGGCAAAGGGAGAGAATATTCAAGCAGACCCCCTGCTGAGCACAGAGCCAGATGCAGCTAGATCTCAGGACCCTGAGATCAGGACCTGAGCCGAAACCTAGGGTCAGACACTTAACCAACTGAGTCCCCCACCCCCGCCTGCCGCCAAGGCGGTCCTATACTCCAGACATCTTTCAAAGACTAAAATCAGGGGGATCAGTGAAATATATTGTCTAGGGGAAGGAGAGGCAGAGTTTAAAGTAATTTCAGGGATCTTAGCCCAAAACACCAAGAGAAAGGCGATTAAGATGGGATAATTAGGGAAGAAAGCAGCAAAGGAAGGAGGGGAGGAGGCAGGAAGGGAGGGAGAGAGAGAAAAATATTTAGGTGGCTGTTTTAGCAAGCATTTTCACATAAGCTAGTTTGAGGGGGAGTATTGTGATAAATTTTAGACATACTGCGTTTTGAGGCTAGTGTCACGCCCAGGGGTGGCGTCCAGTGGGCAAGAGGTAAGAAAACAAGAAGTTCATTTCTTCAACAAGCTCTAATAATAAAATAATGACAAAAACATCTAATCTGCATTGAGTGTGTACTCTTCGCCAGTTCCTATGCTAAACCCTTCCTACGTATGAGCAATCTTTTGCGATCTTCCCAACAATTGTCAGAGGTAGTGATAATAAAAACAATAAATAGAAACAGCTGATAGAAAGTAGAGTCACGGTATCAGACACTGTTCTCAAGTCTCCACATATTTTAACTCATTTGATTTTCACAGCATCCTTGTGAGATAGGTATGTTGTTACTGACTGCATTTAATGGATGAAAAAGCTAAAATCAAGAGCGCTTAGAGAACTTTCTCCAGATGACATAACTAGTGAGTAACACCACTGGACTTTCCACCCACGTCTGTCTGACTCCATAGTTTAAGTGTTGGGCCATTACAATCTACGAACACTCAGTGCCAGGAAATATATGTGGCACTAAATTCAAACAATAAAATAAGATGGGCAGGCTCTCCCATCAAGGAACTCATCGTCTAAAGGGAGGGGCAGATGCGCACACACACTCCAGGCTAACACTCCAGTGTATCTTAGAGATGCCCGAGTCCCAGGTGCTGCGAAGGCACAGAGGAAGGGGAACTGAATCTACCTGGGGGCACAGGGGCTGGGGGGTAGGCAGGCAAGTGGGTCTTCACAAAATCTCAGGGCAAGGAAGTGGACTCTGTAAAGATGCATACACATTTGCTAGGCAGGAAGAGAGGGGGAAAAGTGGAAAAAGGCATGGAAGTGTAGAAGTTTAGACTTTCTTTAGGGAAACATCAGGATGTCTTGGATGGCTGGGAATTCATAAAGGCAGAAGACAGTGGAAGAAGAGGAAAAAGGTAGAGCAGACAGACCTGGACTGAAGGCCTGAAGGGCCATGCTAAGTGATGAAGGGATGCAGGAAGCTAATTTTTCCCGTGAGCACAGTCACGCAAAAAGGGGTAGGGTTTTGTCCTGTAGGTAATGCAGAGAAACTGAAATCTATATTTCTCTATACCTGAAAAATGTCCCTCTGGCAAAAAGGTGGACATTGGATTGCAAAAGGGCTCAACAGTTTAAGAGACCGTGGTGATGGCTCAGTTGGCAAAGGATGGGGGCCCTGAGCTCAAAGGGCAGAGGGAAAAAAGGATAGATTAAAGAGAAATTTCTGAATTCTAAGATTAACAGATTATGCAGACACGTCTTTCCTAGGGGAACATAATCTCTGGCTTTACAGTAATCATTTAAAAGACAATAAATACAGTGATAATCTAACTTCCACAAACTCAGTTCATCTTGACTATGCTGGATAACCTGTACTCAACTGAAAGGAAAATGGCTATTTTTGTCTCTTTATATTTATAGCCACGATTCACCTCTTTCCACAGAGGATTTGAGGTGCCTGGAAACTCACTAAATGAAATGCAGCATCTGACAAATGGCTTCTTCCTAAGAGAACTGATCTGGCCACATAAATCAGCCTGTCGTGTCAAATGAGACAAGTTCAAGTTGAAGATATCAAGAAACATCCTCTACGTCAGCCTGGGACTGCAAGTTACTGTCCCTTCCTTTGTCTGGAGAAACAAATGGTGAGAAAGTGTCCAGTTTGCTCTACTGCTAAGTTGAGCATTTCTCCAGGAAAAGGAAGAAATATTGAAACCGGCAGTGAGTTTCAAACAGAGCTTACACACCCTTTCCTGAAGACACTTAAAATTACATAAGAAGACACACAAATAAATCAAAACTTTAAATAGGCAACGCCTTAATCTTAAAACAAATGGACTCTAAGGGAAGTGAAGCTTATATATAAAATATTCATATACCCATATGTAAAACAACTCACATTTGGGCAGAGAGCATTTTTCTCTTCTAAATCTCACTGAATTCCTGCAAATGGACTGGGAAAGAATTATTGTCTCCATTTTACAAATGAAACACTGAAGATCAGAGATTTAAAGGCTTCCTGAAAGTCGTACACCTTTAGTTGTTAGTGACAGAATTAGGTCAAAGCATCAGATTTGCTAATTCTCGTTTTAAGGAAAATGGGGTATTATAAAAACAATAGGAGCTAATATGTAGAGTGGTTACTACAGGTCCCCTGGTGTTAGTCACGATGCTCTGCCCATTATACCCATTATCACATTTCATTCTCAAACCCCCTATGATGGGGTCAGTATCATGGTTCCCACTATACAGATGAGGAAATTGAGGCTAGATTTGGTCATTATGTCAAGGACACACAGATCATTATTGGTGGAGGTGGGATCGAAACCCAGGCATTTGGTGTCAAATCTAGCTCTTAACCAAACACACATCTATTTAAATCTTAAATCTTGCCTCTGCTGGCTATTAACCGTCTAGCCTTGGACAAATTATCGCATTTGGAACCTCTGTTAAATAAAAGTGTGTGTGTGTGTGTGTGTGTGTGTGTGTGTGTGTGTGAGAGAGAGAGAGAGAGAGAGAGAGAGAGAGAGAGAGACCTGGTTTAGTTAGCATCTTACTCTTTGTAGGCCACCAATAAACATAAGTCTCCCTTCCTTAAACCACAATGCATTGTCACTAGTCATTTTTATGATAGAAATAACCATGTTAATCTAACATCATCAAAAAGCAGCACTTCTATTGACAGTGGCAAAAAAAAAAAAAAATAGGGAGTATATCTTAAGCTCATCTTAGAGTCACATTTCACTGCCAATCTCAAAGTTTTCTCCCTGGGTTCTTAGGGTAGAATTAAAATAAGGAAACAAAACTACACTTGTTCATAAAATTAATTATCTTGCCCACAAAAGCCCATTTGTCATGGAATTCCCAAATGACATAAGCATATTAAGTCTGTGTTACTTAGTAATACGATAGCTTAAATAAGTAAAATCTTGTTAATCAAAGATGGGTCCCAGAAAATTATCCTTTAAACCTGCAGGCTTTAGAACTTCAAGACTGAGGCACTTGGCTTTGAAACTGCATCATGTTTGAAAACCAGAGCTCCAGTGTCATGGTTTCTGACCCTTTCAGGTAAATGTGCTCCTTTTTAAACATAAAAGAACTTGTGGATTGCCCCCTGTCATAGTAAGAAAAATAGTATTATCAGTTTATGTTGATTTTTAAAACTGCAATTATAAAAGTAGCTGTGTGTTCATGAATGCATAAATTAAGTTTCATTTTACCAATCCTGAGTATCTAATACACTTATGTCAAAAAAACTGATAATACTTTGAGCTGCTAGACATTTTTTACAGCATACAAATTCTTGTGCCTATATGGATTTATGGATCCCTTTAAAAAAAATCTGTGGCCTCTCACAGTGATCTACAGGGTAGAACCCAGGATTCTAAAATGTGAGGACTAGAAGGGGCATTTAAGGTTATATAAACCATCTCGGTACCCAATAAACTCATACCAGCTTCAACATTTTGAATGCTAGGCATGTGCTATCTATAGGAATACACTTAAAGAGGTGGGAGTTGGGGAAGCTGGAGTAGAGGAGGCATGGCCAAACAGCCAAGGGGGTACTAAGCACCTCACAAATTGGTCTACCCTGCTGTGGAGATATTAGGAAAGTCTTTAGAAGGAACTTAAATCTGCTAAAATTTCTCATGTCCCCTACATCAGTCAGGATCTCAACAGGAAAATCAAAAAAACATTAGTGATTTCAAATGGGAGGGGGAGGGGTAATACAGACTCCTGGTTCTAAAACCACTTGAAGGCAAAGGAAGCCAAAAGTGGTAAGTAATCCCAGAGATCAGTAAGTGCAGAAAGCTACTACCACCCAAAGAGCTAGAAGCATGAAAGGAAGGAGGCAGCCTTAGCAGTGCGCATGAGCGCACTCCCTGCCCACCCTGAAGCCATCTAGGGAGATGGCAGCTACAGCACCTGCTGTTGGAGCCAGAACCACCCCACCTACCCCACCTACTGACACCTCTGAAGCCCTAACCCAGCAGTCATGGGCAATCAATCACCCATCAGATCTACTGCTACTAGACCTAGTGAAGATACCTGCCTTACACAGCCACCCCTTTCTGCCCAACAACACCCAAAAGCAGAAACAGAAGAGCAATGACCTTCCCCCTTCATATCCCCTTTGCCCAATTCTACCCCTGCTTTCCAATCTAGTGCGCCTTCCTCCCACTGGTGAAAGAGAGAGGGATGCCAGCGATCCGGGGAGCCTGGGGAGTACTGCCTGCAGAAGCCTACCCCTGCCCTACCCTGAGCATGGGAACCTTGGAAGGGAGCTGACAGCAACACTAAATGATCTGCGTGGCCCACACCTGCAGCTCTCTGTTTAGGTCTCATCTTCTTAGCTACATCTGACTTCCACTGCTAATAGAATCGTGATTTTACATAATACAGTGCACTTCCTCCTAACACAAAGATCCTTTCATCATCTTCAAACGTGGAGAAACACAGAGCCCCATCAACTAGGGTTGATGCACTAAGTGCATCCTTAATCCTCTATTTTCCCCATCCCCCACCTACCTCCCCTCTGGTAACCATCACTTTGTTTTCTACAGTTGAGAGAGAAGAGTCTGGCTCTTTTTTCTTTGTTCACTTGTTTTGTCTCTTAAATTCCACATATGAATGAAATCATGTGTTATCTGCCTTTCTCTGACTGACTCATTTCTCTTAGCATAATACAGTCTAGCTCTGTCCACATCATTGCAAATGGAAAGATTTCATTTTTTTATGACTGAATAATATTCCATTGTGTATATATACATACCACTTCTTATTCATCCATTCATCCTTTGATGGACACTTAGGCAGCTTCTGCAGTTTGGCTGTCGTAAATAATGCTGCTCTAAACATAGGGGTGCATATAATCCCTTCGAATTAGTGCATCACAGTATATTTTCATTTCCCTTTTCCCTTATTTACTCATCATACATTTTACCTCCACAGATTATAAATTTCACAATACACTATTAATATTTTTGATTTTAGAGAATCAGTGCTCTCTTAAAGATAATTTTTTTAATGTGGAAAAAAAATTTTATACTTACCCATATATTTACCATTTCCAGTGCTGTACTTTCATCATGTAGATCCCAGTTTCCACCTGGTGCCATTTGCCTTCAAACTGAAGAACTTCCTCAAACATGTCTCATCAGGCAGGTCTCAGGTGACCTATTCTGTCATCTTGTGCTTGTTTGAAAATGTCTGTCCTCAATTTCGCATGTTGTGCACTTTCTCCAAAAGAGCCGTTGGCATTTTCATCAGAGTTACTTTTAAATTCCCAGTCTAATCATTCCAAAGTCTCTGCCATATCTGAGTCCAGTTCTGATGTTTGCCTTCGCTCTTCAGATCGTGTTTTCTGCCTTTTCATGTACCTTCTAATTTTTTGTTGATAGCCAGACATGATGTATCAGGGAAAGAGAAATGGAGTAAATAGGCCTTTAGTGTGAGGTTCGGTGTGCGTCTGGCTAGGAGTTAGGCTGTGTTTACTGTTTGCTGTAGCTGTAGATATCAGAGGCTAAACTTCCCTCCGATGTCTTTATTTTTGTCTCCTCTGTTGTCTTTGGATTTCCTTGGAGACTCCTTATTAAATAGGGCCTGAGGCTTGCAATTCTTTTGCTGTAATCCTCTGTTATTTTGCAGTAGCCCAGCTGACGTGGTGGCATGTGGTCCGGGCTCTTCTGCTCCTGGGTTTCCTCCTAGGAAACTGCTATTCTTTGTATTCACCTGTCCCTCCAATTTTCAGGGTGGCGGCTTGTGACCCCAATTCTCTCATAAATCTTAGAAGAGTTGCTGATTTTTCGTTGGTTCGGCTTTTTTCTTGCTGTGAAATGGGAGTGAAAACTTCCAAGTCTTTACATGTCAGACCAGAAACTGGCAGTCCCGTTGCTTTCCATTTATAAGGGATATTTTTTTTGGATATAGACATTCAGTTTGACAATTTCTTTTAGCACATTAAAGATGTTATTCCATGTCTTCTGTCTTGTATGTTTCTGATGAGAATTCAGTAGTCATTCCAATATTTTTCTCCCTTGTGTTTAATGTGTCTTTTTCTCTGGCTGCTTTTATGATGTTCTCCTTATTGCTGGTTTCTAGCCATTTGACTATGATGTGCCTGGTTGGTTTTTACTTTTGTGTGTGTTTATCGTTTTGAGATTCTTGAAAATGTTTTGACAATTACTTCTTTAAGTAATTTTTTTTTTTTTTTTACCACCACCTACCACCCTGTATTGGTTTCTAATTGCATGAATATTAGATTATTTTTCTGAAGGTGATTAAGGCTCTGTTTTTTTGGTGGGGTGTTTTTCGATTTCTGTCTCTGGGGTTGGTTTTTTGGTTTTTTTTTTTGTTTTTTTTTTGTTTTTTTGCTCTTGTTTTATGCCTTTTTCTCTATGTGCTCTCACTTAAGATAGTTTCAAGCTTGCTAGTCTTTTGTTCTGTTATTAAGCTCGTCCAGTGAGATTTCATTTCAGTTACTGAAAACTTCACCTCTAGAGTTCCCATGTGGTTCTCTTTGTATTTTTTATTTCTTGACTCATATGTTTCTAGTATTCCTTAAATCCTTAAAACATTTGTAACAGTGGTTCTGGAAACTTTGTCTGCTAATTCTATCATCCCTTGTAACTTCTGGGTCTATTTCTACTGATGGGCTTTTCTTCCAGCTATGGGTGACATTTTTCTGTTTCTCTGTCTAGTAAATTGTTATTTAATGCTGGGCATTATAAGTTTCACATGACTGAATATCTGTATTTTACCGTCTCCCTTCAAAGAGTCTCAAAGTTTCGTTTTGTCGGACACTTAATTTGTTTGTGAGTCAGCTTCATGCTCTCAAGCCTTGTTTTAAAACTTTATTAGGGTAAGTCTAGAGTGAGACTATCCCTTGCTCTGCTACTGCGGCATGAGCCTTCTTGGGTCTCGACAGAATGTCCTAGGTGTCCAATAAGGTCTCTGTGCTCTGGCTGTTCAGAACTCCCAGCCTTTTGCGGGCTTTAGGAATTGTTTGGCTTATACCTCCTTGGCAGATATTTTTTGCTGGATACTTGTTGACTACTTGACCTCAGAGAGTCCCACTCTACACATGCACAGGATGGCACTGATCTAGACTCAAGGGGACCCCTATGCATATTTCTGGATCTCTTTCTGGTCTCACCTCCCTCGTCTGTGGTGCTCTGCCCTGCAATTCAAGTGATGTAGGCCTCCCCAAAGAACGCTTATCTATTTCCTCAACTTGGTGAAACTGAAAAGCTTTACTTGGGTCCTCCCTCCCTGTTCCACATTCCAGAGAATGCCTCTGGGCTGGAAGCTGATTATGAGCCTCACCTCATTTGTGTAGCTTCTCTCATGAAGCATAATTCTATACTATGCAATGTCTTTAAAAAGAGGTATCATGTATATTGGTCAGTTTCTCTAGTTGTTTATGCCCTGTGAGCAAGTCTATAATCAACTACCAATAGATCTTTTTAGCATTTCAGTATAGCAAAAGGTAATAGGAGATTCCACACGTTCATTTATGCATTAATTTAACAAAGAGCTATTAAATATCTAACAAATTCCTGGCAATGTGCCTCAAGAGAAAGCAAAATTGTACTCTGGGAAAAGTCTAACACTTGGAGTCAAAAGATCTTGGTGTCGATCTTGGTTCTCTATTTTTTCACTATGTGACAAGTCACTCAACCTGAGTCTTATTTCCTTAATGTTAGACCAGGATAATAATGTGCCTACTTTGCAGGATTATTGGTAGGGCTAAATACATTGTACACAAAACAACTAGCCAATTCTGGCACATAGCCTGAGCCTGATTAATTGCAATTATTATTTTTATCAAATGTGCTATGAATAGAACTGAAGGGACAATAAATCAGCAGACTGGGGTGAAAAATGCCTCCATCTGAGGCTAGCAATAACCCTGTGCTTGGAAGGAAAGGCATAAACTGGGAGACATCCAAGAGAAAGAAAGAACAATGAAAACTGAGAGCTTAAAGAAATAAACTTTCCCTTTGGTTAAAGTAAGGGAAAGCCTCACAGTATGCAGTCTGAGATTTTCAGAATAAGTAACAGAGGCTCACCCAAGCACTGGAAGGCAGACCAGCAGCTACTGATAAAGCAACTGGATTCCTTAAGACAGAAGATGGAGCACCAGGAACAATGGGACCCAGGGTCAAGAAAGTTAATGGTAGCATATGACAACTGATAGCAAGATGGCCCTCGGTGTCAGTCTCCATAACTTGGATGGAGAGCTACAGCTAAATCTGAGATCTCATGACATGCATAAAGAAGACTGTGCCAAGTTAATGAGCCAAACGTGAAAATAATAATGTTTCCAGTTAATTAACCATAGTAGTAAAACCCTCTGAGTGTGTGTTCTGTTTTTCAGAAATACTTAGGAGAGCTGCAAAAAAAGATTATGGGTGAAGGAAGAGGGGTAAATGCTATATCATAAATAATCCAGGCTACTAATTAACTGGGGACTGAAATGAAAGAATGAATGATGTAGGTATGAAGCTTTACATCAGGCCATTTCCCAAAGCATACCAAAATCTACTTTCTGTGCTTTCTGCTCCAACACCACTTTTCAAAGTAACCTTAACAGAAATGTGTTTAAATAAATTAACATGTGTTAATTTCCTTCTGTTCAGATTTATCTCCTTTAATAGAATGTAAGCACCCTGGATTCAGTCAAGGGTGACTTATTTTTCTTTATATCCTAATTAGCACCAAATGCTAATGTGTGGCCCATAATAGGTGCTCCAAATGTGTTTCAGGCACAAAAGTTTGAATGAGTTAGTGAATGGAAAGAAAATCCACCTTCCTGACATAATTAGCAAGAAAAAAGTTATGAAGGGATGACTTTTCAATAGAAGCTGGCCACTGGGCCAATCAGAACTCTGATGGTTAGTACAGTTGGGGCACATTTTTGTCTAAAGCTTTTGGACAAATCATCGCCCTGTCCCTCCCCTCACCCCCTCACCCAACTGAGCCATAAAAAATAGAAACATTCATGGTTATGTTGAGACAAACTCTCAAAGCACTAAGAGCAGGAAATAAACCAGAGCAGTTTATGGCATAAGAACTTGATGAGATTTTGGGAATTTTATATCATAGTCTCACTTTGGTTGGTTTCCACTTTACCCAATTAAAATTCTTTAAAGTACAAGACAATACCAATCAATAAGTTCAGGCAGAAATAAGACATGTTAAATGATGTTATGTAAAAGAAGCTGTTTATGAGATTTTGTCCTCCATCTTTATCAGAATCATCGAACAGGGCTTATTTATCAGTGACCTTCCTGGGATTATTCCTTAGAGTGGATCCTTTGAGAGTGACCAAACTACACTACTGAATAGAATAGAATATATATTGTTTTCAATGTGGTTAATTTAAGAGCAATGATATATAATGTACCATAAATAATAGCAAAACTGAATTTGTTTAAAACACTACCTGACTTAGAGCCTGAGTCTACTGTCTAGCCTGTTGTGAATTCCTTTATATGCACAGTCCAAGTTCTATGGCACTTCATTACACCAAGGTGTCACTTTTGGTATCAAGGCCTTTATTATTATTTAAACAGACATTTGATTTCCCTGGCCATTTATATGTGCTCAAAGTCCAAGAGCCAAATTGATATTAACTGTATTTAAGGAGATTAAGTGCCACACAGAGATATCCTCTGAAATTCTAACACTAGTCAGGTATTATCCTGGGGACAGTATCCTATATTTCCTTTGTCCTGCAATACTGTCTCTTTCTATTCGATGATACCCTATCCTCTCTGTAGTCAATATTTATTTTTACTTGAAACCAACAGCCTCTGTGTTGTCTATGGTCTAATAGTGTGAGAAATGCTTTAAAATCCTTGTCATATGAATAGTAACTGCTGGACAAGATCCTAAGACTCAAAAATCTGTCTTTCCCCCATTAGACAAAAATCAGTGAGAGTTTTTTTTAAAGATTAGATTTATAATTTATATTTAGTAAAATTATAATACTAAATGTATAATGGGATGAGTTTTGACAAGTATATGCACCTATAAAACTGACATTTCCATCAAAATACAGAACATTCCCATTGCTTAGAAAGTTCTCTCATAGACTTTACTCTCTCAGGCAATCTCCTATATCAGAGACAGTCCTTCTAAAATTTGTTCTGTATAATAAATAGGGTTTTGCCTGTTTTAAATCCTCATATAAATTGAATTGTACAGAATGCACTACTTTTTATCCACCTTTTTTGGCTTATCATAGTGTTTAAGAAATTTATCCATGACATTCGTTTATTGCTGAGTAGCATTTGCTTCTTGTCCATTTACCTATTGCTAGACAAAAGGATTGCTTCCAGTTAGAAGCTGCTATAAATATTCTTGTACAAGCATTTTTGTGGACATTTGCTTCCATTTCTCTTAGAAATATACCTAAGAACAAACTTACAGGGTCGTAGGGTAGGAGTATTTTAACTTTATAAGAGACTGCCAAAACTCTTCCGCAGTGGTTTAGTGGCTGCTGTGGTGTGCTGCCCAGCTTCCCCTTCCAGAACTTTAAAGCATGCATTCCGTCATCCGCTAGAAATGTTGGCAGCTCCCACCAACAGTGCAAGGGGGCTCCCCTCTCTCTGCATCCTCGCCAACACCTGTTGTTTCCTGTGTTGTTAATTTTAGCCATTCCGACTGGTGAAAGGTGATATCGCATTGTAGTTTTGATTTGTATTTCCCTGATAGGGAGTGATGTTGAGCCTCCTTCCATGTGTCCGTTGGCCATCTGGATGTCTTTCTTTGGAAAAATGCCTATCCATGTCTTCTGTCCGTTTTTTAACTGGATTTTTTGTTTTTTGGCTATTGAGTTTTATAAGTTCTTTATATATTTTGGATACTAACCCTTTATCAGATATGTCAGTTGCAAATATCTTCTCCCATTCCATAGGTTGCCTTTTAGTTTTGTTGATTGTTTACTTCTCTATGCAGAAGCTTTTTATTTTGATACAAAAATACCGGTTGGAAGGGATACATGCATTGCAATGTTTACAGCAGCATTATCAACAATAGCCAAATTATGGAAAGAGCCCAAATATCCATCAACAGATGAATGGATTAAGAAGATGTGTGTGTGTGCGTGTGTGTATACATACACAATGGAATATCACCAGCCACCAAAAAGAATGAAATCTTGCCATTTGCAAGGATGTGGATAGAGCTAGAGAGTATTATGCTAAATGAAACATCAGTCAGAGAAAAACAAATACTGTATGATTTCACTTATATGTGGAATTTAAGAAACAAAACAAATGAACATAGTGGGGAAAAAAGAGAGGCAAACCAAGAAACAGACTCATAACCATGGAGAACAAACTGAGGGTTACTAGAAAGGAGATGAGGGGGATAGGTTAAATGGGTGATGGGTATTAAGGAGGGCACTTGTATAATGAGCACTGGGTGTTGTATATAACTGATGAATCACCAAATTCTACACCTGAAACTAATATTACACTGTATGTTAGCTAACTGGAATTTAAATAAAAATTTGGAGAAATTAAAAAAAAATGTTGGCAAACTGACAGCTCTAAGCTAAATCACTCTCTGGGCCATGCCCTTAGTGGAAGAGAACAACCTCACCCAACTCTCAGGTCTGGGGCTAGGGTGAGGTAAGCAAGGTGTGTAGGGTACAAAATTCATGGAGATACTGCTCCAAGGTTGGTGCAGGTACTGTCCCTTGTTTCTCCTGCCAACATACATCTACATGCAACTTGAGAAGCTCTCTTCTCTACCACCTTTAAGGGCTAGGCCTACTATCACATGAAAGGTAGTAACTTCTAGTTTTTGCCATCATAATAACTTTTTTCTCTGTGTCCAACATAATACAACTTACAAAGCATTCTCATCTGTGAATTCTTTTTATCCTTCTATGAAGTTTAGCAGATAGAGAAGGATTTTACCAGCAATGAGTCTGATTCAAGACATTAAGTAACATCACCAAGAACAAAGCCAGAATTAAGTCTCAATCCTAACACATGGCAAGTACCAACATCTTCCATAAATGCCTTCCTAATAGGCTAGACGTTCCTTCCTAGCAATTTGGCTTACTAAGAGAAAAAAGTAAAGGAGTGGAAAATGCATGAGCACTGATGATAGAAACTTTCCTTTAGCCAAACTACAAGGCAATGACCAAGTTCACTGGCTCTGCATTAATAAACTATCTCTGATAGTGGGAATTCTCTAACATGTAAAAATTGCTTTTCTCATTATATGTAATTCTGTTTCCTTTCTCGGCACTAAACTGTTAGTCAGTAGATCTAAGGTTTATTCCCGTTCTTTAAGAAACTAGACTATCATTTTAGGGCAATCCTATCACTTCTCATTTTCCCCATCTGTAAAAATGGTTCTCAAATTAAAGTGTGATTTCAGAAACTCTGCGTGTGTGTGTGTGTGTGTGTGTGTGTGAAAACTACCATACTATTATCACTACCAATCTGTCATTTCATGAAAGAATAGAATAAAAGGCAATCCTTTAAAATGAATATATTGAGCTGATGCGATCAATATAAATGCCATTTTAATAAGCAAGCCTGAGCTGAGGACTAGCCTTTAGGAATCACGGCATCAGGTGATCTCTAAGACCCTTTTAATTTCTGTAGAAACCAAAAGAACAGTAGAAGAGAGCAACGAAACTAGGAGCTGGTTCTTTGAAAGAATTAATAAGATTGATAAGCCCCTGGCCAGACTTATCAAAAAGAAAAGAGAAATGACCCAAATAAATAAAATCATGAATGAAAGAGGAGAGATCACAACCAACACCAAAGACATACAAACAATTACAAGAACATATTATGAGCAACTATATGCCCGCAAATTAGATAATCTGGACAAAATGGATGCATTCCTAGAGATACATAAACTACCAAAACTGAACCAGGAAGAAATAGAAAACCTGAACAGACCTATACCCACTAAGGAAATTGAAGCAGTCATCAAAAATCTCCCAACAAACAAAAGCCCAGGGCCAGATGGCTTCCCAGGGGAATGCTACCAAACATTTAAAGAAGAATTAATACCTACTCTCCTGAAATTATTCCAAAAAATAGAAATGGAAGGAAAACTTCCAAACTCATTTTATGAGGCCACCATTACCTTGATCCCAAAACCAGACAAAGACCCCATCAAAAAGGAGAATTACAGACCAATATCCTTGATGAACATGGATGCAAAAATTCTCACCAAAATACTAGCCAATAGGATCCAACAGTACGTTAATAGGATAATTCACCATGACCAAGTGGGATTTATTCCTGGGCTGCAAGTTTGGTTCAACATCCACAAATCAATGTGATACAATACATGAACAAAAGAAAGAACAAGAACCATATGATCTTCTCAATAGATGCAGAAAAAGCATTTGACAAAGTACAGCATCCTTTCTTGATTAAAACTCTTCACAGTGTAGGGATAGAGGGTACATACCTCAATATCTTAAAAGCCATCTATGAAAAACCCACAGTTCATATCATTCTCAATGGGGAAAAACTGAGAGCTTTCCCCCTAAGGTCAGGAACACGGCAGCAATGTCCACTATCACCACTGCTATTCAACATAGTACAAGAAGCCCTAGCCACAGCAATCAGACAACAAAAAGAAACAAAAGGCATCCGAATCAACGAAGAAGAAGTCAAACTCCCAGTCACTCTTTGTAGATGATACAATACTTTATGTGGAAAACCCAAAAGACTCCACCCCCAAACTGCTAGAACTCATACAGGAATTCGGTAAAGGGGCAGGATACAAAATCAATGCACAGAAATCAGTGGCATTTCTATACACCAACAACCAGACAGAAAAAAGAGAAATTAAGGAGTCGATCCCATTTTCAATTGCACCCAGATACCTAGGAATAAATTTAACCAAAGAAGCAAAGAATCTGTACTCAGAAAACTGTAAAATACTCATGAAAGAAATTGAAGGAGACAGAAAGAAATGGAAAAACATTCCATGCTCATGGATTGGAAGAATAAACATTGTGAAGATGTCAATGCTACCTAGAGCAATCTACACATTTAATGCAATCCCCATCAAAATACCATCCACTTTTTTAAAAGAAATGGAACAAATAATCCTAAAATTTGTATGGAACCAGAAAAGACCCCAAATAGCCAGAAGAATGTTGAAAAAGAAAAGCAAAGCTGGCGGCATCACAATTCCGGACTTCCAGCTCT
Source organism: Callorhinus ursinus (assembly GCF_003265705.2). Classification (NCBI taxonomy): domain Eukaryota; kingdom Metazoa; phylum Chordata; class Mammalia; order Carnivora; family Otariidae; genus Callorhinus; species Callorhinus ursinus. The sequence continues at coordinate 56,811,496 of NW_027397071.1, read as the reverse complement.
ATTACAAAGCTGTCATCATCAAGACAGTATGGTACTGGCACAAAAACAGACACATCGATCAAAGGAACAGAATAGAGAGCCCAGAAATGGACCCTCAACTCTATGGTCAACTAATTTTTGACAAAGCAGGAAAGAATGTCCAATGGAAAAATGTCTCTTCAACAAATGGTGTTGGGAAAATTGAAGAGCCACATGCAGAAGAATGAAACTGGACCATTTCCTTACACCACACACAAAAATAGACTCAAAATGGTTGAAAGACCTAAATGTGAGACAGGAGTCCATCAACATCCTAAAGGAGAACACAGGCAGTAACCTCTTCGACCTCAGCTGCAACAACTTCTTCCCAGAAACATTGCCAAAGGCAAGGGAAGCAAGGGCAAAAATGAACTACTGGGACTTCATCAAGATAAAAAGCTTTTGCACAGCAAAGAAAACAGCCAATAAAACCAAAAGACAACCTACAGAATGGGAGAAGATATTTGCAAATGACATATCAGATAAAGGGCTAGTATCCAAAATCTATAAAGAACTTATCAAACTCAATACCCAAAGAACAAATAATACAGTCAAGAAATGGGCAGAAGACACGAACAGACATTTTTCCAAAGAAGACATCCAAATGGCCAACAGACACATGAAAAAGTGCTCAACATCACTCGGCATCAGGGAAATCCAAATCAAATCCTCAATGAGATACCACCTCACATCGGTCAGAATGGCTACAATTAACAAGTCAGGAAACGACAGATGTTGGCGAGGATATGGAGAAAGGGGAACCCTCCTACACTTTGGTGAGAATGCAAGCCGGTGCAACCACTCTGGAAAGCAGTATGAATGTTCCCCAAAAAGTTGAAAATAGAGCTACTGTATGACCTAGCAATTGCACTACTGGGTATTTACCCCAAAGATACAAATGTAGGGATCCGAAGGGGTATGTGCACCCCAATGTTTATAGCAGCAATGTCCACAATAGCCAAACTATGGAAAGAGCCAAGATGTCCAACAA
>NW_027397071.1:56778851-56805487 GCF_003265705.2 Callorhinus ursinus | reverse complement strand
AAAAAAAAAGATAGTAGGAAGGGAAAGATAAGGAGGGGGATTCGGAGGGGGAGACAAAATGTGAGAGATTATGGAGAAACAAACTGAGGGTTCTGGAGGGGGATGGGTCAGCCTGGTGATGGGTATTAAAGAGGGCACGTATTGAATGGAGCACTGGGTGTTATATGCAAACAATGAATCATGGAACACTACATCAAAAACTAATGATGTAATGTATGGTGATTAATATAACATAATAAAATAAAATTTTTAAAAAAGACCCTTTTAATTTCTGAAGTTACCAGTTTCTCTAAAGGCAACATGAGAGTGTTTGTAAAAAAAAAAAAAAAAAAAAGCATGGTCCTTGGTGGCGGGTAACAGTTCATAATATTTCTGACTTTCTACAGGAATTTCTTTAAGAGGCTTGCTACTGCGAGCTAGACACCAGAGGACAGGCCTGAATGAAAGAAATCTGGTCATTAAAAGCAATGTTTGATTGTCAGCTTATTTGGTTTGGGGACCATCCACATCCACAGAGCGTCTGAAGTTTTAAGAGCTCCACAGAGAATACACTGCCCCGCAGCACAGTGAGCCCAGCAAGGCCAACTGGATCTGTAGCAGGTAATGGCCCTTGAACTTGATGGCTTAAGTAGGCAGTAGGTCTTTCACTCCCAACAATCATTTTTAATGGAAGCAAACTTGAAAAGACACCTCTGATACAGTCTGTCTGACAGGGAAAAGAGTGACAACTAGCAGTTTTCAAACTCCATTCGATAGGAAAACAATTCAACTTCACATTTATGTTTGCTTTTTTTCCCATTTACTCTTTTTTAAAAGTTTTTATTTAAATTCCAGTTGGTTAACTACAGTAGAGTATTAGTTCCAGGTGTACAATATAGTGCACTTGTTTTGATGAGCACCGGGTGTTGTATAGAAGTGTTGAATTGCTATTTGGTACACCGATTTACTTTTTAAAAGTATAGGGTGTAAGCCATTACAGGAATAAATAAGTCTTACACTATCCTTCATAGTTTGTAAGCAGTATTTCTCTCTGATCCCTCATTTAATCCTCTTGGTGATCACTCCTTTTCTCATGAAAACACTGAGACACAGACCAAAGACATGACCTTCACAAAATCACAGAGCCAGAGACCAGTGGCATCCAATTATTTGCCTGGATTACAGTTGTTCCAGATTAAAATCTCTACGGATGGACACCAAATTTGCATCGAGTCCAATGCCCAGTGTGTGAAAGACACTCAATAACTATTTTTGACTGAACGAATGGATGAATAATTATAGTAAGGCACTAGAGAGTAAGATTTATCCTGCTTTATAGCCATCTTTGGCTAGACGTAATGGGCTTCCTGAGAGTTTCTGGAATTGCAAGCATGGAGATGCCTGTGGATATGATCAGCTTCCTATTTTTATTTAATTAATACATACGCATTGAATACTGCCACATGAAAGGCAGGATGTTAAATACTATAAAAATTTTACAAGAATATGTATGGACCTTATTTATTTATGTCTGGAAAAATGGTGTTAGTGAGTAGAAAAATCATAATTTCCCCACACCCGTTCCTCCCACCTCCTATGCTGCCTGCTTCCCATCAATAAGGCTGGTAAATGCAAGCATTAGCCTATAGAGACAGGGTTGATGTTAAGATTTCCTGTTATTCATCCTAGATTTCCATGACAGTCAAACAAACAGGGAAATAACAGAAAGATATACCAGCTTTTCCATCATGACCATGTTCCTGTTAAATTAAATACGTCTCATTAAGTCAAATGCTTTGTTCTACTGACTTCCAGTAAAACTGGACAATTTCATTTTCATTTACAGTCATCTTCAGTTAGTAAGAGTTCCTAACACAAAAACTTAAATTAATAGTTCTCAATCCTGAACACACTCACCAAGGGAGTCTTAAAAACATATAATGCAATTTCCTGACTTCAACCAAGATCAACTAAAACTGAGTATCTTGGTTTCATTTTCAAATTGCTTTTCCAAAAAAAGAGAAAGTTAGGAGCAAGTATATAGTCTTGCTATACAGGGAGCAGAGAGATGAGGAGGTAGCTGGAGGGGGGATGTGAGGTAAAGGGAGTACTATTTTTAAAAATGAAACATCTTACATTGTGTTTATATTCTGTGGGGAAAGATCCAGTAGAGAGAAAGGAGAAATACATTAAAGATTCAGGAGACAATGCAATTACTAGAGGCAAGTCACTGAGTAGGTAAAAGGGGATGGATCCAGTGCACAAGGAAAAGGTCTGGTCTTTGATAAAATCATGAATGTTCATCTATATTAAAGGAAGAAAAGCAGATTATGGTTGGTTGGTAGGTGTCGTGGTGAGAGTATGTAGAAATTCTACTTTCTTATTGAAACTGGAAGCAAGGTCATGAAGAAAACAGTGGGGGTAGAGGGAAGAGGTAGATTGGCAGTTTGAGAAGTGAAGCAAAGATATGAAATTGTTACTTAGGAAAGGAGCATAGTGACTGAACCAGGAAATTATGGAGCATGCAAATGCCACATCAACGAAACAGACAAAGACCTACTCTTATGGCATTTATATTCCCATGGCAGAGAAAATAAACAAATGTCAGATAAACTCGATGAAGAAAATTAAATCAGGGTAATGCATAATAAGGACAGGATGCCCTCAGTAGGAAGAAGACCTTTTGATTAGATAACACTTGGAAAAGATCTGAATAAACTCAGGGAGTAAGACTGGATGTACGGGGAGTGATTATTTCAAAAAAAGAGAACCCTAAGTGTCAAGTCCATAAGGGAACACGTTTGATGTAGTTAAGAATCAACAAGCAGATGTGTGTGGCTGGAATGGAGTGAGCAAGGGGCAGAGTGAGAGAACAGAAAAGCAGAGAAGAGGCCAGGGAACAGACTGGGATGGGCCTCAGACATATTTAGGGAAGCCACTGGAGGGGTTTAATCAGGGCATCAGTCATCAAACTTCTCTTTTAAAAGAATTCCTCTGCTGGTCTACCGAGAATAGACTTTAAGGTGGCAAGTATGGAACAGAGAGGACCAACTAAGAGATGCTTTCAATAGTTCATGGGAGAGATGATGGTAGCTTGGGAGTGGTAGCAGAGGAGTAGTGAGAAGTAGTCACACTCAGAATGTATTTTGTAGATGGAACTTAGCGGGATGTGTTGATGATACAGTGTGAAACAGAGTCAAAGAGGAGAATCATAAGTGACTTCAAATATGTTGGCCTGCACAAGGGAGCAAATAGCAATGCCATTTACAAAGATGGAGAGATCTTGGAGAAGAGGGAATCAAGAGTTCAGATATGTAACTATCATTCCATTAGATGATCAGCCATGGAGGTAACAACTATAAATTCCCAACTGCCTCAGTACCTAGCTCCATTTTTAACATATGTTAGCATGATACTGTGCTATAATGAGAACTGGATGTTTGGTCCTGGCTCCTGGCACATGGGCTTCTGGGACCCTTGGAATTTCCTGTGTGATAGAGATGTGAGGAGTGTCTTTTGTCATTCATAATAAGCCATTTTCAGCAATGCTTGGGTTTATGCTGATGAGATGACTAGTTGCTAGTGGCCCTTTGAGGGCTTCAGGACTTCAGCTCTGGGGCTGCTTGCCAGAAAGACCAAGGCAGGACTGGAGGGTTGGAGCTTTCAGCTCCACCCCCAGCCTCCAGGGAGGGGAGAGGGGCTGGAGAAAGTTGAATCAGTCATGACAGGCCAATGACTTGATCAATCATGCCTATCTAATAAAACCTCCATAAAAATTCCTAAATGCAGAGTTTGGGAAGCTGGGTGAGTGAACAAACTGAAGTGCTGGGAGGGTGGCATGCCTAGAGATAGCAAAGGGGCTCCATGCTCCCCTGCCCCCATACCTTGCTCTATGCATCTCTTCTATTTGGCTGTCCCTGAGTTGTGTCCTCTATAAAAACCAGCAATACCAAGTAAAGCACTTTCCTGAGTTCTATGCACCATTCTAGCAAATTCTCAAGCCTGAGAAATGGGAGTTTATGAGAACCTTTCTGACTTTGTAGCAATGTCAGACAGAAGTGTGAGTTACCTGGGGACCCAATACTTGTAATTGGCATCAGAAGTGAGGGCAGTCATGTAGAACTGGGACTTTAAACCTATGAAGTCTGATGCTAACTCTGGATGGTTAGTGTCAGAATTGAACCAAATTGTAGGACACCCAGTTGGAATCCAAAGAGTTGGAGAATTGGCCGGTGTGAGAAAAAAATCTCACACTTGTGGTACCAGAAGTGTTGCGAATAAAAACATACCAGAAGTAGGTAGTCCTTAAAATTCAATGAACAAATCTTTAGTCTATTGAAAGATTAATTATTTGCCAAGAATTTATTATTTATATATGCTTTAAATCATGGGACCAAAATGTAACTTTATAACCAATATGGGAGTTATTTTAAAAACACAACCAAAAGCTTCTTTTTTTAAGAACTTACAAAATAAACTTCTGGCAAGTTTTATTTTAAAAGAGAGAGTAAAAGCATAAATAAGCAATATTAGGAACAAAAATAAAAGTGTCTATAGGTACAGAATCTGAAAATCATAACAGAAGACTGCCAATAATCTAGGTTGAGAAATTTTAAAAACTTAAATAGATTGGACAACTTCTTTGAAAAATATAACAAGCAAAATTAAAAACAGAACTACCATATGACCCAGCAATTTCACTACTGGGTATCTATCCAAAGAAAACAAAAACACTAATTCAAAAAGATATATGCAGTCCTTTGTTCATTACAGTACTATTTACTATAGCCAAGATATGGAAACAACCTATGTATCTTTGATAGATGAATGGATAAAGAAGATGTGATATAGGGGAGCCAGGGTGGCTCAGTCAGTTAAGTGTCCGACTCTTGGTTTTGGCTCAGGTCATGATCTCAGGATTATGAGATCAAGTCCCACTTTGGGCTCCGTGCTGAGCATGAGCCTGCTTAAGATTCTCTCTCTCCCTCTCCCTCTCCCTCTGCCCCTCCACTCTCCCTCTCTAAGAAAGAAAAAAAAAAAGATGTGATATACATACACACACAACAGAATACTACTGAACCATAAAAAAGAAGGAAATCTCACTATCTGGGACATGAATGGACCTGAGGGCATTATGCTAAGTGAAATAAGTCAGACAGAGAAAGAAAAACAGCATGATGTCACTTATAAGTGGACTCTAAACAAACAAAACAAAACCAAAACTCATAAATACAAAGAATGGAGTGGTGGTTGCCAGAGGGGAGGGGGTTGGAGGAGGGCAAAAGAGGTGAAGAAAATCAAGAGGTACAAACTTGCAGTTATAAAATAAATAAGCCATGGGGGATACAATGTACAGTATGGAGAATGCAGTCAATAATACTGTATAACTTTGTTGGTGACAGATGGTAACTAGATAGCAGGGTGATCAGTTCCCAATATGTACAAACGTCAAATTGCGGTTACACACATGAAACTAATATGGGATGTCAATTATGTTCAATAAAAATAAATAAAAATAAAAACTCACAAAGTAGAAGTCACATCTTTGGAAAGGGGAAGGGAGAGAAGTGTGTTTGCTTTAACTGTGTTTCTTTTCCTTCTTCCTTGTTTTTAGAGAGGGCTGAAGCATATCTGTTTAATCTTTGGAACAGATAATAGGTCTTCAATGTGTGATTTTCTATGCATGAAATCTTTCATCATTTTAAAAATATTTTTTAAAAGCATAATATAATTACTTTAAGTATTCTTTGTGATAAAATTGGGCAGTAAATCCTTTGTCCATAAAAAGGCAGTTCATTCTGTCTTGAGTGTAAATAGTGAAGAAATCTTTTCTTGTGTGTTTGTTTGTTTTGCAACTGGAATATTAAACAGACAATTTTCTTTAACATATGTTGGTTGTCTTACAAAACAGCCTGGATCCCTTTATAAGTCAGGTTGCTGAGTTGATCATATAGTAAAAGACTAAAGGAAATTATTAAAAACAGATGTGACATTTTAAGAGCTTCCACCATAAAAAAAATACAGAAAAAAGACAAAGAGGGAGCCAGGGGGATAGTCGAAGTTATACTGCACTTCCACAGGTATCCCTTTGCCCATACTAAGGAAAGCTCATCACCACCCTCCATCCCAAATATACAGAGAGGATAGTTTTCTCCATATAGACAAAAAAGAGCACTGATTCAGGAGCTGCTTGCTCTGAGACATAATTAAGAATCAGCCCAGTATCAGTGGTTGGAATCTCATGATATCTAGTTAAAAAGAGGATAAAAGCACTGATGTAGGATTATATACTGTAAAGCTCTACAGAAACTGAAATACAATGGAAAAAGAAATACAAAACCTTAAGAAACTGGGGTAGTTACTGAATCAACTGAGTAGACTAATTTCCATTGATTTCTGGAACCCTGGTAAAAATCCTTATGGGTCACTGTGCTATTTTCCAAGGGAAGCATCAAATATTGTCCAGTGTTGTTGGGAGACAATTCATCTCTGCAGGTCTTCTGAGCAGAGACACTGAATATTTTGTTCTGGACTAATGTATCAAGGATATTTATATAGTAAACAACCTCGGAAAACAGAGAGTGTCTCCCTCCAGAACAGAAAAATGGTTTGTTTGCAATCCAATAGAAAAGATAGAGGTTTCCTAAGCTCAGGATTCCCCAGCTCTGAAGCATCCACCTGGGTCCTGCCACGTGGCTCCATGGAGTTTGGAAGTCAGGGGAGCCAATGAGACTAAGAAGCTCATGCTACTTGCTGTATTGTGAGTAATAAACTCCTTTGACTGTGATCCAGGAGCCTTGTGACTTCTGTAAGTGTCCACAAAACTGTGGCACAATAACCTGCATTAGCTTCACATAGTGTAAAATCTCAGACCCTGCACAGTCTTAACAAGTATTACTTCTAAGGTTGGTAGTTGAATATATCAAGTTTGGACGCAACAAAAATATACTGATTACTTATTATGTGCCAGGCACTCTGCTAAGTCAGCATTTGACATCTGTTGTTTATTTAATCCTCACACTGGCTCTCTGAGGAACTGAAGCATAGCTAGGTTACACAATCTACCAAAAGTCACAGAGTTCGTGAGGAAGAGCTTCAGGCTCCCGGTCCAGGCAGCCTGACTGGAGCATCTACTCTTAATGACTTCCTCTCTGTGCAGCAACACTTTGAAATTGCAACTGCTGTCCCTGTTAACTGTAAGGAAACTGATTCTGAACTGTTGGGTGCTTCTTCAAAGTCCCAAAATTCACTCATGTCAATTTATGATTATCAACTCCATTATGAAATCAAAAGGCAGTGAGTATTAAGAAGTAGCTTTCGAACATTTTGCATTAAAATTTTTATTCTTGCTATAATCTTCCAGTATTTTCTATTTATTTTGTAAGTCTTTTACTAAAAGCAAATGAAGCAAATCGTTGCAGATTAGATTAACTGAAAGACAATAAAATTAATGGACAAAAGTGTGAGGAGAAACAAGATTTTCATAATTTCAAGTTATTTTCCCCAAACAACTTTATTGACTACAAAGGAAAAAATAGAAACTTTACAGTAGAGAAACCCAGCAGGCACTCACAAATCAACCCAGTGATGAAGCTCTATTGTCAGAAAGAAGACAATCGACATCATAAACTCCTTGGTATGATACACTGAGGAGGACACATCATTTTTCTGGTATTCTTGCCAAAATAATGCATATCTCATTCCAATCAGGAGAAAACATCAGATATATCCAAACTGAGGGATATTCAACAAAACAGCTAACTGATACTCCTCAAATGTGTCAGGGTCATCAAGCTGAGGAAAGACTACAGACCTATACAGACTAGAAGAGACAAAGGAGAAATAGCAGCGCGACACAATGTGAGATTGTGGTTGAGGATCTTGGAACAAACAGGGAAGAAAATTCATGTTAAAACTGGTCCGATTAGAAAAAGGTCTGTAGGTTAGTTAGTAATGTTAATGTCCTATGCTTGATAACTGCATTGAAGATGTTAATGGTTGGCAGAGCAGGGTGAGGGATACATGGGGGATTCTTCGTATTCTTTTTTCAACTTCTCTGTAAGTCTAATACGAGTTCAAAATAAAAAGTTTTTGAAAACCTAAATTATTCTGTCATTTATATAAAACAATGTTTTAAGAAATGTGCTCTAGTAGTTAAGGAGCACCTGGCTGGCTCAGCTGGAAGAGCACGTGACTGTTGATCTTGGAGTTGGGAGTTCAAGCCCCATGTTGGGCATAGAGATTATATAAACAAACAAAAAACAAACAAACTTAAAAAAAAAATTTTTTAAGAAGAAATGGGGGACACTTGGGCGGCTCAGGTTAAGCATCAGCCTTCGGCTCAGGTCATAATTCCAGGGTCGCGGAATTAAGTCCCACATTGGGCTCCTTGCTTAGCAGGGAGCCTGCTTCTCCCTCTCCCACTCCCCCTGCTTGTGCTCTCTCTCTCTGACAAATAAATAAATAAAGTCATTTAAAAAACTAAAATAAAATAAAAAGAAGAAATGTACTATAGTAGTTAAGAGCATATTCCCTGTGTCCAAACCCCAATTCTTTCCCCAAATGATACATTTGGGGAAAGTTACACTAATCATTCTGTGCTCCAATTTCTTCACCTCAAAAGTGAGTGGCACAATAATTCCCACTGTATAAGATTGCTGTGAAGATTAAAGAAGGGAATCATTGCTAAATGGTAAAAACAGATTGACATAGAATAAACACGCAACAAAAGTTGTCTTTTTGTTGTTAGAGCCAGTGGTTCACCTAAGCCAGGCACCCTTGGGTTTCACCTGTCACAAGATGGCCTCAACAAAGACACCAATCAACTCTTGGAAGTGAAAAGCAGGCAAGTATCAAGAGTAGAATTGTGGCCTCATTAGAGCTTGCTCTGAACCAGAGATTGCAAGCTCAAATGTCAAGAGAGGCCAAGCCTGCAGCGTCAGAGTGAAGTCAATCTGGGCAAGAGTGTAGTGAACTAGAGACTGGTACCCTGTCCAAGGGAACAACTGCACTCCTGCTACCACCATGATGCACTGTGGTCTGATGCGGCCAGATCTTACAATTTTTCAAGAAAAGCAAGAATCTTGGCTTTGTATAAGAAAATTTCCAACTTCTAAATGTTGGAAAATAACTTAAAAATATAAAACCCTCTAAGGCCAATACCACAAAGTCCAAACCAACCATGTCAGTGAACCAGATGGAGCCAGTAGCCTCCACTTTGAATGGCTGACACCTTTGTGGATACAACTAAAGGAACAGCAAGAGAGTGGGACTTTGAGGTCAAAATACCTCGGTCCAAATTCAATTCTGCTGTTAAATAGTGTTACCTACACACACATAAATAAGCATATACACACAAACACACAACTGGTCTTATAAATTCGGGAAACAGAATGACACAAAATGAAACACAATTTCTTGAATTGCAAGTCTCAAATCTTTCATATGCTCAGGTACATTGTGAATCCACAGTAGCAGCTATGGTACCCATTTTATTTTTTTCCATTTCATCCACATTAGGCCTTTTTCTGAGGAGCTACTCACGGGACAAGTGTTACATAATAACACCTGGGGGACTTGAGACTACATGGTCTCTAAAGCTCCTCCCCACCCTGCCTTGCCCTGCCCTGCCTCTCCATGATCTTGAACTTGCCATGGGGGTCACTTTCCCCCTCTTTCCCACAGTGCCTGGTGCATGGTAGATTCTTGGTCAATGCTTACAGAACTAATTGCCTCTTGCAAAGGACTATGGAGCTCATGACGCAGCCTGTACCTTAGGTTAGGAAAAGAAAAAACGGAAAGGAAACAAGATGCCACATTGGACTGACCAAGCTTGGACTGTGCAAGCTGGCTGACTCCACCAGTTGGCTTTGATTGCTTACAAAGGAAAAGCCAAACAAAGAAGGAGGTGGAGTTTATTTCAGTAAACAGCATCCCTTGGAGAGAAAGAACTTACTCTACTCCAGGAGAGGTGGCCTCATTGCTGTTACAATCAGAAAACATTTGCAAACAACCACTTGGTTAGAGAAAACAACAAGTTCAAACAAAAGAACTGTGAATTTCCTCTGGGTGTTGGGGTGTTTGTGTTTTAGAAGGAAGGAGGGGGTGGGGGGATGCAGTAGCAAACATCTCTACTTTTAAGAGCATTTGATATCTCGGAATTCAAAAATAAAAGGTTTATACATGTAGTGTATTTATTTACTTATTTATTTTAAAGATTTTATTTACTTATTTGACAGAGAGAGACACAGCGAGAGAGGGAACACAAGCAGGGGGAGTGGGAGAGGGAACACAAGCAGGGGGAGTGGCAGAGGGAGAAGCAGGCTTCCCGCTGAGCAGGGAGCCCTATGCGGGGCTCAATCTCAGGACCCTGGGATCATGACCCGAGCCGAAGGCGCACGCTTTAATGACTGAGCCACCCAGGCGCCCCCATGTGGTGCATTTAAACTTCAAGGGATTTCACACCATATCCTGCCAAATACTCAATTAGCTGATGAGGGAAAGAAGTCTCAGAGAGGTGAGTGGCTTTCCTAGCCAATAGATTCCACCCTGTTCCTGGGGCACCTGGGGGTGGGGATATCGAGTGGGGATAAAAACAGCCACTGGAACATGGCTGGGGCACAAGGCATATCGAGAGGCAGAGGGAGATGCATGTGGAAAATCTGAGGATCTTGAGTTTCAGGCTGAGCTACTTGAACTTCATGTTGTAGGTAAGGAGGATGGAGTGGGCAAGGTTCCATTTAAGACATGTGACTATAGAAATGACCCAAGTGAAACAGGAATCAGCCTGTGAGTAAAGTGGGTTAAAAGGGAAAACAAGCTTTTCTGGTCAGATCAGTTAGAATTCCAGCTCTGCTACCCACGAGCCATAGCACCTTAGATAAGTTACCCCTCCAAGCCTCAACTTCCTCATTTGTAAAATGGGACTAATAAGAACATCTTGCTCACGACTTTGCTGTGAAGGTTAAAGAAGAATCGAAGCAAAGTGTTTTTGAAAGTGCCTCACACATGTGAGCTATTATTCATATGGTGGGTCCTGATTTGCATAATGTTTGGTTTGTCAGTGGTTTTGGGTAATCAATGCCAAGGTCTTTTTTCCTTTAAAACTTGCCCTCTGGCTAGGATTCACAGAAAGTCGGTGGTGTAGCAGAGCACGAGTTTTAGAGACAGGCAGGCTCAGTTTCTAATTCTGATACAACCCCAGTTATTGGCAGAGCCCAAACTCAATAACTTTACGCCAATTCACTAAAGAGCCCAGTCTGAGATTTAGGGACCCTCCTTCAGCACCGTGGGTAGCTCGGAGTTGATAATCAGCACGGATTGGTGCCCTTCTCTTCCTCTCTGGGCTTGGTGATTCAGCCCGTCACTTAACTTCTCTGGACTTCACTTTTCTCCTTAGGAAAATAGGACTAAGGATCTACACTGGGTACTTACAACGGGATTCTTCTGAAGATCAAATAGCAGACAGGAAAACACAGACCGATGTTCTATAAACTGAACCTCTTTACAAACATGTGTGATCATTATCCAGCCAACGTTCGAGTGGTTCCACTGAAATTCATAGTCTCTGAGGCAAAAAGAGGTCAACATGAGCTCCAAGGAAGAATAACAACGAAACTTTCATCCCTTGGCCCTGTAATAGTGACCAAAGGTTTACCTTGGTGAGACTACTCATTGCTACCCTGTGAAAACAGGGCCAACGGCTATAAAATGAGGCCTGTTAAATCTACACAAGTCTGCTTCCTGCCTCCCCTCAGTCTCCCCTCTTTCTCCTCCTCTCCCGAAACACAGCCCCTCCCCCACCCTTCTCACCACGGGAAGTCTGCCATCTGTGAAGGTAATAAAACACACAACACAACGGGAAAAATCACCCTAGTGCACACATAGACACTCACACAACACGTGCAGGGCACATCACCCCTTCCTGACCATATCTCTAAGAAAGGAGGTAACCAACTGGGAAGGACTACATCAATGGAGTCACTGAGTGGCCTTGGTGACGTGGTCACGGGCATTTCCTGAATCCTTTCCATGCGCTCAGCACTCCAGGGCACACAGGCTCAGCCCAGAATCAGCCCTATATGGACATTAGAAACTAAATGCCCTTTAGTTAACGCCAATATCACCAATATCAGAGCATTTGTTCCAAGGGTTTGCAAGAGTGGCTGACCAAGGGGCACTTCCCGTGGGTTTCTTCCGTCACGGGGAGATAGAAATGTTGCCCACAGAGCACCCACAGACGCATAATGCCCAGATTTGGAAATGTTGCATTTCTGTTTTTATTTCTGCTTGCACGCCATTGGGAACCGTATAAAAGAAAAAGATGCGGAAAATATGCTGGACTGGAAGCGAAACGGCCTGAATGCAAATACCGTGTTCCTTGTAAGTTAGGTCATGGGTTGCTGTAATTCACATCATTGTAAAAAACAATATTAGCAGTTTTCCTGATAACTAGTTCCGAAAATGGGGGAAAATGTTGAAATCAAAGAGTGCTGTCTCTTGAATACCATGGAAACTGGTGGTAACTCCCAGCAGGAAAGGGAGGGAAGGAGAAAGGCAAAGAGGAAGGCATGACTAGCCAAAGGCAACTGGTTTTGGGGAACACCCTCTAGGCACCAGATAATGTTTCACAGCTGCTAACACCTTTAAATCCTTGCAAGTCTGTAAGGAAGATGGCACCATCCCCTCTTAACAACTTAGCCAAGCCCACATGACTGTGGATTTCAGACCCCAATTTTTCTGACCAAATGTGCACCGTCTTTCCACGCCACCATGCAGACTTATTTTCACCCCTTCCTAACTTCATTGACTGTTAGTACGGCCCCTGGCAGCACCCTCTGCCACTGTCTTACGACGCCCCTGAAATGTAAGAAGTGAGCCCAGTGGGGGCCAGGTACACCCAACCCTCATTCTCCTCCCTTCCCTCTGACTATTTGTCCATTGCTGCTCCACACTGGCCACATAGAGGACAGAGCAGGCTTACTAAAGAATCAGCCTGCATCTCAGTGTATACTCTATCCAGGGTGAGGAGGAGAAAGTTTCTAGTTATGCTTAAGAGGAATTGTCTTCCATTTTAGGAGTTTGCGTGATGTGAGACCACTTGGACTGGCATAAGGAAGGAGCCCAGAACGTTGTCCCAAAGATCAGAGTTGAAGCCCAGGCTCTGTAGCAGCACTGCACAATAGTATTCTCTACAATGATGAAAATGTTGTGTAGCTGGGCTGTCCAATATGGTAGCCACTAGCCACATGTGGCGACAGAGCACTTGAAATGTGGCTAGTGAAACTCAATGACTCACTTTTAAATTTTATTCAGAATTAACTGATTTACATTTTAATGGCCACGTTTGGCTAGTGGCCACTGGGTTGGAAAGGACTTGCTGCCTAGCTATGTGACCTTAATCAAGTCTCTTTTCTCATCCTGAGCTCTCTCATCTGTTCGTGACTCTGCCACGTCACAACTCGGCTGGATTGATCAAATGAGAAAAGAACCACTCCGGTGCCTGGCACAAAGCCATCCCCTTAATAAGGGGCTTTAATTGAATCTGAAAATGTCCAAGAGAAATGCATGTTAAAAGTCTAAGCCTGGATTTTTCTCCAGAATTGATTCCTTATGATTGCTTTATTCATCCAAACCTCATCTGCCTGCCAAAGAATGACCTCGGAGAAAATGAGGGCTGGAGACAGGCCCGCCAGTGACAGGACTGAGGGTACGGTCCCTACACTTTACTGCCCAGCTTCCCCCTGGAGCTTGGACAGGTCATTTTCTCCAGGTAGCAATGAGAGAGTAGCCGGAAGCAGGGCAAAGTGCTGTATACATCTGATGTAGCTAAACATCTTTGAGAGTTTTACCAGAAACTTCTCTCCTCCACTTTTTAAACACGCTGTTTTCAGGAAAATTTGCCCATCTGGTTCTGATTCATTTGCACTTAACGCATCAGAGGGTGGTGTTGTAATACCAGATTGACTTGCAAAAAGTTCTGATTCCCATATCTCCCCAGCTTCTATCCTTAGAAACTGGGGAATGGGTTTGGCCAGCAGATGCACAAAGCGTTCTAGGGGTGGGACCGAGGGCATGAGATAGCAACTCCAGCTCTGGTACAAACACTCTGTGTACCCCGAGCTGTCCCTAACTCCTGGGGTCTGTGGTCCCATTCTCCTGGGCAATGAGGGTTTCAACTGAGTGACAACTCAAATTCATACACATGGACTAACAATGGTTCTTTACTATGGAAAAGCCCAGTAGTTGTCACAAAAGACTCACACAAAATTAGACAGTCTGATGAAGGAAACCTAGAACATGTTTTGTAATGATCAAAAAAAAACCCAAAAAATCAAAAAAGGAAATGTGGTCACCAGAAGTTTGTGTTCAGGAACATCAAATAATTCTAGATCAGCCTTGTTCTCTAGTTGGTAAAATCCCAAGATTACTAGAGCAGGCCTGATATTTGGATGGCTCTACACTGAACAAGGTCTTCTGGGCTAATCTGGGGACGATAAGATAGAAAGGAGGACAGGGTGGTAATACGGTTTAAATGGCAAGTCCAGGCCTTACATGTAAGGCAGTGTGAAACCAGGAACCATGCTCTCAACCATGTGGCCCAGCAAGGGTTACAAACCTCCTACAATTAGTACTCAATTAATCATTGAGAGGCTATGGGGTGGACAGTTTCCTTGAGCAGGCGTTGAGCTGGTGACCACATGGTTCCTTTTGAGACCGATGCCTGTAATTGCATAAAACAAACTGCAGGATTCCTTAAATATATCCCAGCCAGAGTTCTCAGGATTCCATTCTCCTCGAGTCCTGAAGAGTTCCCTAAACAACTCACTGACTACCCATATAACCACTGTTGCGGTGATTTCATCAAAGTCGTCGGTTTTAATAATCTCCTCCAGGAGATTAAACAGCTCCCACATTAGGCCCCGAGACTGTATTTTCTTCAGACTTCCTCTCAGATATACAACTGCCTCCTTAACATCTTCACTTAGAGGTCTTGCAGGAATCTCAAACTAATTACATCCAAAATAAAACTTAACATTCTTCTTCCACGACTGTTCCCCACCCAATGTTCTCTATGTCAGTAAAGAGCTATGCCATGAACACAGTAGATCAAGAGACATTAGTTTGAGACACACCAGAATCAGCCACTGTAAGTCTCTCAGCTTTTTGTTGAACTTGGTGAACCCAGAGGGCTAGAACATTTTGAGCTAAATGGAATCTAGATCTATCTTCTTGTATCTCTCACTCACTGAGGCTGCTGTAGTTAAGACATTATCTTCTGTGGACTTTGGGTTGTTGATTCAAGTCCCTCCTAGAATAGGTATTCTTCCACTACTCTGTGAGGTCTGGAGAGTGGAAGGAGCACATTCTGACTGTTCTAGAGTCTTAGCAAAAGCAGGTACAACGAAGTCAACGAGATTCTGTTCTCAACATCCTCCTGCGATTTCTTGGTACCTTCATTCTAGGCTGTAACACAGGCTGTAATTATCTCTCTTTATTCTCCCTCACTAGCCTGTAAGCTTCGTCTTACATGTTCATCTTCACCATCTTGGCATGAAGCTCATAGCCTGACACTTAGAAAGTGTTGAGAGACTATGTAATGAATGAAGAAATGACTAAATGAATTAGTGAATGAAGATCAGAGAAATAAAGGAACTGATGAGGTGTTCAGTCCACCAGGCAGTCCTGGCAAGCCCTGAACATGCTACCTCCAGGCCATGTCTCCTCACACACACTCCCTTTCCCCCTACCTTACAGCCCAGGCCACACTTGGGAAGAAAGCTTCAGGAAGAGCTTAATGTTCAGTGGAAATTTCTCACCAACAGTCAACACCCAGTCACGATTATCTCTCTCTCCTCTTTCCCTCTCTCACTCTTTAAAGTCACTTGCAGTGTCTTTTCCTCCCTCCAGCTTACCCATTATTTACGATAATGACTTCAAACACCAAGCATTGCTATTCAGGGCACTGTGAAAACGTGTTTTTCCCATCAGTCCTGATGAAATAGTTTCCACTGTCTGTTTCCCTTGCAGATAGCAATCAAAGTCCAGGCGCAACAATTAAAAAAAAAAAAAAAAGAAGAAGTCCAAACTCTTGTCCGATATAGCATCTAAAACTTGTCCTTGGAAAGCGACACCCCAGGGAATTTAATCAGAAATCCTCTTCGCTCGGCCCAACCCACTGCCATTAAATACAGAGTATTTGGAATGATTTGTTTCTGGGAGCTGATTTCCCTATGCTTCCCCCCACCCCATTCTTCCCAGAAGGCCAAAATAAGAGCCCTTTGAAGAATGTTATTCCCTTAAGACATGTGCTGGGATCTCCAGAGTCTAACGTTAGCCTGTGAATTCTCACTGTCATCTTTTTACTACATCCTCTGGTGACAGCCCCCAAAGCTCTGACTGCACTGTTCCCTGAGCTCTGCATTCCCTCACTTTGCCTGACTTTGTATCACCAGGTCAATGTCTATCACTTACTGTATCACCAGGTCAATACCTCTCAGGTCCTCTCACTTACTGGTTATATGACCTTGGACAACTATCTTACCTCCTAGCCTGTGTTCCCACTGTGTCTCACAGACTAGTTGTGAGGTTAAATGACGTCATACAGCAGACACTACATGGGAACTGGTCCTAAACTGGTCGGAGAACCAGAGTTTCACCTTCCCCTTGTCAATCTCCCCCTTCTCTGAACTTTTGTAGCACTGGTATCATTTGGACACAGAATTCTCAGCCAGAATGGCCTATAGAGATGGTCATCTGAAAAATTCCCATTTTAAATGCTTAGTACACACACACACACACACACACACACACAAACACACAACACAGACACAACATGTGCATACACCATAACTATACATACAAACCACACTACACCACACACACACACAAACATACAACACAGTTACAATGCATGCATACACCATACTACACATACATACCATACAAACACACACACACACACACACACACACACACACACACACACCACCATACACAAAACACACACCATAAGCTAGGCATTTAGACAGCTTCCATTTCATATTCCAAGGATGGCCTGTCTCCACTTTTCTTCTCTTGTGATTTGGCCTTCTTAACTAGGAAAGCAGCCCCAGTGCTCAGTCCAAAGAGGTTATGAGGAAACACTGTGGGAAACATAAAAGGGATGTGCTGTTTTTCTAAAAACTTCTGTTCTTTGGTGAGTTTAGACCCTATTTCTTATGCCCATTGGTGACAGTCATTAATAAGTAACTAATAGGTAACGTATATGCAGAATATTTAGCCTCTATTAGGCACCATGCTGTGCATTACATGCAGGATGCATTTAACCCTTACAATATACTTATACACCTGCAGCTATTATGCAATCAAGTTGCAGAGGGGGCAGTCATCCCCAGACATTCTCAACTGCCAAGGATCCAGCCAACACCTGGGCTCCCCACTCAGTTTTGCTCTCTAGTAATTAAAAGAGCAACTACGTCAAGCTGGGATGACCAATGATTAACCAGTGGAAGGGAACCATGAGTGTCAGTCTTACGATGTTCCTTTCATAATTGATCCAAAAAAGTAACAGGTGGGACTCCAGGGATCAGGGACCACGGATGTTTTTGTCATTTCATCATGCTACAAAAATGCCTCAATGTTTGCGGTGCTAGTGCGTGGCATCTCCCAGAAGCCTATAGTCATTCCAGAGTCCATGTGATGCATGGAGCTCTTGGCTGCAGACTGGAATCAGGACACACAGTTTTGTTCTTCAAAATGCAAAAGAGTTTCCATAGAAACCAAGCCAGCTGTTCTTGGCCAGACTACCACTGGCCATTAGACTGACACAAAGTTGTGGGCTTTTGCTGGCAGAGGGGCAGCACTAACAATCGACCCAGTTGTTATCAAACACTACGAGGGGAGGACATAGCTATCCCAGCCCTGGCGAATGACGGAGGCGCTATATTCCATTAAGGCAGGTAACTGGAATTCTAGTGAGATCGTGTAGGGAGAGAGCTGTTTCCTTCGGGATAACTTAACCATGCATATAATATAAAAAAAAAACAACAAAAAAAAACACAGCACAACTGCTCCTACCCCTTTAAGTAACATATACAGAGCACACGAACTCCTGAAGCTCTAATACAGTGTTAAGACTTTGAAAGGATTGGCGCCTGGTAGCGTCAACATTTTCCATTCCTTGTTCCATTTCAGTGCTGGTTCAGATGCCCTACAACCAACTTCCTCCCTTTCACTCACATGGTTTCCAAAGTACTTACATCTTCATTATTTCATTTGTCATTCACAATGACCTTGAAGGGTTATCATTTGTGTTTCCCAGATGTGGAAACTAGGGGTCAGATAGGATAAGTAACTTGCCAAATCTCCTACAGCCCACAGTGGCAGAGATAGAACCACATGACTGTTTGGGCTCCAGCCAGCCCAGATTTCTACCTGCAGCTTGGTACCAACAGACATTTTGGGTGATGACCTAGGCTCTCTGCTCTAGGTGACTGGAAGAAGCAATGACCCTTTTAGACTTTGCCAGACTCCATGTCTTCCCATATGCTGATCCCAACTGGTCTTTGACTCCAATTCATCTTAAGTCTCAGCTCAGCCTTCTCTGACACCCTTATCTAAGTTAGGGATTCTACTGTTATGTATTCCCAAGGCATCTTGTTCTTCCTATTTTGTAATACCATAATTATAATAAACTTTTCAATTGTTATTTTCTTTGCTAAGCTGTAAGTTCCATGAAGCAAGGACCATATTCAGCTGGCATAGTTCCTAGTACATATTAGGAACTCAATACATGTATAGTAAAAGAGAACAAACCATTCCCTCTCATGGAGAAGTCTGGATAGGGCCAAAGAGTGTCAACCCATCAATCAGAAGAAGACTGACCAGAGAATGTAGTACAAAAACACGTCCAAAAGATCAGCAGCTGGTAGACTGATGTAAGCCTCATTTATTGGAAGGTCTAAACTGGGGCTGGGAACCAGGAACAGGACCAGAGGCAAGGCAGAGCTACGAACTTTGTTTTCCTGGCCCTGTTTTTGGGATGCTGGTCCTCTGGCCCCTAGAGGGGAGCTTTGAGTGACTCACCCTGCTGGTCCAGTAAGACCACCTAAAATGCTAACAAACAAGAGAGGAATAAGAGCATAAATGACAACAGTGAACATCCAGACAGAATGAACAAAATTGAAATGTATTACAAAGTTACAGTCTGTTGAGCTTGGTAACTGATAGGGTATATAATAGTATCCCCTTTTGACTAGCTTCCTGTTTCCTAAGTACTTTTAGGTCCTTTACCTCATTTGAGCCTCATAAGAAGCCTGTGTGTTCGATGGATAAGGAAACAGGCCTGACAGGTGATCTGCCCAAGTCACACAACTCAGAGGGGCTGGGCAGGGCCTGGAGACCAGGGCCCAGACCACCATCTCCAAGCCTCCTGCAGGCAGCATGGGGCCATTGTGTATCCCGGACTTTCGGTCATAGAAGTACGCTCACCTCACTCCCCCAGGATCAGGCAGTCTTTGACCTTGTTTGTGTATTCATGTTTATGTAAATGCACATTTATAAGTGCATCTCCCAGCAGCGAGGTCTGAGATTCCCATTAGCTCTGGGAGTCTGATAACAGCCCCAGCCCCGCCACACTGAAGACCCCATTGCCTGATGGCAGGCTCTGCTCCCTATGAGTCAGACCTGTTTTTCATCTTTACTGTTATTACTGATTACTAAAGAAATTCCAGGGTCCTTGTAAAATCTCCAAATAAGAAATGTGAAGAAGATAAAATTCTATATACTCTGCTACAACTTCACTTTTATTTGATAACATAATACCAGACACTAACATTTATGGAGCCTCAATTAATTGCCAGACACTGGGTGAGGCACTTTAATACACAGTATCTCACATAGGCCTCACGATAGTCTCAAACAAGCACTGTTAGTAGCTCTATCTTACAGATGAAGAAACTGAGGCTCCCAGAGAGTAAATGACCCAAGTTCACAGAGCTGGTGAGTGGCACAGACAGAATTCTGGGCAGGTCCAGGATTCCAAAGCTCACACACCTACCGGCAACCATATATCAGGGATATCTTCCCAAGTCAGACATATTGTATCTGTTTCTTAAAGAAAAGGCTATTGTCTTCTTCTATTCCCCAGCATGTTGCTTGACTTTAGTTAATTAGAGTGAAAGGGCCAATCCACAACTCATTAAAAAAGAAAAAGTCACATTCTTCAAGTAAGCTTGAATAGGTTCTTTCCTCTCTACTTGCCGAGCCAGATACCCTCATAGTTGTGCCCCCTTGTTTGTGGTGATAAAGTCTGGCTGTTGGGTTAGTAACAGCCTACTCACTTACTGAGTGATCTTGGGCAAGATCACTTGCCTCTGTCTGCATCCTGGCTTCCTCATCTTTATGATGAGAAGCCTGGGTGGCCTCTAAGAGCCCTTCCAGTTGTGATCTACTATAACCTGTTATCTCTCATGACCTGCTGGACTGTGGATGGGCTATTTTTATAAGATCATTTATTTCAAGTGAAATTTAAATGTACACTGTAATATTCGAAATGGTAGATTGACCAGGGAAAGGAGATGGAGGGTATATTAATTTCCTATGGGTGCCATAATACATCACCACAAAGTTAGTGGTTTGAAACAACAGAAATTTATTCTCTCTGTTCTGGAGACCAGACCTTGAAATCTGGTGGCTGCTGACATTCTTGGCTTATGACTATATCACTCCAATCTGTTTTCCCGTCTCTCTGGTCATGTTGCCTTCCCCTCTTGCTCCGTGTGAAATCTACCTCTACCTCTTTCTTATAAGGACACCTGTGATTGTATTTAGAGCTCACCCAGATAACCTGGGACATCACTGCCCATCTGTAGATCCTTAATCACATCTATATTATCACATTTATAACAGCCCTTTTCCAAGAAGGTCATACTCACAGGTTCCAGGGATTAAGATCTGATCTCTTTGGGGGCCAATGTTCAGTCCACTACAGAGGGGAACTGAAAATCCTATTTCGGCTGCTTTATGATGACAGACAAGGTCTCATCTCACAAGGGCATCATTAAGAGCAATAAGGGCCAAGCACAGGTAAATACAAACATGCTTCGGGTATTTGACAGAGGGCAGAGGGAAGCAGAAGAAAAAGGTCAAGAGAGGATGTCTGTGGTGGGATCATTATGTAATGGAGAAGCAACACAGCATCACACTGATGGACTGAGGCACTGCACCCCACAAGTCAGGACAAGGCCACCGAAGAGCCCCAGATAAGCCTATGAATAATTTTATGATGCTAACCATTTGTTATAAAATCAAACCTCTTGGGGTCAAACTCTCCTCTGACTTATCCTATTCCTTGCAATACATTGAACTATTTTCTTTCAGGAAAAAATAAGCCAAACTTTAATTCTTGCTGGCACTATACATGTGCTCCTTAAAATAGCATGGGACCTCTCAGTTTACCTTCTGTCTTAACAAATCACTAACTTCAGGAAATGTTCTTAAAAATCAAGATCCAAGGAATAGTTTAATGAACCTAAAGATGTCTGCTTTTTTGAAAATTTCCTAGGAAATCTGGGTTCAAGACTAGATTCTACCAGGTACCAGCTGGGTTCCTTTGGTTAAGTAATCCCTTACTCAACCATACAACCACTCAGAGGTTGGCCGTCCCCCCCCCATGAAAGCCACTAGCTCTCTCCCCTGGTTTAGAATACGCTTGAAAAATGCCTTATCTCCACTTTCAAACCATGAACTCCTAGATGGGAGGGGAAATGTCTTAAAGAAAATGATGGCTGATTTATTGAGCCATGTATTCCTTCCAGCATTCAGTAAAGTCCCTATAAATCATGGAAATTACTTCTCTTTTACAGATGAAGAAACTGAATGCTTGAGAAGTTAGTTGACTATCTCAAAACTATACAACCAGAAAAGGAGAAGTCAGGATTTACACCCTGAGTCCAAACTTCATACCCTTTCCCTAAACTCATGCTTTGTCTCCTATCTCTAGTACCTAGTACAGTAATCCAGGACGTGGGAGACTCTGGAGAAAACAGCTGGTGGATAAGAATGGAGTGGAAAATGAAGGAAAAACACTTGTTTATACTATATACACACTATGCCACCTTCAGAATGCTGGAAATCATGAGGTCTGTGCATGAGAGAGGGCAAGCAGAGACAGATCAGGAAAGAGCAGTGATATACAAAATAAAACTTTACAAATTACAGCTCTGCACCGCCCAAAGCAATTTTCATAGGTATTGTTGCACTTGATTCTCACAAAACACCTGGTATGAAGTATGAGGAAATAGATTTTCACTGTAAGTAACAGAAATACAATCTGCGATGTATTTGATATATTTGACTTCTAAACGGTAGGGCCAGGATTTAAAGCCAAGTCATACGACTTCTTTCCAGTGCTTTTCCCACTGGACCTCACTGCTTTCTCTTCCCATGGACCTTCCTTGGAGGCCACAAAGCCCTTACCTATCACTTGCTCAAAGGCTCTGAGGCCAGCAGCCTTCCACCAGCCTCCTACCACCACCATGAGTGTTCGCACAGACACACACACATGCAAGATTTCCTTTTGCTATATTTACGATGCTTAGGGGTGAAGAAAAAAGGATGGGGCACCCGGGGAAGGGATAAAGAATCTGTAAAGGGCATAGGACTCATGATTTGGTCATCACAGCTTTCCCAGAAGTTCTTGAGAACTTTTTCCAAAGGCTTCTATAAACAAACTGAATATGTGTATGTATTTCTGGGTGTGAATAATGCCCATGGCATAAGAGAAGTCAGAGGTCACCCAATACAGGCATGGTGTCCTAGAAAAATCAGACTTGGGTGAGCACCTAACTTCTCCTTCCCCTCACTTCATCTACAGAGGAAAACCACAGGATGCTTTTAAGAATGAAGGTGGTCACCAGCACGAAGTATCTCACACAGATTCAAGCAAGTAATTATCATTCAACTGATTTAATTAACCTGCTTCTTATATAAAATGGATGCTCTTACATACCCATTTTTTGGAAATGTACTGATTTCCACTGCATTAGTTCAATAGCTCTGGCAAGTCCTATGTTATGAGTTAATTAGAAGCCAACTGTAAGCTCCTCCAGGCCATAATCTCCACGAGGACAGGCATGTTTTCCTTATTTAACCCTCTATTCTCAGTGTAAGGTACAATGTCTGCTACATCGCCAACAGTCTATGAGTATCAGAGAAGTCTGAAAGTAAACAATGCATGGGACTGAGCAAAAATACCAGTAGAAGCAACTGAAACTTTTCCTCATATGTATATAAAGGAGGCTTCAAAAGAAGCTGTTTGGATGTGTACTCTGATTTGAAATTCATCTTCTGCCCCAATTGTAGAACACTTAAAAAATGATGTTGTCTTTGCTGGACACCAAAAAATCAAACTTACAGTTTTGTGTAATGAGTTTATAATTCCTAAATTATTATGTACTATATGTCAGATATGTGTTGGGCATTTGTGTGGTTTGCCACTCTTTTCCCTCATCATCTGGAGGTGTCAGTCCGATTTTCTTTCAAGAACCCATTTGTGCCAGTCTCAGTCCATGGCATTCACTGATCCCCACTCCCTGCTCCAGCAGTGGGCGTGCGACCCACTGACCAATGAGAGGTCAGCAGAGCCCTGGCCACCAGGACTGGCCCGGAGAGGAGTACATGACATGCAATCTAAGATTTGAGTTGAACTACTGGGACAGCAATTCTGTCTTCCAGCTTAGATTGCCAAAATAGAAAAATCTATGCCTGAAGGTTTGAAGATGCCAGTGGCCATCTTGCTGCTCCAAGAACTTGCTCGAGAACAAAGCCGGTCAGAGGAAAGCAAGCCACAGCAAGGAGTGAGGCAGATTATTAAAGATAATCTGGGTCCTCCCTTAGCAGGTAAGTGAGTTAATCAATTTCCCCCTTTGTTTCTTAAGTCAGTTTCAATGAGTTTCTTTCTGAAATACCCAAAAGACTCCTGTCTAATACAAATTATCACCTCAAAGAAAAATTAATAGGAGTAAAGTATAAAAGTGGGATAATTCTATCCATTAATTAATTTCACTATGTAGGGCAAAAGCACCATCATTCACTTTTCGAGCACTGACACTCATTGAACACAGTCAATATTTATAACCATCCAGTGTGTTGGGCACTGGGCAAGGTCCTAACATGGACACGGTCTGGGCTAGCAACTGCCTTTGAGAGCTGACACACTGAAAAAAATGCCAGTGCAGGAGGGGGAGATGGGTTTGCCTTCAAAGAGCCACTAAGTTGGCTCTCCCTTGTGTCTGGCCTGAAGCAAGCAAGTGACTCTAAATGCTTTTATTAACAAGTGAATTGAAGTCAGAGGTGAATTTCCCTTAGTCCTCAATTTCCTGTCTGTGTGCCGAAAGTAGGTGGGGAAGGGGTGGGGGGGCATGATTTGTTAAACACCAGATGAGGATCCATGGTGGCTGGGAGAGGGGAGAGAGGCACCATAGGACCTGGCCGGCTGGGCCTAGAGGCTTTAGCTGTAGAGAAATGGTTCTGTATCCCTGTGATAGCAAGTTTAATATTGTCAAGGGCACTGGTTGAAGGAGTGATTAAAAGCATGGGGCGGGGGGGTGGGGGGGAGATTCAGGGATTAGCATGGAAGCAGATGAACTATAAGAGTGAGAAGCAGGAGGTCAGGCACCTGGGTGGCTCAGTTGGTTAAGCGACTGCCTTCGGCTCAGGTCATGATCCTGGAGTCCCGGGATCGAGTCCCACATCGGGCTCCCTGCTCAGCAGGGAGTCTGCTTCTCCCTCTGACCCTCTTCCCTCTCGTGCTTTCTATCTCTCGTTCTCTCTCTCTCTCTCAAATAAATAAATAAAATCTTAAAAAAAAAAAGTGAGAAGCAGGAGGTCAGCTTTCATTAAACATAGGCAATTGAGAACACGGAAGAAAATGCCAAAATTACCTTCTACTTTCTGGTTTTCTTCTACTATGATATGCATGAAACAATCCCCTTCCACTGGGCTTTCCTCTAAATGCTAGATGATCTCAAGGGGCCAAACCTCCTTGGGATTAAACAAAGGCTCTGCCACTGGCTACCTGTATGCTACGTGGTAGGTTACAAATGCTCTGAGCCACTCTTCCTCACCTTAAAATCAGAGTTTCAACATGGACCTCTAGGGCAGGGTGAGGACTGTCGAGAAGTCTTGTGCATAGTAAGGACAGAACACGTGTTAGTTTTCATTCCCTCTCTTCCCTGTCTCAACGTCATTCAGCAAACATTAAGACATCCTTTGGAGCCAGAAAGTGGAATGGAAGACATGACTGGGGTCAGGCAGCTGGAATTTGTATTTTACATTTGTTATTTACCATCCATGAGACTTTAACAGACAGTTTTCCTCAAGTCCAGGGTTGTTGTTTTTTACCTTTAAAATGAACATAATTGCTATTGCCTTGTGTACTGCACAGCATTGTTAAAAGAAAAAAATGAATCGATGATTTTAAAATGCTCTGTAAATGAACACATGTCATACGTCCAGATAAGTATGTGTGTGTGTATATATATATGTATATAGTTTTATGTATATTAAATTGTACATGATATAAAAGACATACTAAAATATTCACAAATATTAAAAATAAAGCAATCTTCATGATATTGAATTTGGCAATGGATTGTCAGATCTGACACAAAAAGCATGACCAACTGAAGAAACAATAAACTGGGCCTCGTCAAAATGAAAAGCATTTGTGTATAAAAGGGCATTCTTTATCAAGAAATAAATAGACTACCTACAGGGCAGAAAATATTTGCAAATCCTGTATCTGATAAAAGCCTAATATCCAGAATATTTAAAGAACTCCCATGGCTTAATAACAAAAAGACAAAGAAAAAAATTTTAAGGGGCAAACGATCTGAATAGACACTTCACCAGAGAAGATATACAGATGGCCAATAAGCACATTAGAAGATGGTCAACATCATGAGTTAGGAGGGAAATGCAAATTAAAACCACAACAAGAGGAGCGCCTGGCCGGCTCAGTTGGTGGAGCGTGCAACTCTTGATCTAAGGGTCATGAGTTCAAACCCCAGGTTGGGCATGGAGCATTCTTAATTAAAAACAAAACCAAATAAACACAAACAAAACCACAATGAGTTATCACTTCATTCCCGCTAGGATGGCAATTTAAAAAAATGGAAAGTAACAAGTATTGGCAAGGATGTGGAGAAGTTGGACCCCTTGTACATCGCTGCTGGAAATAGAAAATGGCTCAGCTGCTATGAAAAAGTTTAGCATTTGCTCAAAAAGTTAAACGTAAAATTACCAGATGACCCCTCTTATGCCCTTGACCCAAAAGAACTGAAAACGGGTCCACAATTCCACTCTTAGGTCTATACCCAAAAGAACTGGGAAAGGTGTGTAAGTAAGTAGAGATAAGCACTTGTTCATAGCAGAATTACTGACAATAACCACAAGGTGGAAACAGTTCAAATGTCCATGAAAGGATGAAAGGATAAACAAATAGTGGGATGTATATGTAAATGGAATATTACTCAGCTATCAAAAGGAAGTACTAATAAATGTTGTAATATGAACAAACCTTAAAAATATTATGCTCTGTAAAAAAAGAAAGAAAGAAAGAAAGAAAGAAAGAAAGAAAGAAAGAAAGAAAGAAA
>NW_027397071.1:56648709-56778841 GCF_003265705.2 Callorhinus ursinus | reverse complement strand
AAAGAAAGAAAGAAAGAAAGAAAGAAAGAAAGAAAGAAAGAAAGAAAAAGCCAGACACAAAAGGTCACACATTATGATTCTATTCATGTAAAATATCCAGAATAAATAAATCCACGGAGAGAGAATGAATAGTGGCGGTTGCCAGAGTACTTTGGAGTAACGGAAATGTTTGGGAAGTAGATAGAGGTGGTGGTTGCTCAACATTGCTCAACTAAATGCCACTAAACTGTTCACTTTAAAATGGTTCCTTTTAAAAATAAATAAATAAATAAATAATAAAATAAAATGGTTCCTTTTGGGGGTGCCTGGGTGGCTCCGTTGGTTAAGCATCTGACTCTTGATTTCAGCTCAGGTCATGATCTCAGGGTTGTGAGCTCTAGCCCTTCGTCGGGCTCCATGCTGAGTGTGGAGCCTGCCTGAGATTATCTCCCTCCCGCTGTCCCCCCCCCTCCCCCCCCCCCCCTCCCCCCCGCTCTCTCGCTCTTTCTCTCTCAATAAATAAATAAAAATAAAATGAAATGGTTCCTTTTTGTGTGTGAATTTCACCTGAATAAATTACTTTTCAATAGGTTGACAATTTCAATAATGTTAAAAGAAGGTCCATTAAAGAACGGCTATGTATCAAAATACGTTGGCTTTTTAAGAAAATATAGTAGTCATCCCACAATTTTTTTAACAAACTAGTAAATGCGTCAATAAATCAATTATTAACATTATCTTAGAAAAACAGTCTATTGGAAGGAGCACAGAGAAGATTCCAAATAGACTCTCAAGCAACATAACAGAATCATTGCCAATGATATCACTGCTTTGTGTCAAACCATTACCAAGTGAAACTGAAAAAAATTAAAACTATCCATAAATTTGCCAAGATAGCATGTAATACTATGACATAATGGTGAGTTTTTCCAAAGTATGTTATTTGTTTATTTTATTTTTTGGTAATTCCTATCCCTGTCTCTACTGAAGAATGTTCTTTCTTCAAATTAAAACTAGCTAAAAACTATTTAAAGAACACTAAGTGACAACATTTGTCTCAGCTCTGAGGCTCAGTCAGCTGAAAAAACAAAGTTGAGAAACTTACAATTAATTTTGTTGCTGTTAAATCAAAATGCAGACCATTCTAAGTTTGCTTATAATTTTGAAATGTGTTTATATTGACAGGCTATTTTCTTTTATATTATGTTTTTTAAAGTTTCAAAGTTTATTTATATAAAAATATTACATTTTTTTAAAAAGAGTGCTGTCTTATCATTAATAAAATTTAGGCTACGTGTGTGTATATATCACTCAGGATCTAACCTGTTAAGCAAAAACTAAGTGTCTAAAACAGAAGATATTTAATAGAAGGAACTGGTTGCACAGGTGGCAAAAGAGAAGCTACACGGGACACCTGAGGTGCTCCAGAGGTTAGCAATGGCAGGAAGTTGGCTACGCCCCTTGACTGAAAGAACAAAGCAAAGTGCCCAAGAGCCAAGATCACCTGGCTGAAGCTGGAATCAAGAGCCAGGGGCTGTGGAAGAGACAAAGCCTCAGCCTGAGATACAAGACACACCGGGAGAAGAAATACCCAGGTTTTTCCCTTCTTCCCACCCTCCAATCTCTCATCAGTACATCCCACTGGGGAAACCCAGCCCAGAGCTAGCTGGTTGGAATCGGAACCCAGGAAACAGAGGCTTTCAAGGCCAGCCCTCCTGCAACATAAAGGCAAGCAGGAAAGGATGAGAATGAACCGGAGGCCGAGAAGGTCAAGGACCAACACAGAAGGCAAAACTGAAACTAATTTGCATGTGATGGGTACAATATTACATGAACTAGAGACATCCAATCATATACCTTCAGTCTCTGCCTCAGGATTTTACCATCTACTCTGGGAAACGGGCTGTCTGATGATTAACTTATTAGTACATAGTGGTACATACATTAGTACATAGTATATACACCCCTGTCTGTAATAAAAACCACACAAATAATAAGTAAAACACTTTATTTCACAAATAAGAAAAATAGCACTTTGCATAGCACTTTCATACACTTTATTTCCATTTTTGAGATGAGGAAATTAAAGGTTGAAGAGTTGCCATGAACCTGAACCTGCCCTGATCCTTGATTCCTCTCTCCCTCAAAGCCCTTCATTCACACCATCATGGAGTCCTACCAGTTAGTCTATTGCTCAAATCCATCTACTTCGTTCCACCCAATATCCTTTACCCCTAGGCTGATTAGTCTCTCACCTGGATTACTAGTAATGCTACAAATAATTTCCCTATGTTCACCCTGTTCCCTTCCAATTTGGTTTTCACACAATGACAGTGATGTCTTAAAAAACACAAATATGACAGTGCTACTTTTTTACTCAAACCCCTTCAAATTCTTCCTATAACTTTCAAATTAAAGACCAAAATCCTTAATGTAACCTAAACCACTGGGCAATGCCTGACCTCTCCCCAACCTTTCATCTCTTTCCCATGCCTCTTCTCCCTAAGCTCCAGCCACGCTCATCTGCTAGGTCGGTTCTTCCAAAGTACGGGCTCCCTCTAACTCCAGGGTCTTCGCATAGGGTGGTCCTTCTGCCTGGAATATAATCCCCATTTCCCGCAGGGGGCTCACCCCCACAATCCTAGTTTTTAAGAGACAACAAATAGCTTTTTATTTCTGGAAAAGAATGACCTATTCCTTAGTTTATTCATTCAACAAATATTGATAATTGCCTCATACACAGAAATTCACTGCATACATGACAATTCATCTCCCTGCCTCTAATATCTGCCCTACTAGGTTTTTCCTATACAAATTGAATGGCTTATTAATAATAGCAATGATAGCAATAATAAAGGTCAAAAGTAAATGCTACTATTTATTTAGAGTTCTAAAGCCTTTTTGTCAGCCTGGGCCATGGGATGAATTAAGTCACTGGATTCTTAGATTCAAGTTGGCTACAAACATATTGTTGGTGATGTGGCTTTTGAAATCCTGAACATGGCAACAAGAAAATCTGAAACCCTTTGGCCCATGTTATTATTCTAAGTCCTCACCCTAATAATGAGAAGCATTTTTCCTACTTTCTCACTAAGGAATTTCAGGAGTCCTCCCTACTTGGGGCCCTAGTTGGCCTTCTTAATGTATTAACAACACTAGTTTTCTGCAAGAATTACTACTGCAACAAAGGGAATTGCACTCAGGCAAAAGCCTCCTGATCTTGAGGGCCTTTGTGTGGAAGGATGAGCGTTCCCACTCTCTGTTCTAGTTCTGTAAGAGGAGGAGGGGTGTGGAGTGGCAGGGACCCCCAGGGTTACCTCTTTGCTACTGACAGGGAAGAGGGGAGGGGTCCCTTCTAGCCCCAGAATGAGAGAATATACAGTAAAAGAATGAGAGAGCCTTGAATTATGCCTAATCACAGCTTTGGAAGTCAAATGGGCCAGATCTCAAATTCAAAGTCTGTCACTGACTAGCTGTGTCTTCTCCTACAGCTGTGCTATTGAATATGGTAGCAACTAGCTACATGGGCTATTTAAATTTAAATCAATGAAGACAACATCAAATCAAATACTTAGTTTCTTAGCTGTATGAGCTACATTTCCAATGACCAAAAGTCTAGTGGCTGGACAGTACTGGACAGCACAGATAGATTATCTCCAACATCTAGAAAATTCTACTGGACAGCAATGATGTAGAGGAAGTCATACAGCCCCTCTCTCTGAGCCTCCATTTCCTCACGTGTCAAATGAGATCATATATGAGATCATCCATGTAAAGTACAGTGCTTGGCACAGAGTGAGCCCTCAATGTATTCTCCCCCTTTCATTCCTCAAGGGGTAGGTACTACTTTAGGGCAGGATCTCATTTAATTATTTCTGTATCCCAATGCCTTCCTAGAACAATATCCCACTCATAGGAGATGCTCAATAAATACTTGTTGAACTATACTACTTAACATTTCAAATCAAGCTCAAACCTAAATTTTCCCCACCATCCCCTGAATGCACTAGGGATGAAAAAAAGAAGATATATGTAATACACACAAACATACATACACAGATACAGGGCCCAGTATTTAGTAAAAGAAGGAAGGAGGAAAGGAGGGAAGGAAGGAAGGAAGGAAGGAAGGAAGGAAGGAAGGAAGGAAGGAAGGAAGGAAGGAAGGAAGGAAGGAAGTGAGGGAGTGAGGAAGGGAGGGAGGGAGGGAGGGAGGGAGACTAGTTAACAGCTGTTAACAGTCAATGCGGGGGCGGAGCAAGATGGCGGAGGAGTAGGAGACCTGGATTTCCTCTGGTCTCAGGAATTCAGCTGAATGGGGATCAAACCATTCTGAACACCTATGAACTTAACAGGAGACTGAAGAAGAGAGTAGCAACAACTCTCTGAACAGAGAAGCAACCACTTACTGGAAGGTAGGACGTGTGGAGAAGTGAATCCGAGGTGATATTCGGGAGGATAGACGGCGGGGGAGGGGGCCTCCGTCGGCCGATTCTGGCAAGTGCTAGAGCCGCGGAGCACAAAATCGGAACATTTAGAAGTCGGCTCCGTGGAGGAACATTGCTCCAGTGGCTAAGCGGGGGGTGGAACCCTCGCGGGACAGTGTAGTCTCAGGACCCTCAGGGTCACAGAAAGACCGGGGGTGCCTGAGTGCGGCAGAGCTCCCAGGTATCGGAGCGGGGAAGCCGGCTGCAGAGACGGAGCCGAGGCGCGGGCTCTCAGCTCGGGGTTGCCATAAACCGTGATCCGCGGGCCAGTCGGGCCACTGCTCCTCAGCAGGGACCCAACAAGCGGCAGATCCGGGGAGACTCCCCTTCCTCCCCTGGGAGGAACAGTGTGGGAGCACACCGCAGGGATCTGCTGGGTTTGGAGACTCCACACGGGGTCGGGTGCCAGAGATAGAAACGCTCGGTCACAGGCCGGGTGAGCACGGAGTGCGGCCGGAGACCGGGGAGACGGGAGTGACTGCTTTTCTCTGGGGGCGCACTGAGGAGCAGGGCCCCGAGTTCTCAGCTCCTCCGGGTGGAGATTGGGAGGCCACCATTTACACCCTGGTCCTCCAAAGCTGTACCGAGACCTTGCAGGGAACAAAAGCTCCTGAGAGCAAACCCGAGCAGCTTGCTTAGCCCGGACCGACAAGGGCGGGGCAATTCCGCCTCCGGCAAAGACAGTTGGGAACCACAGCAACAGGCCCCTCCCCCGGAAGATGAGCACAAACAGCCAGCAAGCCAAGACCAAGTTTACCAATCAAGGAGAATGGGAGAACTCCAGCGCTAGGGGAATATTGCACATAGAATTCATGGCTTTTTTTTACCATGATTCATTAGTTTTTCAAAGTTAATTTTTTAACTTTTTTTTTAAATTTTTCTTTTTGCCTTTTTCAACCAACATCTTATCAATGCCTTTTTTAAAAAAACTTTTTACTTTTCATTTTTAAAGTCATATTTTATCCCTTCATAGTAGTTACCCTTATTTTTGGCATATATATATAAGTTGTTCTCTCTTTAAAATTTTGAGATACAGTTTCTTCTAACAGATCAATATATACCCTAAATCACTAGTGTATGGCTTTGTTCTAGTCTCCTGCCTGATCACATTCTCTCCCTTTTATTTTTCTTTTTTTTTTAAATCTTCTTTCTTTTTTCAAACACCTTCTTATCTTATCAATTCCTTTTATAAAATCTTTTATAATTTTCATCTTTACAGTCATCTTCCATCCCTTCATTGTATCAACTCTTATTTTGTACATATATAAGTCATTCTTCCTTTAAAATTTTAGGAGGCACTTTTTCTAACAGACCAAAATACGCCCAAAATCTAGTGTGTGGCACTGATCTATGCACTAGCCTGATCATATTTGATCATATTCTTTTTTTTTTGTATTGTTCTGTTTTTGTTTTTATCTTTTTGTTTTTTTTTTCTTTCTGTTCTCTTTCTTTTTTCTTTCTTTCCCTTCCTTTTCCCCTGGTTTCAGGTCTTTTCTGATTTGTATAGAGTATATTTGCTGGGGATGTTGTTAACCTGTTAGCATTTTGTTCTCTCTCTCAACTATTCTCCTCTGGACAAAATGACAAGATGAAAAAAATCACCCCAGCAAAAAGAACAAGAGGTAGTACCATCTGCCAGGGACCTACTCAATACGGACATTAGTACAATGTCAGACCTAGAGTTCAGAATCATGACTTTAAAGATACTAGCTGGGCTTGAAAAAAGTGTGCAAGTTATTAGAGAAGCCCTTTCTGGAGAAATAAAAGAACTAAAATCTAACCAAGTCGAAATCAAAAAGGCTATTAATGAGGTGCAATCAAAAATGGGGGTACTAACTGCTAGGATAACTGAGGCAGAAGAGAGAATCAGCGATATAGAAGACCAAATGATGGAAAATAAAGAGGCTGAGAAAAAGAGAGAGAAACAACTACAGGATCACGAGGGCAAAATTCGAGAGATAAGCGATACGATAAGACGAAACCACATTAGAATAATTGGGATCCCAGAAGAAGAAGAAAGAGAGAGAGGGGCAGAAGGTATATTTAAGCAAATAATAGCAGAGAACTTCCCTAATGTGGGGAAGGAAACAGGCATCAAAATCCAGGAGGCACAGACAACCCCTCTCAAAATCAATAAAAATAGGTCAACACCCCGACATCTAATAGTAAAACTTACGAGTCTCAGAGACAAAGAGAAAATCCTGAAAGCAGCTCGGGAGAAGAGATATGTAACCTACAATGGTAGAAATATTAGATTGGCAACAGACCTATCCACAGAGACCTGGCAGGCCAGAAAGGACTGGCATGATATCTTCAGAGCACTAAACGAGAAAAATATGCAGCCAAGAATACTATATACAGCTAGGCTCTCATTGAAAACTGAAGGAGAGATAAAAAGCTTCCAGGACAAACAAAAACTAAAGGAATTTGCAAACACGAAACCAGCCCTACAAGAAATAATGAAAGGGGTCCTCTAAGCAAAGAGAGAGCCTAAAAGCAGCATAGATCAGAAAGGAACACAGACAATATACAGTAACAGTCACCTTACAGGCAATACAATGGCACTAAATTCATACCTTTCAATAGTTACCCTGAATGCAAGTGGGCTAAATGCCCCAATCAAAAGACATAGGCTATCAGATTGGATTAAAAGACAAGACCCATCAATATGCTGTCTGCAAGAGACTCATTTTAGACCCAAAGACACCCCCACATTGAAAGTGAGGGGGTGGAAAACCATTTACCATGCTAATGGACACCAAAAGAAAGCTGGGGTGGCACTCCTTATATCAGACAAATTAGATTTTAAAACAAAGACTGTAATAAGAGATGAAGAAGGACACTATATCCTACTTAAAGGGTCTATCCAACAAGAAGACCTAACAATTGTAAATATCTATGCCCCCAGCATGGGAGCGGCCAATTATATAAGGCAATTAATAACAAAAGCAAAGAAACACATTGACAACAATACAATAATAGTGGGGGACTTTAACACCCCCCTGACTGAAATGGACAGATCATCTAAGCAAAAGATCAACGAGGAAATAAAGACTTTAAATGACACACTGGACCAAATGGACTTCACAGACATATTCAGAACATTCCATCCCAAAGCAACGGAATACACATTCTTCTCTAGTGCCCATGGAACATTCTCCAGAATGGATCACATCCCAGGTCACAAATCAGGTCTCAACCGGTACCAAAACATTGGGATTATTGCCTGCATATTTTCAGACCACAATGCTTTGAAACTAGAACTCAATCACAAGAGGAAAGTCAGAAAGAACTCAAATACATGGAGGCTAAAGGGCATCCTACTAAAGAATGAATAGGTCAACCAGGAAATTAAAGAAGAATTTAAAAAATTCATGGAAACCAATGAAAATGAAAACACAACTGTTCAAAATCTTTGGGATGCAGCAAAGGCAGTCCTGAGAGGAAAGTATATAGCAATACAAGCCTTTCTCAAGAAACAAGAAAGGTCTCAAATACACAACCTAACCCTACACTAAAGGAGCTGGAGAAAGAACAGCAAATAAAGCCTGAACCTAGCAGGAGAAGAGAAATAAATAATAAGGATCAGAGCAGAAATCAATGAACTAGAAACCAAAAGAACAGTAGAAAAGATCAACGAAACTAGGAGCTGGTTCTTTGAAAGAATTCACAAGATTGATAAACCCCTGGCCAGACTTATCGAAAAGAAAAGAGAAATGACCCAAATCAACACAATCATGAATGAAAGAGGAGAGATCACAACCAACACCAAAGAAATACAAACAATTATAAGAACATATTAGGAGCAACTCTATGCCAGCAAATTAGATAACCTAGAAGAAATGGGTGCATTCCTAGAGATGTATCAACTACCCTAATTGAACCAGGAAGAAATAGAAAACCTGAACAGACCTATACCCACTAAGGAAATTGAAGCAGTCATCAAAAATCTCCCAACAAACAAAAGCCCAGGGCCAGATGGCTTCCCAGGGGAATTCTATCAGACATTTAAAGAAGAATTAATACATACTCTCCTGAAACTGTTCCAAAAAATAGAAATGGAAGGAAAACTTCCAAAGTTATTTTATGAGGCCACCATTACCTTGATCCCAAAACCAGACAAAGACCCCATCAAAAAGGAGAATTACAGACCAATATCCTTGTTGAACATGGATGCAAAAATTCTCACCAAAATACTAGCCAATAGGAGCCAACAGTACATTAAAAGGATTATTCACTATGACCAAGTGGGATTTATCCCTGGGCTGCAAGGCTGGTTCAACAACCCCAAATCAATCAACGTGATACAATACATTAACAAAAGAGAGAACAAGAATCATATGATCCTCTCAATAGATGCAGAAAAAGTATTTGACAATGTACAGCATCCTTTCTTGATCAAAACTCTTCAGAGGATAGGGATAGAGGGTACATACCTCAATATCATAAAAGCCATCTATGAAAAACCTACAGTCAATATCATTCTCAACGGGGAAAACCTGAGAGCTTTCCCCCTAAGGTCAGGAATGCGGCAGGGATGTCCACTATCACCACTGCTATTCAACATAGTATTAGAAGTCCTAGCCACAGCAATCAGACAACGAAAAGAAATCAAAGGCATCCAAATCGGCAAAGAGGAAGTCAAACTCTCACTCTTTGCAGATGATATGATACTGTATGTGGAAAACCCAAAAGACTCCACCCCAAAACTGCTAGAACTCATACAGGAATTCAGTAAAGTAGCAGGATATAAAATCAATGCACAGAAATCAGTGGCACTCCTATACACCAACAACAAGACAGAAGAGAGACCAATTAAGGATTTGATCCCATTTACAATTGCACCCAAAACCATAAGATACCTAGGGATAAATTTAACCAAAGAGGCGAAGGATCTGTACTCAGAAAACTATAAAATACTCATGAAAGAAATGGAAGAAGACACAAAGAAATGGAAAAACGTTCCATACTCATGGATTGGAAGAATAAACATTGTGAAGATGTCAATGCTACCTAGAGCAATCTACACATTCAATGCAATCCCCATCAAAATACCAACCACTTTTTTCAAGGAAATGGAACAAATAATCCTAAAATTTGTATGGAACCAGAAGATAGCCCGAATAGCCAGAGGAGTATTGAAAAAGAAAAGCAAAGCTGGCTGCATCACAATTCCAGACTTCCAGCTCTATTACAAAGCTGTCATCATCAAGACAGTATGGTACTGGCACAAAAACAGACACATAGATCAATGGAACAGAATCGAGAGCCCAGAAATGGACCCTCAACTCGATGGTCAACTCATCTTTGACAAAGCAGGAAAGAATGTCCAATGGAAAAAAGACAGTCTCTTCACCAAATGGTGTTGGGAAAATTGGACAGCCACATGCAGAAGAATGAAACTGGACCATTTCCTTACACCACACACAAAAATAGACTCCAAATGGTTGAAAGACCTAAACGTGAGACAGGAGTCCATCAAAATCCTAAAGGAGAACATAGGTAGCAACCTCTTCGACCTCAGCTGCAGCAACTTCTTCCTACAAACATCGCCAGACGCAAGGGAAGCAAGGGCAAAAATGAACTATTGGGATTTCATTAAGGTAAAAAGCTTTTGCACAGCAAGAGAAACAGTCCACAAAACCAAAAGACAACCAACAGAATGGGAGAAAATATTTGCCAATGACATATCAGATAAAGGGCTAGTATCCAAAATCTATAAAGAACTTATCAAACTCAACACCCAAAGAACAAATAATCCAATCAAGAAATGGGCAGAAGACATGAACAGACATTTTTCCAAAGAAGACATCCAAATGGCCAACAGGCACATGAAAAAGTGCTCAACATCGTTCGGCATCAGGGAAATCCAAATCAAAACCTCAATGAGATACCACCTCACACCAGTCAGAATGGCTAAAATGAACAAGTCAGGAAACGAGAGATGTTGGCGGGGATGCGGAGAAAGGGGAACCCTCGTACACTGTTGGTGGGAATGCAAGCTGGTGCAACCACTTTGGAAAACAGTATGGAGGTTCCTCAAACAGTTGAAAATAGAGCTACCATAGGATCCAGCAATTGCACTACTGGGTGTTTACCCCAAAGATACAAATGTAGGGATCCGAAGGGGTACGTGCACCCCGATGTTTATAGCAGCAATGTCCACAATAGCCAAACTGTGGAAGGAGCCAAGATGCCCATCGACAGATGAATGGATAAAGAAGAGGTGGTATATATACACAATGGAATATTATGCAGCCATCAAAAGGAATGAGATCTTGCCATTTGCAACGACGTGGATGGAACTGGAGGCTGTTATGCTGAGTGAAATAAGTCAATCAGAGAAAGACATGTATCATATGACCTCACTGATATGAGGAATTCTTAATCTCAGGAAACAAACTGAGGGTTGCTGGAGTGGTGGGGGGTGGGAGGGATGGGGTGGCTGGGTGATAGACATTGGGGAGGGTATGTGCTATGGTGAGCACCGTGAATTGTGCAAGACTGTTGAATCACTGATCTGTACTTCTGAAACAAATAATGCAACATATGTTAAGAAAAAAGAAAAAGAAGAAGATAGCAGGAGGAGAGGAATGAAGGGGAGTAAGTCGGAGGGGGAGACGAACCATGAGAGACGATGGACGCTGAAAAACAAACTGAGGGTTCTAGAGGGGAGGCGGGTGGGGGGATGGGTTAGCCCGGTGATGGGTATTAAAGAGGGCACATTCTGCGTGGAGCTCTGGGTGTTATGCACAAACAATGAATCATGGAACACTACATCAAAAACTAATGATATAATGTATGGTGATTAACATAACAATAAAACAATTAAAAACGATAAAAACAGTCAATGCAATATGAAGTACTTTATATTGCTTTATTTAATCCTCACAAAAATCCTATGAAATGTCATTTTTTAATTTTTAAGTAGGCTCCACGCCCTATGTGGGCCTCAAACTCATGACCCCGAGATCAAGAGTGACATGCTCTACCAACTGAGCCAGCCCAAAGCCCCTGAAATGTCATTTTGATCCCCATTTTACTGCTAAAAAAAACTTGAGGTTCAGACATTCAAAGCCAAAATTCAGACCTATATCATTATGAATTCAAAGTTCATGCTCTCAACTATTATATACTGCAACCTCCCAGGCATGAAGCCATCCTATCTGTCCCTTGTCTGCTCCAGTAGATTCTTGCGGTGACAAAAGGAGATAATGCTTGTGAACACTCACTGTGAACTCTGAGTATCGTGCAAAGTGGCTGTTATTATTTTGTATTTATTATTGTGCAGCTCTCCAATTCAAGTCACAGTGCCTGGGTTAGATCACAGGCAAGCTACAAGTCACCCAACCTCTCAGTGCCTACCTCAAAATCAGAATAGTGACAGGATAATCATACCATGCATGCCTCATAGGATTGTTGTGAGGATTATATAGACTAATATATTTAAAGTATTTAGAATAGATTGGCACGTCTTTAGCTCCACATAAATGTTACCCATTAATATTATTACTATTACTATTACATGGTGAAGACCTAGGAATGGAAATATTTTAGAAATGAAAAATATCCTGAAGAGAGGTAAAGAGTCTAGATTCTCCAACGTCTTTTTTATAAGTCAAAGTAAGTGAAAGGGACATTATCTATCTTTCAGTTAGACCTCCTGTAGAAACAATCCAGCTGGAACCCTTCAGCATTTGGGCTTCAAAGTTCTAACCACTCCCCAGCCCTGGTTCTTATCTGCAGCCACCAGATGTATCAGCCAGTGAAGGACCCAGTGCAGCCTGGTCTGCCAGGTGACGGCAATATAGGGAGAGAGGTTTTTACGGCCCAAAGAATGGAAACTGAAAGCTGACAACCGGACCAACTTTCCCCAGCAATCACAAAGCAGGTTTTGTTAATTGTGGACAACAGGCAGCAGGGACCGTTGGACAAAATTCCCCCTTCTATGGTTTCCTGGAAGCCCCAAAGCTACTGGTAATAGTAAGAGAATAAGGATCGATATTAGGGTCCATTGTTCATGCTAATGGTATTTATTACTTACTGGCTTCTATTGTCCCAAAATGACTTACTGCACCTGGGTGTCAGAGAGCTTATCTCACAAAATTAAGAGTTTACCTCAACTCCACTTGGAGGGTGGAGGCAGGGGAACTTGATTCAATTTATTACCCAATGTCTGCTTGATGCCAGGGATGTTGAATCCAGTCCCGGAAAGTTAAGAGCCTCAAAGATGAGAGACACTCACACACTTAGAATAATGCATTTCAAGTGGGTCCTCTTTCTTGTTCCTTCATTTGAGTGAGGACAGAGGAGGACTCCCCAGTAAAATACTGAGAACCCGACACAAGAGGTTAGCAGCACTTATACTGCAGGCAAGTGGTAGAAAATAAGTTATAGAAATTCCTAGAGTCCTAGGTCACCGGGAATCAGCTTCATAAGCAGGAGGGGCTTGAAACCAAAATGGCTGCCATTGAAGGATGCTGGACGGAAAGTTTCCATTCCTGACAGGATCCATGGACGATGACTGGCAGTTGGTTACATGAGGGTGACAAGGGTAAGAAATTTTTTTAAAGACCTCTAAGATTTTCCTTAGCTTTTGAGACGATGGTGGTGTTATTTGTTGAGAGACAGTCCAGCAGGAAGAACATGTCTAAGGGAGAAGAGAAAGAAAAAACCAGCTTCTATTAAACACCTCTATGTACC
The DNA here is from genome assembly GCF_003265705.2 of Callorhinus ursinus. Lineage (NCBI taxonomy): Eukaryota > Metazoa > Chordata > Mammalia > Carnivora > Otariidae > Callorhinus > Callorhinus ursinus. Next base: position 56,765,675 of record NW_027397071.1, on the reverse strand, counting down.
AAGCAGGGAACGAGACACTTTCTATGCACTGTTTTATTGAATCTTCATGGACATCTATAAGGTAGAGATTATTATCCTCATTTTACAGATGAGAAACTTCAGAGGGTCTATGATTTGCCAGCAGAACCAACCAAACGGTGTGAGCCCAGCTGCGGGAGGCAGATAAACCTGGATTCAAATCTTAGTTTTATCACATATCAAGTATGTGACGTAGGTAATTTAATTCCCTCATGTTATGCAGGAATAACAAGATATGCTTTATGAGGTTGCCATAAAGATATAGAGAAGCAAGACATGTAAAGTGCCTGCATGGCATGAGTTCTCAATAAGTGCAGGTGTTATTTTTGTCATCATCATCCAAATCACATTTCTTTTATGGAATTAAATAAAAAATAGTAAGGGACACAGCATGCTACATGCCACATAGTAAGAATTCAATAAATGATAGCTATTATCTTATTGTTCCATATTAAAATGGCCTTTGCACTCTCCTCTTCTGACTCAAAAACCCGTAAGGAAGGCCCCGTCCTGTCTCACCAGCAGGATTTCCTCCACAAAAAAACCCTCTGAGCTCACTCAGGTGCAACATGATCTCCCTTCCCCTTGACTCTGGCAACCACTGGTATTACCTCTCTCAACTTCCACCTCTCCCCAGGCTCAGGGCAGAATAATATCCCTGTCCTTCCTCCGAGGGATGTAAGGCAGCTTAAATAATTAACGGTTGTAAGGTGCTTTGAAAAGAGAGCGCAAAACACCATAAATCCCAAGAATTAATTCATAATATCAGTGGTGGGCTTGACAATTATATATGTCATATTTGTTCAGCTGTGAGAATGGTTTAGAACGTCAAAGTTTGGAGTGTGGTCCAAATCTCTCAAGACCAAGGATTTCCTGCAACTTTATATTGTCTGTATTCTCTAAGGCTAATATTGTAAAGTTCCAATCTCCTAAACACAGCACTAGGAATAGTTGCATTTTATTAATTTTTTTTTAAGTCTCTCCACTCCTTGGGCCTCACTTGCATTGCAGTTGGGGTTTTGGAAGGCAAACGGAGTGAAGAGAACACAAGACTTGGAGTCAGCAGAGCATCTTCGGAGTGGTTCCATCACTCTCTACATGGAAATGCTTTAGCTCCTTATTCCATCTGAGTCTTCTTAGAAAAAGAAAAAGGCTGATGGTGGAACGAGTAACTCAGGTTGTGATAATGAGCTAATGAGCTAATGCATGCACATACATTCTCCAGGAGTTTACTGAGTATCTTATCCTGTGCCAGACTCCTACTAGACACTAGCAATCACAAAACAAAACTTCCTTGGTCTTAAGAGCCAAAAAAGACAAAGGAACTGATGATTGCAATAGGATGGGCTAAAATCTTGCCCCTCCAAGCATGGTCCACGGACCAATGGCAATAGTGGCATCACGAAAATTGTTTAAAATATAGAATCTTGGTCCCACCTCAGACCTACTAAATTGGAATCTGCACCTTCACAAGGTTCTGGGGGTATTTCTATGCTCGTTAAAGACAGATGCTCTGGGCTCAGGACAATGCTAAAATATGTGCTGGTGTTGTGGGGCTATGAACTGGACAAGATCTAATGCAGCTTGTATCTAGATGGGGGTGAGCAGGAGGGCAGTGAAGGGAGGCTGGTGTAGGCTGGTGAACCATCAATCCAAAGGGATGGCAAGATGCAAAAGCACAGTGGTCTGAACCAACATGCAGCCTTCAAGACACTATAAGGAACTCAGTATTTCAGCATTGGGCTTGGGACTTTTTTTTTTTTTATCAATAGTGTAACTGATAGTTGTCCTTATTCAAATATGATAACCCCCGAAAATCATCTAAGATCCTTTCAAGATGTTTATTTTAGTATGCCTGCATGCACATAAAACTGCATTTGAACTTCAGCTTTAACTACAAGTGTTTCTGTCCTATAAACTGCAAATGCATTTACTGGCAGGGAGTATCCAACAGTAAGTGAACAGTCACATGGAAATCTATAATTGTGTCCCCTTTTGAATGTGTTTGATGTTGTTGGAAAAAAAAAAAAAAGAGAGACAGACAGCGACCCAGAGGAGAGAGGGAAGAAGAAAGGAAGAAAAAGAGCAAAGGGAGAAAAGAAAGGAAAGAAAAAAGAAAAAAAGAAAAGGAACAGTTCTTTTCAGATCAGCTTTTCCTACATTTTGTGTAAAAACCAAGTCAGTCAGGCTTGAATATTCTTTATGCCTGGTTTCTGCTCTTCGTGGGCACTTCCATCATTTGGACTTAACTCTTTTTACTCTCCTGGTCCTTTATTGAATTCAATTTTGTTATTTTCTGTATGTAGTTTTAGGGATGCTTTGCACTGGTTTAATATATTTGAATTTGTCCCAACTCCTGAGGTCTGGCTCACAAGGCCTTCGTGATTGGAAGCTTGCCTGCCTTACTGGCCTCGCTCAATTCCCTGTTCCCAACCTACAAATAAAAACATATTCCCTTCCTAGAGATTACCCAGCTCTGTCACATTCAGCCATTTTGAAATACCCTTTCCTCTGCCTAGAGGCCTTTATCCTCAGGAAAATCCTCACTCTTTATTAGGAAGAGTTACCATGGCTACCATTTACATAGGACTTACTACATGTTCTCAGCAATTTTCATTCACTCTAATTACTGGGCATGCAACCTATCATCTGCCCCCAAGTCCTTGTGTCGGTTCTGTTTTCTAGAGAACCCCAGCTATAACATTAAAAATCGGCAAAACACCTTCACACAGATGATCTCATTTTAACCTCAAACTATCCAGGGCTGTATATATCAGTTACATTCAACCCTAACTGCAAGCACTGATCATTAAACAGCAAGTATTCCGAGTGGCTACTATTATCCTAAGCATCGTTCAGTACAATTTATTACTCTACTCTCTGGCACTTTGGGAATACCTGGGATTTAATCCTTGCCTCCTCTATGCTCAGGCTTCCAGATTTGTTTGACCTTTGTGGTCATCTGACCCAGACTTTGGCCCACTACAGCCCAGGCAGAGCACTCCTGACCACGAGCAACCTCTGTTCCCACGCTGCTAGTCAGGGAGGAATCCCTTCCTCACAAGGGCATTCTTCAGAATATCCTTTCTCATGTTCAGCTAAAATCTTCCTATTGTATCTCCACCCACCAGTTCTGGTTCTGCTCTCTGTTCCTTCACAGAGTGTCAACTCTCACTTCCATATCATTTTTATAGAATCAGAGCATATAAATATTACATGAAACTCAAGGTGCATCTTCTACAACTTCCTCAATTTCAGAGGTAAGAGGGTGAAGCAACTTGTCAACGACAAACTGTGCACGAGTGAGATGCCCACACCTCAACCTCCTCCGTTGTGGGCCATGCTCCAGCCCCAACAGCCTGCGGCCTCCCACCCATCCTGACAGATCCAGTCAATGTGCGAGCCACTTGTGCACCACAAAGTGTGTGTGTGTCCTTCCTATTGTTTCCGCTTACAACTCTTGGCTTTGACAAGTCTTGTTAAATAAGCAAAGATTTATGATTTTAATATGCTTTATTAAATGCCCAGTTGTTTCTAATCGAAGTCATTAAATTATTAAATGATTTTGCTAGCCTCTATCAAAACCATGGTTCTTTTTTTTTTTTAAGATTTTATTTATTTATTTGACAGAGAGAGAGACAGCGAGAGATGGAACACAAGCAGGGGGAGTGGGAGAGGGAGAAGCAGGCTCCCCGCTGAGCAGGGAGCCCGATGTGGGACTCGATCCCAGGACCCCAGGATCATGACCTGAGCTGATGGCAGTCACTTAACCAACTGAGCCACCCAGGCGCCCAGAACCATGGTTCTTTTAATGAAAGACCAATTTATCATTCATTCAACAAATATATGTTCAGTATATAGCATGTGTCAGGCATTCATAGGTGCTGAGAGCCACAAAATTGAAAAAGACAAGGTTTCCGCTATAGAAAAACTCACAGAAATCAGGCTGGGAAGATATGTACACTAACTGAGAGGTTATGAGTATGAGCTCCAGTATCAGAAGGGCCTGAGAGAGAATCCCAGCTCTCCCACTTACTAATTACGTAACTCTGGACAAGTTACTTACTGTCAGTAGATCTCTATTACATCATTAGCAAAATGGGGTTATGTAATATACTATTAACTTCAGTGTATTCTAATGATGATTAATGACTCAATAAATTGTAGCCATCTTTATATGGTACATAATTACTGCTTAATAAGTTATAACCATTATTATAGTTATCATAATTAATAAAAATTCTGTTAATTTAGCAAATGTTTATTCTATTTCCTCTGAGAGGCCATCTATTATATACAGTTGACATGGACATGAGCCATCCAGAAAGGAGAGACTTTCTGACCAGCTGCAGAGGATATGATGAAAACACAGCCTCCAGCTGCCAGCAACATCAGGGTCTGCGTTAGCGGGAAGGAACTGCTTTGCCTGTGGTCCCAGCCTTCCCCAGGGCAGCCCATGTCCAGAGACCAGGCAAAGTGGGGATATAAATTCCAGCCATGTCAGCACAGGCCAAATCAACTCTCATGAGCAATACCCATTCCAGCCTTCTTCACAGGCCCACCCAGTTAGACTTCCCCCTCTGACCCATCCTGCCTCCTCATAGGTGTTGATCTCTAAGAGACATCCCATATCCCAAACTCTATCTCCACACCTGCTTTCAGAACTCCCAACCCGCGACAGTACGACACAGTCACTAAGAACATGAGCTCTGGAGCCACACTACCTGGGTCTGCATCCTGACTCCTGCCCTCTGGGCTCTCTTGGAGGAGTCACTTAATGGTATGTTGTCTTGGTTTCTTTATCCATAAAATGGAAATTATAGTCACATCTATTTCACAGATGAGGATCAAATGAGTTTAATCCGTGGTACGTGCTTAGAAGAGTACCTGGCACTGTTAACCACTTAGGTAACACTACCTGTTACCACTTCCAACATTTCCATAGATGAGGCCCTGCCACAACCTGGGAGCAGAGAGAGAGAGAGATCAGGCATTGTGAGCCTTGCCGACAAGATGTCTGTGTCTGAATGAGAAGGACCTGCTGTGGTTGTGGAGAGAACCCCATACATGAGACACAAAATCCTCCAGAAGCTGGGGCAAACGTAAGGACAGCTAGTGGAGGCCTACATAAAGGAGATGACACTCCCGTGACGACACAAAAGTACAAGGGAGAAGTGTGAAATGAGATTCAGGTCTGGACCTGATATCAGTCTACTTTACCTCCGGCCCTAAACAATGGTAAACCCTAATAATGATGCCCATTGCCATCTGACAGTACACGAAAGATTCTTACTTCAGTTCTCTTTCCATCAGCCTCTTCACTTCCACTAAAAGGCAGAACTCTAAAACCCCAACAATTGCCTTCACTCCCAGGCCAGATGAATCCCTGTCACCAAGCTTGCCCCACTAAAAGCAAAACAAGAAAGTGTTAAGTCAATTGGATTTCTGAGAGTTTTACTCAGGAAATACAAGCGTTATTTCACCTGAAGTAATCACAAGACTATGCACATCATGAATACCACAGTCAGGAATTTCTCCCATTCACAATCTTTACCAGTAGGGACAGCTAAAAATGAATATATACAGTATTGGTCCCTCTGAGCTATTTTTTTATCATAAATTTTAATTTATAACACAAATAAAAAGACAAGGTTTGTTCCTTGTGCTTATAACCCATTCAAATATGGAGCAGGGTGATTTTTACATTTGATTACCATCTCATTGACTTGTGTATTTTAATAAAACCAGCAGTGTGTGCATATTCTCTCAATATTCATGGGAAGTCATGGGAACTGTAAATTACATTAAACATTAACTTGCTTAGGACTGACACACTTACATAAAAACAAATGACATATTCAACTTTTTTAAGTAAGCCTCCATTTAAAGAACCAAGGGGGAAAGAAAAGCCTAAGGAAAAAAAATATGTTCATTTTATCCCCCCCAACAACTTCCATGAAATAAAAGTGTCATTCGCATTTTACATATGAGAAATAATGAGGCTCACAGCTGTTGTCTGTAGGACAAATAAGCAATGACTGACAAAATCATGACCAACACAAAACAAACAAAACAAAACAAAAAAAACAGGTGCTCTGTTATGACAGCCATGTTGCACGGGAAGAATTAAACCATGGGGCCCCAAAGACCCAATTTCAAGTTGGAGGCCTGCCACCTACTGTTCGTGTGACCTTGGGCATGTTTTTGAACCGCTGTGTGCTTTAGTCACCTTGGCTGTAAAATGGTAGATAAAGCAACACTTGTCTCTTGGACTTACCAGGAGATTCAGTGAGGTGCAGGAAGCAAGGGCCGTTCAATAGCTATTATCCTCCTTTCCCAGTTCCTTCCCACATTCCTAGGTCCTCTCACTCTTCCTGTAAATGAAGGGTTTCTAGGGTCAAAATTTCAAATCCTGATGCCCCCTCCCCAGTGAATGGACCACTACAGAAAAAAGAGCTGAGTCGGGTTCCCCCATCCAACCAGCCCAGCGTCCTAACACTGCTTCCCCAACCCCTCTGATACCACTCAGAAACCCTCAAGTCCTTCATTACCAACAGCTTCCCTTAGAAAGAAATTCCAAGTCTGAATCAAAACCTGGAGTTTCTAGAACCATGGCGGTTGAGGGACTTTCTTATACATCCAGCATAGAACCTTCCCAAAATGAGTTCTACAGATGACTTGTTCCACAGTGTACTGACTAGAGCAATATGCCTGGTTAATTAGTATGTCTGTCTTGGGGGGGTCCCGGTGCCCATTTTCATATCAAGTGAACCAAAAAGACCTGCAGTAAAATCATGTCCTTAACTTGGTTTTCCCCACCCTATTCAACTGCTGACACTAACTCCCTTTTCACAGAAGATCTAATAACATTTTATAGAACCAGAACTCTATAAACTACAGTTTCAAAGATGTGGCCTCAACAGTAATTACATGGCTGAGGAGATGGCTTCTAATCTACAGAGACCCTTGCTAAAACCTTAAGTTCTAGAACCCAGGGGGTGAGAGAGTATTGAGCATAATCTAGCCCAACACTTTCATGGGGATAACCCATGGGGACTGAGAAGCCCAGAGATGGCAAGTGACTTCCCAAAATCAGCCACGAAGCTGGTGGCAAACTGAACTCAGTTCTCTGAGCCCCATGCTGATATCCCCATTGTAACCACAGGGCCTTTCTGGTTTTAGCCTAAGCCATAAGGTTGAAGTAAGAGGGATGGTCTAGTGCATCCATTCATTGATTCATTCATCTGTTCCTTTACAAATCCTCCTGCATGCAAGAAAATACACAAAGTACTAAAGACATAAAAGCTTTGGTCTCTCCCTTCTAGGAGTTTACAGTCTAGTGTAAACTAAGATATATAAATGAGCAAATAGAGAGCACTATATGGGTCTCCTCTCAGGGAGGTATGTACAACGAAAGAGGAAAATAGAGAGGTAAGAGATTCTAGAAGGAAAAGAAGCATGTGCCATGTGATGAAGGTCTGGGGAGGAGAATTAGAGAGGGCATCCTCATCCTCAACAGAAGACAAGGCTTGTGTGAAGGCATGGAGAACTGGCACAGCATGGGGAGCTTTGAGGATTGCTAAGAGGCCTCACTTGGAGACTGCACACAGAGCAGGAGCTAATGGTGTTCCCAAAGCTTGAGATCTGTCACTTCCCTTCCCACTGTGCTTATTCATTAGTTCATTCACTCATTTGTTCATTTAATCATGCTACTGATTAGCATCCACTGTGGGTTCTAGATATGTGGAATACATCATCAGCAGGTCCTTTCCAGCCACCCTGCCTCCAAACCTCTACTCATCCCCTCTTCAGACACACACACACACACACACACACACACACACACACACACACTCACTCTAATTTTCTTGCTCTTGGTTTAATAAGCACAGTAAAGGACAGTAACTGTCCTGCGTATAAGAGAGACTCCATCAATTAAAGCTCCCATTGGCCTGATAAAACTCTCCATTGGTTTTTAAAAGGACCTGCCCTACTGGCTTGGGGCAGTTCTCACACTTCATAACTCTCCACAGTGGCCCGCTCTTCCCCAGGACCTTCCCAGGGTAAGAACTGACTTTCAGAAGGTTGCTGCTTTCCTGCTCCATGAATGTAAGTCTCCAACCAGGCACCCACTGGATAACTCCAGTAGTCCATTCCTGTTCAGAATTGCAGAGATGCTTCTTATAGCTCAGGCCGAATTTTTAATAGATTACCTGCCTCTGAGATTTAGAGAAGTGCCATCTACCTTGAGACAATAGATCTTCACTTTTTTTCATAAGCATTTCCTCTGGGGAGACACAGCCTGAAGTGCAAGCAAAGTACAGAGCTTGGTAATCAGAGAGAATTGAATTTGATTTGTGAGCAAATTATTTTACCCTTCGGAGACTCTTTACTGTATCAGTAAAATGGAGATTAGTAGGATCTACCCAATAGGGTTATTACTAGCATAAAATAAGAGAGCATGGGTAAAGCATCTGACATACAAGGGGTGTTTAGTGACTACTCCAGAACCAAAGAAAGTTTCAACTATGCAGTCTGTGCTTCTTGACAAATTGTGAGGTCTCAAGTCTCCAAAGGCAACCAAGGACAAAGTTCCTCCAAAAAGAGTTTAATAATTGGTTTCTTTGACTATTTCCTTGAATAAGTGACTCATCAATACACCTGCAAGCTAGACGTTACACTTCTTTGTGGATCAAATTACAAATGCTGTTAACCTGTGGGAAATTCCATATTTAATTCATAATTTATTAATGAAACCATTAGAATGGGGTTTTTTTGTGGTTATCCAATTGAAAGTTCTACTTCTCACAAACAGCCGTGTGTCCCTGCATGGGTGACTCAATCTCCCTAACATAGTAATTACACGTCATAGAAATAGCACAAAGAACAAGTGAGATAAATGTATATACAATACTATGTTTTTCAAAATTATTTCCCCAGTAATGAAAATTGAAAGAAAATTAAAACTCTCCCTGCCTACCATCAGCTAGTGTTTGAGAAAAAATTAAGACAAACAAAAGAAAAAACAACAAAAAAACAAACACAAAAAGTTAGCTGTAAAATAAAGAAACATTCATTATGAATTTTATTACTCCAACTACTGTAAACTATGTAGGAATCGGAGCTGCAAAGCTACCCATTAAACTGTCTGCTCTTTCCTGTTTAAACAAGGCCCCTCTTGGGTCGTGGCTGCCTGAGCCTTCATGGGTCTGCATCCAGGAAGGAAGACGTTTCTACGGTAACCGCTGAGGCCTTCTCTGGAGGTTCTCTGGGAGAGGCCAGGGTCTGGTGCAAGTGACAAACCCCAGTTCCCTTGATAATGTACAGAAAGGTAGCAGCCGTGATGTCCAGGCGTGAGCAGAATGAGAGCATTCAGGCGTGAAATCCCTTTCAATCGGTCGTTTGTTTCCCCCAGTTGGAGAATTCACTTTGCGCAGCTCTTTTGAGAAATGGTCGACCTAGGTTCAGTGGTGTATAAACAATAAATATTCCAGAAGGAAAGATATTATGGGGATGTGGGAAGGAAGATAGTTGGCATCCTATTGTAATTTGGTTCAAGTTTTTAGAAGGCCTGAAAGTGTACGAGATCACAGAGAATAGCCCAATAGCCTCATTTTATAAATGGGGAAGTAAGTCCTGAGAAGGAGCTGGGGGCGGGGGGCGGAGAGCGTTGCACGGCAGGGAAGATCGGTCAAAATCATAGAATGAGGTGGTTGGTATCAAAACATATCCTAAACTCCTGGTGAATAAGGCCTGCATTGTATAACTGGGACCATCACAATCCAGTGTGGTAAGCAGCCACATGGGGAGTTGGACAAGCAGCAGCAGGGATATGAAACAAAGAAGAAAGAGAGCTTGAGCTGAAACTCAACAAGTAAGTAGAAGGTAGAAGTTGCTATCATGTATTTAGCATTACAATGTGCATTATCTCCTTTAATCTTCACAAAATCCCTCTTACGTGGGTATCATTACTGGCCGTTTATTTTAAAAGGAAGAACAGGCTTAGGTTAGTCATTTGCCCACACAGCTGGCCGATGGCTGAGTCAGAATTCAAACCCAGGTCAGTCTAATTCCTACACCCATGCCCTTTATTGGCCATTGATACGCTGTTTGCATAAATAAGTGCAAGAGTCTAGCATGCAGGTGAGTTGGGGGACAGCGTTCTGGGAAAGGAAACAAACAGCACAGGTGAAGGAACAGAGGTCAGATGTGTAACGTCTCCATCTGGTATCTATCCACTTTAAGCAGCACTGACAATCTCGCATCACCTTCTCTGGGCATAAGGAAGCCGCTACATCGCTTCTGAATTCTCAGAACCTGTTCTTGACCATAGTGGGACAATCTGAGACTTAATAATAAAATCCTGCACACAGTTGGTGGCCTGGATGCAGCCCCCACATCTTCCATGGAAGTCGGAGTAGTAAAATCCATAATGAACCATTCTCTCTTTCACAACTTACTTTTATAGCTCGTGGGTTTCTGGAGGCTTTAATCATTTGGATCCCCCTTCATTTCAGATACTCAGAGTATAAAGAATTTCCATCTCAGCTTCTTTCCAAGGGGACATATTGACCCTTGGTGCCTAGAGCCAAAGTGGTTCCAGTTCAGTAAAAAGTTTCTCATGGAAAATCCATGGTTGAGAGCTTGATGGAAAAACTGCCTGCTCATTAGGGACCTACCCATTCCACACAGGAGGCTACACCAGTTCATGCCAAATAGAGTGAAAAATAAAGGTTATCCAGATGTCAAGGCCAAACTGGCCATGTTTAGGTAGGAACTATCCAGGTTATAATAGCCACAATTGACTGCTTGCTCTGCAAACAGCACTCTATATACAGAGTGTTATCTTCATAATCTTCTTTGCCACTGTACATATGAAGAAACTGAGTCTCAGAAAAGTTCAGCTGCTTCTCTAAGTATAGAGGAAGTAGCCAACCCAGGACTCCTACCCAGAACTCTGATCCCCAAACCGCTCTTTCCACATCACCCCCAAACTATCAATCCAGCAATCAGTCGGGCATTATCATAATTGTTGCCACCATTTTGTCCTAGGTTCCACAGAAGCTCATTGGTTAAAACATAATGACCATGCCTTCTTCAGCAGGCAAGTACCTTTTGTGCCGCAGGTGCAAGGCTAGGTCCAGAGAATTTAGAGATTGTTTCATTCTCTAGGTTAGTTAGTCAATGAAGACATTCGAATGCCAACAATGTGAGAGATGCTGATGCTAAAGGGATGAGCAAAAAGCAGAGATGACAGATTCTCACACTGTTACGGGTGCCATGAAGAAGCAGGTACATAGAGCCATGAGTGGGTAAAATGCGGGTGAGGAGGGGACTGGCACTGTCATTAAAGTCAGAGAAAGAGTCCCTGAAGAAGTGATAACTAGGCAAGACTGAGGCCATAGCTGGAGCAGGGAGAGATAAACTGGGGGAAACTGTGCAAAAAAGAAGAGAAAGGGACAAGTAAGCAGACAATGAACTCTAAGAGAATGGGATTTGGTGTTACAGTCAGGAAAGACACCATGCTTACAGAACTGGAAAGAAAGGGTAGCTCATCTGCCTGAGGGTGCGGGTAGCTGCAGAACACTTTCAGGAGGCAGTGATGTCTAGGCTGAGAACTGAGGGATGCACCAGAATCCAACAGAGGAAGGATTGTTTGACTTGTGCACACAGAGGAGCCAGCACACACAAAGGTCCAGAGACAAGAGAGCATGTGACGTGCTTGGGGAACTGCAAGTACTTGCGTGTGTCATGGGACTAAGAGAACAAAGGAAGGGCCAGGATGGGGGTGGGGATATGAGAGGGAGTGGCACTGATAGTGAATAACGATACTACCGAGGAACACCCTTCTAATGGCAAATTCATGGGTCACAGCAGATTTGTTCCCGTGTAGATACCAATAAGGCAGACGCCAGCATCATGAAAGGGAAGAGAAATGGGAAAGAGAAAAAGGAGATGGAAAAGGAGCTGATGTTTATTGAGCACCTACTAGGTGCCAGATACTTTCAGGCAGAACTCCCTTCAGTGGATAAAGAAACTGAAGCACCAGAAGATGAAGCAATCTGACCAAGGTCACATACGAGATAGGCAGTGAGCCAGCATTCATATCCAAAGTGTGCCTTGGTGCTTGGTGCTGACTTCTGGATCTGTCTTGTTACTCTGTTTCCAAGGGCTTTCTAATCTGACCAGAATGTCACCTGAGTGGGTGATTAAGACTGGCAAACAATAATGGCATTAGTCAGGACTCTTATCTGTAAATGACAAGAATCTAAACTCAACTCGCTTAGGTAAATTGTGGGTGGTAGGTATGCCAGAATTGAGGAAATAATTAAGGAGATGGTTAGCACTGGGGCATAAGAGGGTCCGGAAGTCACCAGGGCCTCAAGAACAACTGGACTCGTTAGGGCCTTCTGTTCCTCTTATCTAACTTTCTACCCACAGGTTTTATTCTCTTTTACCAGCCACCCCTGTTCTTCCTCCAGGTGGCAGGAGTTTGGTTATCCATAGTCATGGGGCCTCCAACAACTAGAGAGGGACCTGTGCTCTGTTTCAATTTTTTTTTTTATTTAAAGATTTTTATTTATTGATATGCAGGAGAGACAGAGAGAGAAGAAGCAGGGGGAGAGGCAGAGGGAGAGGGAGAAGCAGACTCCCCGCTGAGCAAGGAGCCCGATGCGGGACTCGATCCCAGGACCCTGGGATCATGACCTGAGCCGAAGGCAGACGCTTAACCATCTGAGCCACCCAGGCGCCCAAAGATTTTTTAATTATTTATTTGACAGAGAAAAACACAGTGAGAGAGGGAACACAAGCAGGGGGCAGTGGGAGAGGGAGAAGCAGGCTTCCCGCAGAGCAGGGAGCCCGATGTGGGGCTCGATCCCAGGACCCTGAGATCATGACCTGAGCCGAAGGCAGATGCTTAACAATCGAGCCACCCAGGCGTCCCGCTCTGTTTCAATTTTTAAATCCAAGAAAAGATATCTGATTGGCCTAGGGTAAGTGTCTGCCCATGAATCAACCAGCTACATCTAGGATCACAAACATGGCTACTCGGGTTCATCCCTGTGTATCAGGGGGTTATTCTCCAAAACTCTTTATGAGTCAAGAAGCCACTCCAAAGTGTACCTACAAAAATTAATAACAACATTTATCATTTATGGGAGATTTAATACATGGCAGGCTCTGAGATGAGAAGGTACACATTTCTGCCTTGACCTCATTTGATTCCCGCAACATCCAGGAGAAGTAGTGACCTCCAACTGACATATAAGGAAACTGAGGCTAAGACAGGCCCTTTTATTTGCCCAAAGTCCCACAGCTAGTAAGTGGTAGGGATAGGATTCAAATCCTGGACTGACTCTAAAGTCCTGAACTTAAATCCCACACTCAACTACTCTCTACTCCCTGTGACTAATGCCTTGTGCTTTGGCCTCCTTGGAACTAAAGTGACCTAAACCAGAAGTGCTGGGACCTACTTCTGCCACTGTCAGGCAATGTGGCCTTGGACAAGACCCCTCATCTCTGTGCCTTCATTTTATTGTGTGCAAGATGAGAGTAATAATTTGTGCTTGCCTGCCTCTAGGATCACGAGCTTAAGTGTGCCTGAAAGTGAAGTGCTTAGGAAAGACTTCCATTTTAACAAAAGTGAGCTACTGTTATCATTTTATATCTCATCATTCCAGTACACCATGATTTTGGAACTTTCTCACCGTGGAAAGGAAAACCTGCCCTTTGAAATAAGAGTATGTTTGTGAAGAGCCAATAAGCAGACCCAAATGTTTGGAGCTGTACTTTTTTTTTTTTTTTTTTTCAGAACTCTGGATTGACAGAATTTAACTCAGGAAACAGAAATAGAGTTAATTTATCCTGGATCCAAATGTTGGGCTCCTCTTGGTTTTTCCAAAACAGACATAAACAGTGCTCCTCTGGATTCATTCTGCACTGACACCACCTGGTTTCTGCTTATTTTTTCATTTCACCCGCTTCAGGGATATTGAATTATAATTGGTTTCTGTTGAACTTTCTCATGCTAGGAAGTACTGATTAACAAAATGAAAGTGTTCTTTCATTTGGTCAACAAGTTCTGCCCTGCTGCAGTGTCTCAGATGGCAGTCCTTTAAGGAGTTGTGGAATAATCTCCATCCTTAGGAAACAACTACAAGGCTCTAACAGGACGCCTCTGGAAGCCAACATTCTGCTCATGGCCCATCAGCCACAAATTTGCCCAAATGAGGAACTGTGGCATAATCCGCCTGCTCCTAAACCCACACGTGTCCTCAGGCCCTAGACCAAGTGACGGTCTCCAGTCTGTGTCCTCTTCTCTACTCTTGACATACCTCAGTGCAGTCCTTGCCACCTCTGCTCTAGGACTGTTTAACCAGTCGCTCACTGCCACACAGGTGCCAGAATGAGCCTCCTAAACCACAGATCTGACCATGTCTACCCTGCTGAACACCTTCCCATGACCCCCCGTGAGCTAGGTAACAAAGCCCAGATTATTGGCGGTCTCCATAATGTGACCTCTGTATGTCCTTCTAGAACCCTCACGTCACCACTCCAACCCACCACACCAACAGGGTCCATCCTACTCTGTCATCAGGCCAACGATACTACATTGCTCTCTTTTACTGAGGGCCTACAACATGTCTGATTCGGCACAGCACTTTTTCACAAGTTCTCAGAAACCTGGGAGATATTTTTATACCTTTATTATACTGAGATTCAGGAAGTTAAGGAAATTGCCCAGGATCACCCAGGTGACAGAACAGAGACCCAAACCCAGGTTCACCTGACTGTCAAAAGCTTCCCACTCTGCCCTGCGGACATTCTGAAACACTGGCAGCTCTCTGAATGGACCATGCTCTTTCTACACCACCAGCGTCCTGGCAATTTCTCTTCCCTCTGTCTTCACTACCCTCCCCCTTTCTTTGCCGACTGGCTGACTGCAACCCATCCCCTAAGATCTGGATCAAATATTACACTGGGTGAAACTCTGAAACACCGCAGACAGAGAAAGTAAGAGAACCAGACTGGGAAGCAGGGAAACTAGCAAGTCCTCACTCTCTCACCTAAGCCTCCTTGTCTATAAAACAGGGGTAACAACCCACACCCTGCCTAACACCTGGAGTTTCGGGGAGGATCAAATGGGACTCTATATTTGAAACCACTTTGCAAACTATCAAGCCCCATATAAGTACAAGTTATTATTAATTGTTATATTAATTAAATAATTAAATCCCAGCAATAATAATGAACCTAAGAAATTACTGTTAATGACTATTAATCAAAATGCATGTTGACAGTAATTATGCTAAGTAAAATTCTCAATAATAATGGTAATTAGACCTGATACCGAGAAGTAGCCCGTGGGGTGTGGACTAGCATGAAACTGGAGAGTAAACATCACAAATGAGAGTTGGCAAAAGGACTCAGACACAGGTAAATGAACCAGACAAGCAGATTAGCCTCGTGCTCCCGGGGCCAAGTTCCACGGTACTGAGGTCAAAGGGACTGATAAACACCCCAACCGCCTACCGTGCTATAAGCATTTGAGTTGCAAATGTATATATCTCCCAGTGGGAATACTTTCATATTAAGCTTCACTGGATTAAACTGCTCATCGATCCGTAGCCATGCCACTCCCTAACACCACCGACGCACCGGTGGCATTGCCCGTGCTTCCTGACAGACCCAAGGCCCTTCATGTCCTAGTTCACGTAAGTTCTCTTCAGTGAAGTCTTCCTGAATGTTTCCTGGAAGACTAGGAATCTCTCACTCCTGTGCTTCTCTTCACCTTCTGTAGACCTCCACTCTGAAACTTATGATCCCAGTCCCACCACTTGCAAGCTGTGCTTCCTTAAGAAGTTACTTAAAAGAGGGGTGCTTGGGTGGCTCAGTCGGTCAAGTGTCCCACTCTTGATTTCGGCTCAGGTTATGATTCAGGGTCCTGGATCAAGCCCTGAGTTGGGCTCCGCTCTCAGTGTGGAGCCTGCTTGGGATTCTCTCTCTCCCTCTGCGTCTCCCACTCATGCTCTCTCTCTCCCTCACTCTCTAAAATAAATAAATAAAATCCTTAAAAAAAAAAAAAAAAGAAGAAGAAGTTATAGCAGTAGTAGTAGTAGTAGTGGTCACTTAAAACATGATTATGCGGGGCGCCTGGTTGGCTCAGTCAGTTAAGTGTCTGACGCTTGATTTCAGCTCAGGTCACAATCTCAGTGTTGTGAGATTGAGCACTGCGTCAGGCTCCGTGCTGGGTATGGGACCTGCTTAGGATTCTCTCTCTCTCCCTCTCCTTCTGTCCCTCCCCCTCTTAAAAAAAAAAATTATGCTTCAATTGACTCATCTATTAAATGAGGACAATAGCAGCATGGACCATAGAGGATTGTTTTCAGAATTAATTAAGACACGTAAAACTTTTAGCACTTGATTAATATTTACTATCAACATCATCATCAGCATCATATTTGTCTCTATATCTATTGCTCTGCCAGAACTGAGCTCTGTGAGCTCCTTCTTTTTGGGTCCCTATCTCCTATACTTGACACCTCATAGCTGCTCTTTTCATTGTTGTTATGAAAATGGAAACAGATGGAAGATGTCCTAAAGAAATTCTGTGGACAAGAGCTAAGGCAGTGGGGTGGGAAAATCATTGATATGAAATCAGATTTGGTTTAAATCTGGGCTCTGCTGCTTGCTTAGACATTGACTTTGTGCCAGTCACTTCCCCTTCCTAGGACTCAGTTTTCTCATCTAGAAAATGGAACCAATAACCCCTGGCCTACTTCCTCACAAGCTCCATTGTGGGGTTAGAATAAGGACACGGATATGAAACTGCTTTGTAACTGAAAGGCACTAATCAAATATAAGATACTTTTCCTATTATTGGAGCCATCTGGAAGTTGTTTGGACTTACAAATTGATAGAATCAGTCAACACCTACTTGGCTTACACAAAAAGTGGTTGTTAGGCTTGGGTACTTTTAAAAGCCTGTACTCTATGCATATTGCAGGTCTTCTCCATATCCATCCCAATTTGAGAATTTTCAGGTTTCTTTCCCTAAAGACTGAGTAACAATAGGAATAAAAATATAGCTAAAGCTGAAACTTCACTAAAGATTTTCAGTTTCTATTTCCCTTAAGGGAGTTTCTAGAGCCCTGGCTAATAGCTAAGTTATTAAACACAGCTCAATTTACAGGGTTTCTTGAGGTGTCAAGAAGCTCAACCTCAGGGCTTACGTCAGGATAATAGGGAGTTTAGATTAAGATAGCCAGTAAATTTGGGAAAAAGAGAATTACAGAGATGGCAAGAACACTAGACTAGCAGTCAGAAATCCTAAATTCTAATCTAGTTCTATAGCCTTCCTAATTAGCACATCTTCCCTATCTGGGCTTTAGTTTTCTCAGTAAAATGTGGATAAATCTCCCCCCCCCATTTCATTAGCCTTTACCATACAACAAATCACCCTAAATTTAGTGACTTAAAACACTGAGAGTTTGTGTCTCACAATTCTGTGCATTGGTTAGGCAGATGCATTCAAGGTGCACGGGCCCACTCGTGGAGCACCTGGTTGGGACTTGGGCCCAGCTGACACAGCTAGGTCTCTGTTCTCTCTTAGTACAGGGTCTTTCATCTGAAAGGAGTTAGACGGGAGGCGGGGGGGTTCTTCTTCTCTGGTGTGGGGTTGCACAACAGTGAAAGTGGAAATTGTATGGACTTTAAGGCACAACTTCATAGAGTGTCACTTCCTCCATATTATACTGGTCAAAACAAGTTATATGGTCAGCCAAGAATCGTGGGTTCAGGAAACAGATTCCACTATTTAATGAGAGGAAGGCAAAGTCGAATTACAAAAAGCGACACCACCACAGGGAGGCATGATTTACTGGAGGCCATTTTTGTATCAATCAAACACACATCTGTCCTGCCTCTGGGGTTATTTACAAGCAGATAAGCTGATATAATTAGATGTTTTGTAAAGAGTGAAGTGTTATGTCATGGAAGATGGAAGACATGTTATGTCAGATGGAAGAGAATATAATTTCTGTCCTAATATTTGTATTTGTGTTATTTAACTGGTCTCAAGATCCGGGTTTTCAGATTTCGATTCTCTATTATTTAAGAAAAGTATATAAGAATATAAAGGAAAGAATCCCAGACAGCTTATAGAATTAGAATACCATCATTTTCCAACCTGTAATGAATTAGTGGGCACAGGTTTTATGCATCAGTAGCTGCAAATCACATCACAAAAACCAAGACAACTAGATATTATAAGACTACTGAGGAGGAGCATTACATCACCTGTGAAGTTCTCTTGCTAAAATAAAAAAATTGACCCTAAATCTGATCAAGCCTCTAGACACAACTCCCAATTTTCAGGAATGACAAAAGAAAAAGGAACATGTTAAACCATACCACACAAATGCAATCAGCAAAATCCAGACTGGGAAACACTACAGGAAAATAATCTCTTTTTTCAATAAATAAATTACGAAGGAAAAAAAACGAGGTTGAGAAGAAGCATATGCATTAAGAGAAACCAATAACAATGTGCAGGACTTATTTGGATTCCAATAAACTAAAAAATTATAACATTATGAGATAACTGGAAATTTGTAAACTGGATAATTGAGGAAATGAAGGGATTAAAGCTAATTTTAGGTATGAGCTGATATTATGATTACATCTTTTTAAAAAGACTCCTTAGCTTTTAGAGTACCTATTAAACTATTTACCTGGGAAATGATATTATAGCTGAGATTTATCCTACAGAGTAGAGACAAGCGGATGGGAGTACAAATGAAGCAAGAATGCCCATGAGATCATAACTGTTAAAGCTACGTAATGAGCACATAGGCATTCATTATACAATTCTGGCTACTTTATATATCTTTGAAATTCTCCATAATAAATATATTTTTTTAAGAATTGCACAAGTAGTCAGGTGGCACTGGGTTCGAGTAGCAGCTCCCAAGTCTCCTCTCCTTAACTGTATGTTCTTGAAATACTCATTTCACTTCTCTAAGCTTCCATCTTCTTATCAATAAATAGAGATGATCTCCCCTCGTTAGTTTCACATCATGCCATGAGAAACAAATGAGTTCACGAATGTGAAAGCATTTGATAAACCATGAAGGGCTACCCACACACAAGGACTGTTTTGTCACCATCACTATTGGCCTTGAAAATAATTTAGATCTGTTGGCCCCTGCTGCCCCTTTAGTAACAGTATCTCTTCATAGTTGGTCTGCTCCCACGAGAAATTAAGTGTTACAGGTTCAAAGAGCTCTATGGGCAGAGGCTATGACTTTGACAAAGGGTCTTAAGATTATTTTTTAAATCTCCTCTTTTGTCCTTATCTTAAATCCAAGTGGGGAAAATTCTGCTTCTGGTCAACATGGAACAAGAGAGATTGGATTAACTCTTATCCATATGATACATATATATTTTCATATGTAGTATATGTTTCATATATGCATATATGAACTACTGGTTTTCAAAAGATGTGGGAAGTAAACAAGTTGAGTCCCACAACTGCCCAGTTGACTGCCTTGAAAGAGATTTCAGACAAAACCAAAAAGAATAAAAGACATCAAGATTGGAAAGGAAGAAGTAAAATTAACTTTATTCACAGATGACACCATCATCTATGTAGGAAATCCTACAGACTTTACCAAAAAAGAAAAAAAAATGCTACTAGAAATGAGTGAGTTTAGCAAAGATGTAGGGTACAAGATCAGTAACACAAAGACCAATTATATTTCTATATACTAGCAATGAAATATCAAAATCAAAATTATAAAAAGATATCACGTCCAATATCATCAAAAATATTAAATATTTAGGGATGAATCTGAAATAGCTGTGAAATACTTATATACTGAAAACTGTAAGAAATTGCTGAGAGATGTTAAAGAAGACCCAAATAAACAAAGAGATTACTGCCATCATTATGGTGAACGGCTCAGTATGAAGATATCAATTCTCCCCAAATTGATGGATAGATTCAGCGCTATCCCAATCAAAATCCCAGCAAAGTTTTTTAAGTAAATTCACAAACAGATTCTAAAATTCATATGATAATGCAAAGGGTCTAGATTAACCAAAACAACTTTTAAAAAGCAGAACAAAGTTGGATGACTTCCACTATCTGATTTCAAGACTTATTATAAATTTACATTAATCAAAACATTGGTATTGGCACAAAGACACATAGATCAATGGTACAGCATAGAGTCCAAAGATATAAGGACATAAACAATTATATGATTTTCAATAAAGGTACAAAGGGTATTTGGTCAAGGAGGCTAGTCTTTTCAACAAATAGTGTTAGAACTAAATATGCATGTGCAAACAAAACATTCTTGAATCCACTTTGTGTCATAAACAAGGATTAGCTCTAAGTGGACCACAGACCTAAATGTAAAACGTGAAACTATAAAATTTCTAGAAGGAAACATAGGAGAAGACCTTTGTGACCTTGGGTGAGGGAAAGATTCCCTAGATCTGAGAGCACACGCTCATTGATAAAACAAAGCAGACCGCTGACTGTAGGGGTCGCTCTACGGGCCAAAAAAATCACCAGGTGGTCCTGGAGAAAAAGCAAAGACTTTCAGGAAAATTCCTTTGTAAAATCTTTATAGCTCTCTGAAGAAAACTAGATTCATGTGAGTTTTCTGATATTCCTCAGAAGCAGAAAGGCCATATATGAAAAAAAAAATAGTTCCTTTTTAGTTCCTTTTTTTAGACCCTAATCCAGAACTTGGGTTTTTTTGTTTGTTTGTTTGGTTGGTTGGTTGGTTAGTTTGAGTTGGTTTCTTTTTGTTTGTTTGTTTTTAGCATTTACCACCAACAACCCTCCTCCTCCTTCCCCCTTAGAATTCTTTCTCTGCCTTTTGAGAATTGAGCAACTATTGTTCAGGCTTTGACAACTTCCTCTTACGTCCAATACCCCTGCTTTACCATTTTTATATAACCAGCTATGCAACCACAGACAAGGTACTGAATCCCTTTACATCTTGGAAGAAAATAAAGTGATGGGGGACCTGATCTCTAAAGCTTTTTTTCAGCTCTGATCCCCTCTTTTTCTCTGATTTCCAGGAAGAATGAATCAGCAATAAAAGAGCATGAATTAGAACTAATGTTATAATCAACCAAGTATCTCTAGAATTCTGTCACACACACGCACATGCAAGATGCTTTTCCCCTGTACTCCCAGATTGTAACCATGAAGAGGAGTGACCACTGGTTATTGCCCAGATCAGTAATTCACTTAAATACAAGGCACACTGGAATGAAGCCACGTTAGATAGACTCAAACAGATCTGGGGCATCTGTTAAATAGCCAATAGCATGTACACTTGGCTCATGCCTTTCTTCATTCATCAAACTAATATTTCATAAGCACTTATTATGCCCCAGGTGCTCTGCTGGGTAGTAAAGATGCAGTGCTCCCATCCTGACGAGGGTGACCCACAGAATGCTTCTCCCTGTAGTACATTTAAACATGTGTCCCTTCTGCCTGGGATAGTCTTCTTCTTCTCCCTTCCCCTGGCCCACTCTTAGTCTTCAGAATCACTATATGACTTCCTCAGAGAGGAGCTGCCCACCATGAAGTGAATTAAATCCTCCTGTTAGTTATTTCCTTGCATCCCTCTATTCTTTTCCTTTCTTGCCCTTAACATCATCAATGTCCACTTCATCCATCACTGTGTTCTTAGCACACTTGGCACAGTCCTAGAAAAGAGTAGATGCTTCTTTAACATGTACAAACTAACAGGATGAATGGAGGAACAGATCAAGGGGGCATAAATGGATGGGGAGAAGGGGGGTAGAAAGGCCTCCTAGAGTATTGAATTTGGGTAAGGACTTCTGTAGGTGAAGGATGGTGACAATGCACAAGCAGGTGTCTCTTCTTCAGCCCATGATCTTGTATCGGGGAAATGGTCTCCTAACCCGTCTCAAAACTTCTGTTCTCTTCAACTTGACAGGCTAAGTTATTACGCCATAGTCGGCTACATCACATCCCTTAATGTCTCCAAAGTGCAATGGACTCCCTAGTGAAAAGTAGCCAAATTCTCCAACACGGCACCACCCCCTTCCCCCAAATGACCTGGTTTTCCACCATCTGTCTGTATTTGTATCCCTCCTAAATCTTCCATTTACTTCACAAAGCAGTCACGATGGCCTCCTCCCCGCTGACCAAACACATCCTGCTCTTTCCTACTTCCATGCCGTATCCTTCCTCCATCCTCCCTCTCCTGAAGTTCTCCTCTGATTCAAATGTAACTCAAGTGCCCTCTTCTCTGTGGAAGCTTCCCCAGTAAGCCACGTTTCCTCCTCTGAATGAATCTCTCCTTTCTGCTTCCACTCCGTATGCTTACACTTCCTTGTTGTGCCTAAGTCATTCTTCATAACATCACAGTTTATATCGATATATCTTTCAGCAGCTTATGAGCTCTACTAGGTCAAAAGCAGCCTGGGAACTGCTCCCAATATGGGGTAAGTGCTCATAAATGTCTGCAGAACTACATGTCCCAATACAGCCACACAGGACATCCATTTCTACTGTCCCTCACTTCCTGTGGCGGGCCACTGGGAAAGCATTGCTATTGTCCTCTCAAAAACCAGATTGCAGCCTTCCCTCCAATTCTGATAATTTACTTATTCATTGACTATTTACTGAACACTCATCATATTTTAGCCACTTTTCTAGGCACTGGGAATCCAGAAAAATCCCTTGCCCTGATAGTGCTTATATTTAAGTAAGTAGGAGACAAACAATAAGTTAGTATACTATGAAGTACGTCAAGTGGTGAAAATACTATGGAGAAATATAAAGCACAAAGAGGGATAAAGAATACATTGTGTGCTGGAGGGCAGGGGTTCCTGCAAGGCCTCTAATAAAAGGTGACTTTGGAGCCAGGATTCAAAGGAAATAAGACAGTGGGTAGGCAGATACCAGAGTGTGGGGCATTCCAGGCAGAGGGAACATTAGCACAAGACGCAAAGGCAGCAGCAAAGCCAACAATCCAGATTAGAGAAAATGATCATCTGCCCCAGAATGGCTTGTTTCAGGATCAAGCCTAAGGCCAGTGTGGCTACAACACTGTAAGTTATGGGGTACAGTGGTAGCAGACAAGATAGGAGATGGGTGTGACTGTGTGTAGAGCCTGAAAGTTTCCTGGAAGGACTCAGACTTTCCCTGTGTGAGACCGGAAGCCATTGGAAGGTTCTGAATAACAGAATGAGATCAACTGACATGTACTTTAAAAACGTAATTTAGCCAAATGTCCATTGAGTGATGAATGGATAAAGAAGATGTGAGATATAGGTATGTGTATATATATGTGAGATATATGTATGCATATAACACACACACACACACACACACACACACACACACACACACACACACACTGGAATATTACTCAGTCATCAAAAAGAATGAAATCTTGCCATTTGCAATGATGTGGATAGAGCTAGAGCATATTATGCTAAGTGAAATAAGTCAGTCAGAGAAAGACAAATACCCTATGATTTCACTCATATGTGGAATTTAAGAAACAAAACAGATGAACATATGGGAAGGAGAAAAAGAAAGAGAAAGGGAAATAAACCATAAGAGACTCTTAATGATAGAGAACAAACCGAGGGTTGATGGAGAGAGGTGGGTGGGGATGGGCTAGATGGGTGGTGGGCATTAAGGAGGGCACTTGTTATGATGAGCCCTGGGTATTGTATGTAAGTGATGAACCACCAAATTCTACTCCTGAAACAATATTGCACTGCATGTTAACTAGCATTTAAATAAAAATTTGAAAATAAATAAATAAGACACAAGGATAAAGAGTAGAGCATAAGGAATATAGTCAATAATATTGTAATAAGGTATCATGACAGATGGGGACTACACTTATCATAGTAAGCACTGAGTAACATATAGAATTGTTGAATCACTATGTTGTATACCTGAAACTAAAGTAACATTGTCAACTATACGTCAATAAAACAAACAGAAACCTTTAAAAATTTTTTTAAATAAAATAAAAATAAAAACGGAGTTTAATTGCAGTGTTGGAGCAAAGCAGGAGGGGAGCTAAGCAGACAGAGACCCATTGGTGCAATAATCTAGGCAAGAAATAATGTAGTCTAAGGCGGAGTGCTGGCTGTTGTGGGTAAGAGGTGGACAAATTCTGCACATGTTTCGAAAGCACTTGCGGACAAACTAAATGGGCAAGTAAGAGAAAGAGAGGACACACAGAAAAGGCAGTGAGATTTTTGGTCTGAGCAACTAGATGGAAGGGGCTGATGGGGGTTTCTTTCCAGCTTTATTGAGATATAATTGCCATATAATGTGGTGTAAACTTAAGGTGTACAATGTGATGATTTGGTACACATTATCTCTTAAGAATGATGGCACAACAGGATCACTTAACACGCCCATTACCTCACATAATTACTTTTTGTGTGTGTGTTGAGAATATTTGAGACCTACACTCCTAGCAACTTTCAAGGATATAATACGGTATTGTTAACTCTAGTTGCCATGATGTACAATGGATCCCCAGAACCTACTCATCTTATAAATGAAACTTTGTACACTTTCACCAACATCTCCCCATTTCCCCCAGCCCCAACCCCTGGCAGCCACTTAGCATAATGCCCTCAAAGTCTGCCCATGTTGTCACAAAGGGCAGAATTTCCTTCTTTCTCATGGTTGAGTAACATTCCATTTTATATAAATATATATATTTAATACATACATCACATCTTTATTCATCTGTAGATACATACTTAGGTTGTTTCTATGTCTTGGCTACTGTGAATAATGCTGCAACATGGGAGTGCAGATACCTCTTCAAGAACCTGATTTCATTTCCTTTGGATATATGCCCAGAAGAGAAATTGCTGGGTTATATGGTAATTCTATGTATAATTTTTTGAGGAACTTTCACACTGTTTTCCATAGTGGCTGTACCCAATTTACATTCCCAGCAACAATGTACAAGTGTTCCTTTTTCTCCACATCCTTACCAGCACTTGCTGTTTTCTGGTTTTTGTTTTGTTTTTTTTGATAGTACTAACCATTCTAATGAGTATGCAGTGGTATCTTACTGTGGAAGCCTATGAAAGAAATAGATCTTGTGTGAGAGTCAGGGGGATCCAGGAGCTCAGCTGTGGGAAACACAAGTCTCACATTTTTATCATCCAGGTGAGATGTCAGATTGATAGGAAGAACACTCTAGATTTCCCTGAAGAAGTCAGAACTAGAAACAAATCCAGGACATGTCAACACAATGACAGCATTTCAACTGTTGGGCTAAATAACATGTGGACGGACAACTGATTATCAGTTTTAACAATGTAGAAACTGGTGATCTGGACAAGAAAAGTTTTTTGTGAATAATGGGGTGAAAGCTTGTTTGGGGGAAGGTTCTGGAGAGAAGGGGAGGAGTGGAACTTGTGACAGAATGTAGACGGGGCTGCCGTTTGTCTTTGTTTGCCTGTGGCAATCCCGGTCTGTACCTGTGGTGTTATGTCCAGTTAAAAGTGCCCCAGTCTGGGTGATAAGTTATATAACAATCTGAAGTACAGATCCCTCTGTCTAGGTACCCATTACCATACTCACCCCATCTGTCCATACAACACGGCACTTCTCCCTGTCTCTCTGGGACATCACATCGCTCCCAGTCCAAAGAGCAAAGGCCTGGAGGACTATCCCTGAGATGATCATTCTCAGTGGTGGCTACACAGTAGAATCACCTGGGAACCAGAGCCCTACCTCAATCAATTTAAGTCATTTCACCTGAGGTAAAGCCTGGGCCTGTATTTCCTCCCAGAGACTCTACTGTATAGCCAAGGATGGGAACCACTGCCCTGATTAATGAAGAAGCAGTGAAGGAGGTCCTGATGAGGTTATTATATACCACTCTTAAGCAATCTCTCCAGAATCCTCCTTTCTGCTCATCCTCTGCTCAGTGATCTGGTTCATATGGTCATTTTCTCTACCTTGGCCTATCGATGTTGCTCTCCAGATGGTTTCTCCGCTCTGAGCTAACCATCTCCAGTCCATTGTCTCTCACATTAACAACTTATTCCTTTCAACTGACTCTGTCCTTCCTTTAAAAACTTCTGATGTAGCTTCACTGACTTCACACTAAAGTTCACATTCCTTAAAATGCCATTCGAAGTCACAGTACTCAAGAATTGCACTGTGAATGAGGAAGGAATAAATGGGCTCAGACCACCGGGGTAAACAGAGGCATAAACAGAGAGTGAGTGACAGAACGAAGCAACATGAGCTTGGATGGGTGGCTTTTAAATGTCCCACCAGAGATTTAGGAGTTTATGAATCTATGATTGTAGGGAATTTCCCCCTTGACACAAATTCTTGAGCACATTTTGCTCATGCAAACCCTACCTGGATAGGAGTTGGGGTCCAGGGAAGAGGGAAAATAGGGAGTGAGAGCCCTCATTTCTCCTTCATCCTCACCCCACCGTTACCTATACCCACTGAGAAATTACACTCGCTCCTCAAACATGGCACACTCTCTCACCTCCAGTCTCTAGCACATATTATATTCTCCTTCTGAATCGCTCTTTATCTCCCTTCTTCAAGTAGCTAATTTCCATCCATCCCTTTGACCTTGGCTACAGGATGAATTCTGCTGACAAGGTTTCCCTGACATCTGTCACCCCCTTCTCCACTATCCCCACCAAGCCGGGATCGGGGGCCTCTTATGCAGCATCCCCCAGCACCCCGCACTTCCCACACCCCGGCAACCGTCACTTTACATGTCCTCTTCCCAACTAGACTGCCGGAACCACATCTATCAGTCCGAGGCTCAATAATTCACTGTTGAATGAACCCTAATATGAATTCAACCTAAAGGGTCGGTGGAAATACCTAAAATAAGCCCCCAAAATCACAGGTGCAGAACTCTCCTTTGACATGTGACAGCCCCAAGGATGTCACACCTAGCCTGGGCCTGGTTTGGCCTGACCCCCCCTTGGTGGACATGTGCTTCACTTTGGCCCGGGTGCCTGCGATGTATGATTCATGCTGAAAGCACATCTGAAACTCTCATCTTTTATAGCTCTTTTCTGAGAAAATTACCCAATCTGGCAGTCCTTCTGGCCCTACTTGACAGATCACAATGAGCCAGGCCAGATGGGAGGGGGGGAATGAACTCCACCATCAAATTGTCCAACGCCTGAAAAATGTTGGCTTCGGAATGATGCAGGCCCTCTCTTGTGCATTGACTAGAACTGGAGGAAGGTGAGCTCTGCCAGGCCACGGCAGTGAGGTCTCTGTGTTCCTGGCGGAGGCCCCCAAGCCAGCTCTGTCTCCACAGCAGAGCTCCCTGCCAGGTGGGGCGTCACAGCTGTGGAATCAGAGAAGTTGTGCAAGAAGAGAAAGAAGTTTCCAACTCAGCAAAAGAACAACTCTTGGAGAGCGAGCTTGGGGAGAGTGGGAGTCCAAAGCGAGGCCAAGAATCGTGAAATGAAGTCCACGTGGCAAGAAGTAAGGATCTTAGCAACTGCAAGATCTAGAGGGAAATGAATGAGCAAAAGCTAGGAGGAAGAACGAGTGTGGGTCAGGAACA
Source organism: Callorhinus ursinus (assembly GCF_003265705.2). NCBI lineage: Eukaryota > Metazoa > Chordata > Mammalia > Carnivora > Otariidae > Callorhinus > Callorhinus ursinus. The sequence continues at coordinate 56,738,049 of NW_027397071.1, read as the reverse complement.
CATAAAAAATGCCACTGTTTCCTTACAGCCTGTTGTTTGTTGCAAAACTTTCTAGAGAGTCAAGTTGTGGATCAATGGATTCACCGAGCATTTCTGGAGCCTTTGTACTTAACTCTCTTGATGTGTAGCAACTACCCTAGCTTCTATTATTGTCGCCACTTTAGAAACGAGGAAATTAAATTTCAATGAGGCTCACAAGTGATCAAAATGGGCTTGATGCCCAGGACATGTCTGATCCAAAGCCCCTGTTCTGGATTGGGGCCCACCCCAAACCCTCTCCTGGGCTGAGTGACACTGGGCAAAGTCACTCTCTCTTACCTCATCTATAAAGTGAGGGTGCTGTAACCACTGACATAATCTTTATTAAATGATTTTGTCAACCATAAAGCACTATGCAAATCTGAGTTGCATGTATTTGTGTATTTGCCTGCCTGTTCCTTTATATTTTTGTTTTCATTCTGCAAGGAAGCCTACATGAGACCACCCGCAGGAAAATAACACTGTTCATTAATCTGAATACCAGTGCAGATCTACAAAAGAGATTAATTTCTCCGCCTGATGAATCTTCATGGAGAAAGACTTTGCAGGCACAAATAAAACGAAGGATTCCAATCTCACATTCATAAAATCATTCATTCAGCAAACCCTTACGAAGCCCCTGCACTGGGCCAAACCTGAGTGCGGTATATAAATGATGAATAAAACACAGTCCCTGCCCCCAAGGATCTCGGAGCCTAGAAGAGAATACAGAGGAGTAACAGGCTACTTTACGAGAGTGCCCGGCACTACAGGAAAGAAAAACACAGCAAGCTACAAGTTTGGGGAGGGACAAAAGGGCCCCAAACCCGAGAAAGCACTCCCGGAGGCAGGAACTTCCGAGCTTTTTCTTGAAGAAAAGACTGGCTTCTGGTGGTGAAAGGAGCAGGACAGTCACACCCAGGGAGGAATGGGTTCTGTGGAGCTGCAAATAACTGGCCCAGCTTAGTTGTGGGGGAGGGGAGAGGGGGAGACGGATGATGAAGCTCCTAGAGCTAAAGTAGCTCCCCTGGTTCTGCTAGTGAATGTCCCCAATCCAGAGCCCAGGGAAACATCAGGGAGTCTTCCAGAACCTTCAAGGGCTCTGTGCCTCGCTCGGACCCACCAGCTTGTCCAGTTGCTCCTACAGGTAGGCCTCAACCTGCACCACATCTCACTTCCCTTGTAAACAGAGACAAGCTGCCCAAAGCTGGACCGGAGTATGCCCATTTCCCTTAGCTAAATGGTTCAAGCCTTCAGTTAGACAGTCCTACCTTCAAAGCCTGCCATGGTCACTTACTCGCTGCACAAACTGGGCAAATAATTGATCTTCTTGCACCTGTTTCCTCATCTACACAAGGGGTAACAGCATCTCCCACACCTTAGGTTTGTGTGAGCACTAAATGAGACAACATATACAAAGAACTGAGAGGAGTGTCTCACACACAGCAATGATGCAAACTCACGTCTCTCATTATGATAATTACCTGAAGCGTCAACTTCTACAATGCCAGCCACTTTATTTTTAACTTCAGTGATTTCCAGTGACTGGGGAAATACACCTAAAGAGTGAGAATGAAGGAAACATACCCCCAAGAATCATGGATTAACACGGGGGGAAGAATACACAAACCCAGGCCATAAAGTCTCACGTGGCTGCGATGGTGTAGTTTCAAGTTTGACGTCCAGTTTCCTGGCAGCCAAAGCAAAAAGGAGAACCAATCCATAATTACTTTCCCAGAACAGACTTTCTGAAAGAATTCCTTCCACCGGCTTCACACAGGACATACTATGTGATGTCGTGAACGATATTCGCAGCAATGTGAGGGCGAGTCTAACAAAGCACCGCAGCCTGGGGGGCTTCCACAACACAAATGTATTTTCTCACAGTTTCGGAGGCTGGAAGTCAGATCACGGTGTCAGCAGGTGTTTTTTCTGAGCCCCTTCTCTTTGGCTTATAGACGGCCTTCTCTCTGTGTCTTCACGTGGTCTTCCCTCCGTGTGTGTCTGTGTCCTAATTTCCTCTTCTCAACAGGACACCAGTCCTACTGGATTGCAGCCTACCTCTATGACCTCATTGTACCCTAATTACCTCCCTAAAGGCCCTATCTCCAAATACAGTCACAGTCTAAGGTACTGGGTGTTAGGACTTGAACATATGAATTGAAGGGGGCCACAATTCATCCCATGACAGGGTCCCTCCATCAAAGGCCACGAGGACATAACCCAGCATGATTCTGCAAGGCAGCCTGCAGAGAGAGGCTCCCACTGCCCTTCGGATGGCTCAGCTTGATGATGGAAGAGAACCCTAAACTACTTACATTCCAAAGATCTTTGGGGAAGATCACCTCCCTCAGCCAGTGCTGGGAGGTGAAGGTGGGGCAGAAGAGATGGAGACCCCGCTTCTCACTGTGAGCCTGGAGTGTGTTTGGTCTTGGATACTGGTAAAGGCTCTTAAAGGCCCTTTAGGCATGTTGCTCTAACAGTGGTGTATCACTAAGACAAAACAGGGAAAGCAGTTAAGACAAGGCTGTTAACTACCCAAAGAGGCATCTTCGGGTTTTGTATTCTTTCCCCCATGTTAATCCATGATTCTTGGGGGTATTTTTCCTTCACACTCACTTCTCTGACTTCAGAGAAGTCATGGTTAAGAGCAGGGGATCTGCAGCCCAAATGTGTCAATTCAAAGTCCAGCTCTGCCATTTACTGTCTGTGGGAACCTGAGCAAGTTATTAAGCTTCTTGGTTCCTTGGTTTCCCCATTTGTGACACGGCAATAATAACAGTACCCAATCCCATAGAGTTGGTCTAAGGATCAAATGAGAATAGTGTGATCAACTCTACACGGTATACATGTGTTGGGTGTGTAGGTAGGGGTCCAGGAAGGCTTGCCAGTAAAGGTTACATTTGAGCCACCTCCTCACATGAAGACGTAGGAGTTGGCCAAATGTATGTGGAAAGAGAAGACCATCTAGCCCAGAGGAACGGCTTGACAAAGGCACCCGTGTCCTGTTCAGAAAGCCACTGAGAGCTCCGTACAGTGACTAACCATGGCCACGAGTATACTCCCTCCTCTCCTTTCAAGCACAGTTTGGGACAGCATTGCCCCACCTCTTTGAAGTTAGGTGGGGCCTGTGACTGGCTTTGGCTGATGAAGTGTGAGTACAAGTGTCCGCTCTCATTTCTACAAGCCACATATGTAACTTTACATTTTCTGGTAGCCACATTTTTTTTAAAAAGGCAAAAAGAGAGAGATGAAATTAATTGTAATAATATATTAAATACTCTATCTTCATATATTCAAAATAGAATCATTTCACCATGTCATCAATATAAAAATTATTAAGGAGACATGTCATCTTATCATACGTGTGTTTTGCTCTAGGTGTGTATTGTACGCTTGCAGAAAATCTCAGTTTGGACTAGCCCCATTTCAAGCGCTCAGCAGCCTTATGTGGCTGATAGCCACTGGTTGGATGATGCTGTGTAGCTGGTAGAGGCTCCATGACCCTCAGCGAGTGAACAAGAAGCACAGAGCAGGGGCCCAGCCAACACTCAGTGAACACGTGGCATAATCAAGACATAAGTCATGGTTTCCGTAAGCCATGGAGATTTTGTTATGTGTTTCAGCATGACCTCTCCTAACCAGCATATGCTTCTTGTTGCTAGAATATAAAGGAAACCAAAGGAGACTGGAAAGAGGCAGAAAACAGTTAAGGAGAGGTCTTGTACGAGATACTCAGGCATTTGGATTTGATCCTGAAGGAAAACTAATGGATCTCATGACACCGTTCAGATTTGACAGGCCATCCCCGAGGCAGGGGAAGCCAACAGAGGGCTGGTGCAATATCCAGCCAATGCAGCCTGGTACAGGGACCAAGGACAGCCCAAACAGAAAAAAGGCAGACATGCTGCTCTCCATCGACCTGCATACAGAGCAATGTTTGACTCTGTGCACAAGGGGAGTTTTGTGGTCCAGCCAGGGAGGGAACCATCAGCCTGGCTTCGTGCAATCTGCTGTGGCTTCAGTTTCATCTTGTAGCTGTTGGCTGTGAGGAATTATTCCACAGATCCATCATGGTAGAAGGCTTTGCCCCAATGAAGTATTTTGGATCCGTTTCAAGGTCATTTTCACATTTCAAGGAAATTTTCCTCTTGTTTTTCTTCCAGCCCATGCCAGACTTCAAAACCTCCAGCTTTTCAAAGCATTCCCGCTGGGATGGGGATTTTTCCCCCCTATATTTTTTCCTCCACAAATGATATGCCATAAAGAAGAGACAAAGAGGAAAAACCAGTGATTGGATAATTCTGCACCATCCACAGAGATCAGGGACGGGGGTGGCTAGGGAAAGCCATGCAAATAGATAGGTGATGATTTGAAGTCACCAAATCAAAATCCATTCCATGATCTGAACTACTGTATTTTGAGAATTCCAGTTATTTAACCTTTTAAAAAAAAAAAAAAGATTTATTTATTTATTTTAGAGAGAGAGTGCGCGCGAGAGGGGGAATAGGGGAGGCAGAGAGAAAACCTCAAGCGGACTCCCTGCTGAGCGTGGAACCTGACGTGGGGCTCGAGATCATGATCTGATCAGAAATCAGGAGTCGGCCTCGTAATCGACTGAGCCACCCAGGCGCCCCCAGTTGTTTATCTTTTTAAGCATGGGGGGAGGAGATACCATTTGAGCCCGCGTTACCATAAAAGAGCTCCATAAAAAACATCTTGGCAATGACAGCGACAGGCAGGAGAGAGGTTTGTTTAAAAACTACTTTGAAGTTTAAGAGGCACAAACTTCCAGTTGTACTGTAATAACATCCAATTATATTACTTCCAGTAACACTGTTAACTTTGTACCATGACCAATGGTAACTACACTTATCATGGCGAGCATTTTACAATGTATATAATTGTTGAGTCACTATGTTGCACACCTGAAATTAATATAATATTGTATGTCAACCATACTTCAACTAAACTATAAAGAAAAAGTTAAAAATTAAAAAAAACTACTTTGAGCCTTTTCTCCGAGGTTTTTGTACAGAATCATTTCTATCACAGTGATTTTTCCTATTATTTAATCAGTCGTGGCCAAGAGCAAGTCACAGTGACGTGGAGGCAGAGCTCTTACACCGGCACACGGACAGCAGGAGTTATTTAACTGCTGTGGAATGAAGCAGAACTCAGACCCGGGTGGAGTTCTACCACTTACTGCCATGTGATCTCAGGCAGATCCAACAACTTTCTGAGCCTCGGTTTCCACGTCTGTAAATGGAGGGCAATGATCCCTACCACCCAGGGTGGCTTTGACGATTCAGAGGGAGAACTGGCATGTTAACTGATGTGCCATTAATCTCGGGTACTTATTTGAATAAAGAAATACATGGATTTGGAGCCAATAAGCCCAGGACAAAGATCCAGGTCCGGCATTTCCCAATCATGTGGCTTTAGACAACTCACATACATCATTTGTCTATATTCCATAAAGTAGGAGGACAGTACTTTCCCAGATTAAGCAGCATGACGTATCTGACATTCAGCTTAGTCTTTATCCTCTAGAAAGCAATCTGAGGCAAGGACTAAAGTGTGGCTTTGTGTTGGAGGTGCGGGCCAAGGGAGGCCAGTGGGAGAAAGCAAAGCAGAAGTGAGTGGAAGAAATATGGAAACTAATGTGACGTGTACATCGCTTCGGTGCCACTCCTCATGAGGAGCGGCAGAGATGTTCCACCTGCAAAGGCACGTTCATTTCTTCAGTAGGTAAGACTTTCTGGAAGGTTTTCAAGCAGACACTGCCACTCAGCACTCCACAGAAGGAGGAGAAGAGAGAAAGGTGCCTGCCTTGTTCCTCCTGGTCTCCCTGCCCCACTGGGGAGCCTCCCACATCTGAGTGGAATCACTTGGCCCCTGAATAGCTGATCAGGAAGCACTTCATCTGTCTCAGTGGAAAGGTGCCTCCGTGTGGTCTGGCTTGGCCTATGGGCCATGTGGGCCAGGCAAACCTGGGCCTTGTGACCCCAGACAGCTCAAGGAGCTCTGCTCTGTCACCACGGTGGCCTCAGAACACCCCAGTCCTTCCATGCTGTGCTTTACCCTTGTGCAGGGGAGGAGGGGACATCAACTGCGCAGGCCAGGAGTGAGATTCTAATTTTTGTAACATACTTTAAAAGCTTAAGTGTGACCTGTCCGTTTTAGAAACAAGGAACTGGAGGCCCAGCAAGGGAAGCGGACTCCCCTAAGTCCCACAGCTGCCACTGGCAAAGTCCCTCAGACCTGTGCTCCTCCACTCCGACGTGGTCCTCAATCTACTTGTTGATCTTGTTAAAGTGGAGATTCCGATCCAGTACTTCTGAGTTGACACAGAGATGGGGGTCTGTGGACCACTTTTTGAGTAGCAAGGCTTTCAACTGCCACAGTCCCCTTGGAAATCCACACTAAGCACCACATAAATGAGACTTGGCATCCTTCCTTCTTTCATCCACTGCCTTAATTCAGATTTGCTCTCCTTCACCATCATTTGCACCTGATTCTATCCTGCTTCTCAACTTCTGCTGACTTTGCCTCTTATTTTCTTAATGCTGTCCTTGCTACCTTGGCGTTCACAGGATGACATAATGCTTCTCTCTTCTTTCTTGGCGAAGATTTTGGCTACCCAGAGAGTCGCATTTGAGCATATCACTTCAGCTATGCTGCCTTAAGCCGCTTTGCGTAAATGCTCTCCCTCTACAACTTGAACCCTCCAGCCCCAGTGCACTCCTCGTGGTCAGTGCCTCTAACGGGCTTCACCTGCTTCTTTTGTGTGAAAACCACACTGCAGAGATCCCAGGTCTTTCATGCACTTTCCACTATGCCACTCAGCCTTCATTCTAAGATGAAATAAGGCTGAAGGGGATTCATAGGGCATGAAAATATTTCTGTGCTGGAATGTGTGCTTGTTTCCAAAAAACAAAGCTTATGGTCAAACAGGAATACTCTGGTTTCCTAAAACTCACAACCAAAATAGACTTTCTTTCCTGTTTACCCTATGTATGAATCAGATTATGCTTCAGAGTTACTGATTTGCTGAATGAATGAGTAGAAGCAGATCTGAAATATTTATTAAAGCCTACTATCTTCAACAATGTAGCATACAGAACAAAATGGCCTAGAGCTGGTGAGTAAAGGAGAAACTGAGTCCTCATAGGGTTGGTGTAAGGATTAAATGAGTTCACCATTCAACCATAAGCCATTTAAATTTTTCCCACCACATAATAAGCACCCAGCAAATGTCAGCCAGCATTATATCAGCTGAAACTCCACCCCTCACTCCCACTCAATAAATTATATTGGAATGCAAGTGAGTGAGAGTGAAAAGAGAAAACAAATCTTAATAAATTTAAGAAGATTAAAGTCATAACAAGCATGCTTTCCAACCACATCGGAATATATTACAGATAAAGCAGGTCAGCACTTAATGCTAATTTTATCAGGAACTGAGATTGTTAGTGTATAAAAAAAAGATACAAGTATCAATCCAATAAAGGTAAATGAAACTCTGCATTACTACATTTGGATTGGAAATGATTAACTCAATCCTGTGATTTTTTTTAAAGTAAATCTTCTCTAGTTAGGTCCACTGAAAGGACCTAGAGGCAATCACAACCTCACAGCAAGGGCATCACTGGCACCCAAATTGTGGCTTATCAATAGCACTCCCCTCCAAAGCGAACAGCCATTCCTCTGAGCAATGGACGATGGCTAAGATCTGGAGCAAAAAGATTTCCAGGGGCTTCCTGTACCAGAAGGTAGGAAAGCTATCAAGGACTACTGATGATAGTCCTTGATAAAAGGACTCATGGCTAAAACAATGACCTCTATGAGGCATCGAAACACATTGCATTAAAAACCCAATGTGTTCATCAGGACACTCAACAGGAAAATACATAAATAACCTCTACATTCTCAGTGTTCACATTAGTGGTAACTAGGCACCAACTCCCAACTGAATAGCAGCAATTTAAAAAAAAAAAAAAGCAGCATTTATCCTGCCTTTTCTCAAAGAAATAGGTTTCAGGATAATCAGATATTCATCATTTGTGAGCACAAAGGTCCTAAAGAATTGCCACTTTTCAACCCCTAATGAAATAATTCATTCAAGCAAAGATTATCTGTAGATGAAACCATTAGACGAAAGGTCAAAGGGACATTTTAGAATGGAGAAATCAGGATATCACCAGCTGAAACCCCAGAGCAAATTAGCATTATTAACACTGTTCAGACTTCACATGGCTTCTAATGCGATGCAACATGAAGGACAAGGCACCAATGACGAAATATTCTTGAAAAAGAAGTTGGACTTGAATCCCATCAAGACTTTAGAACTTCTAGTTTTTTTGTTTGTTTTTTTTTTTTTTAAGATTTTATTTATTTGACAGAGAGAGACACAGCCAGAGAGGGAACACAAGCAGGGGGAGTGGGAGAGGGAGAAGCAGGCTTCCCACGGAGCAGGGAGCCCGATGTGGGACTCAATCCCAGGACCCTGGGATCATGACCTGAGCCGAAGGCAGACGCTTAACGACTGAGCCACTCAGGCGCCCCAAACTTCTAGTTTTACTGTAAACACGAGTAGAGAAATCAATTAAATGACACCACAATGAAGCAAGTAAAGACAAATTCAGAATGTGGGACTTTCTATGGGTCAATCTTATTTAGATCCTGATTTAAACAACAGTAACATCACACTTTTGAGATAACTGGAGAAATCTGAGTATGATACCAAGGCATCAGAGTGAATTTTTTTAGGTATGATGATAACCCTATGGTTAGCTAAGAAAATGTCTATATTCCTAAAAGATGTATCCTGAACTATTCATAAGTGAAATAACATGAGGTCTGGAATTTGAAAAAACAACACTTGAGTAGAGTTTGGGCAGGGGGTGGAGACAATGAAGCAAGAGAGGCAAAATCCTGGTATATATAGGGTATTGGAGTTTTAAAAACTGTATTACGTTATAACAGTAGTAGTAAGTAGTATAACCGCGCCATGTTTGCATATGTTTGAAAGTTTTTATAATAAAAATATTTTTAGGGGCGCCTGGGTGGCTCAGTCAGTTAAGTGTCTGCCTTCGGCTCAGGTCATGATCTCAGGCTCTCCTCTCGGTGGGGGGCCTGCTTCTCCCTCTCCATCTGCCACTCCCCCTGCTTGTTCTTTCTCTCTCTCTCTCTCTCTCTCTCAAATAAATAAATAAAATCTTTAAAAAATAAAAATATTTTTAAATAACATAGGAAAACCTTGAATCAGACTTAATATGCATTTTGTTAAAAATCATTTACAAACCTTGATTTTTCTTTTTATTAAAAGCAAAAACTACCCTGTTCCACCACCCACCACCATGCCAAGCAAGGCATCACGTTTGCTAACCACTAAAGCTGTGTGTGCTCCATCCCTGCACAAACTGGTTTGAATTAAATGAGTATGCTCATTTGTCACCCACCAGACTGTGGCTTGGGAGCAAGAACTGTGTCTTATTCAAGTATAAACCCCAGCGCTGGTACATAAACAGTGCTCAGAGGAGAGGCACATAATATGTGAATATTCCTAAGAATCAACCAGAGATTATTCAAAACGCCGATAACTGGGCATCAACCCTAGGACTTCTGATGCAGAGAGTCTGTGGGGAGGGGGGTCTGGGGAATCTTCACTTTTACTAAATTTTCCAGTGATTCCTATGCACATTATTCGGAGCCCACACCTTGAGAAACATTTACTTATCTGGACCTTATTAAACAGTCACGTAGGACAGTTTCATAGGGGAGCTCGGGAATAAGTAAAGCCAATAAACAAATGGATCGCATGTGTGCAGTTACACACATCGGTTTCAGAGGCTCTGATTTCTGAGGTTTAAATAATGAGAGGGACCGATTACTAAATGCAAAGGAAGCAGAGCGGCTTCAAATGCAGCATTTGATTTCAATTTTATCTTTACTTAAATGGAAACTTCTGCAGGAGTCAAAAGCAAAGCTTCTTGATTACAGACAGTGCAGCCATGGATAAATGTAAATCCTAGCTTTCTAGACAGCTTTGTGAGAGGGATAAGGAGCACACGGTGCTAACTAGCGTGATTATATAAGGCATGTGCTTATAATAAGACTTAAACGAATATGGGCTTCCTTAGAGTCCAATTATAAAATTTCTCATTCTCTCCCATCAGCCCCATAGGAATTGGCTTGAATCTGCCAGCTCATTGGTGGGAGTAATATTGTTTCCATACAATTCCTTATACATCCTAAAAGATGTATCCTTTTCAAATCATATCCCATACCAACATACTGTTCGTGGTGGGTAGTTCGTTGCCTGATGAGCCTAGAATTGCCCACTACTAGAGTTCAAGTAGAGGACAGATAGATGGTCAGTGAACGATCATGCTGCCGCAGAGATCCCACTCGGCGTCTTAGGGAGAAAGGCCCAGGATTCCTACCAAGTCTGTTCCTGTTGTCCCTTGTTCCTCCTCGTGTCCATGCTCAGCAAATGCTCTGCTTCCACATTTTGGTTCTTCTCCCACGTCTCTGTCCCACCAGGTCCCACTCATCCACTGAGCCACAGCCCCAGATCAGCCGCGCAGGGAAGGGTCCTCTGACGTCAGGCTGAAGTAGAAGGTCCCTTCCCGATTCTCGTCTAAGCAGCCGGAGCTTACCTCCATCATAATATAATTAACCATTACCATGTGTTCTCACTTCCTCAACTGCCAGAACCGTATCCCCACCCTCTGCTGTATCCACGTAGCTCGCACAAACCTGCCACATTGTAGATACTCAACAAAGGCAGTACAACTGACTGAACGAATTAGGGAATGAGTATGGAACCCACAGGTTTGAGTTACTCAACTAAGTCAATTCAAGTGAACTATGTCCCTGAGTTGAAATATTAGAAACATTTTCAGGAATTTCTAAAATATTAAAGAATTAGAGAAAAGCCACAAGACAGGAAATGGATACGAGTGTTAGTTTCTCAAAAAGCAACTGGAGGTAAATTTAAAAAACCACAGACAGATTAACGTGTAACTGATTACTACCAAATTTAGGAGCATTTTAAAAATGAAGAAGTGATCACTGGGATATATGTAGCTTTTCAAATCATAAATCCTGACAAATCCTCTCCCGTTCGAGCATTTGACAAATCTTGTATAATGTCCACGTGAAAAGAGAAAAACATTAGCAGAAGATCATGCCATTTGGACAAATCTGTACCTGGTCAAAATCATGTAGTAATGAATGTGTCAAGATTTGTCTAGAGGGAGAGCGCTGTCCTCATTTCTTGGCTTTTCCTGTTTAACAACTGTACAAATTACTCGGTAGAGATTTATAAGATAAGCTTATTAAATATATTCATCCATTCAACGGACAACCGTTGAGCACTTACTTTGTACTTTCCCTTGAGGCGGTCACTGCATAGTAAACAGCCAATTACACTACAGTGTGATGGACGCCATCACAGATTCTGAAGCAGAATGTCAAGAAGCTGCCTAGAAATCACTGTTGTTAATAAGAGCCCCAGGGAATCCTTATTGTTACCAGGCAAGATTTGGGAAACCATGGTAGACAACACAATCAAGTTTAAAATAGCTCTAACCAAAAATGAATAAATGTAATTAAGGGGAATAAAAATAAAAGCAAAACTTTAAAATATGTCCACTGACAAGAACAATGAGTTGAAAGCTAGGAGAAATGTAACGATAGGCAAAAACTGGCCAGAACCAATTATGCAGCAAAATAATGTATGTGATCTAGTGTGACAGGTTTGTTAAAAGGCCGCATATCCACACACTCTCCAACTTACTATTTTTACTACAGTAGGAGATAAAAATAGAGTATGACAATTTCTTTTCTGAGGCTCAGTGGCCTCATCTATCTAATGGGCATAATAATAGGACCTGCCACAAAGAGTTGTGTAGGGTCTCCAGGTATGGTTGTACAGGAGAAAACTAAAGAGTATTTGCTTATCAGATATTTATTGAGTGACTACCATATTCTCATGATAGGCTCTGGATGCTCATAAAGCACTTTGCACCATGCTTAGCACATAGTAGATGTACCCCCAAAATGGAAGGCATTCTTATTATTACAAGCCCAGTTGTACCGATGCTGGTTATCCATCCTGCATCCAGAAATTGAACCTGCTTTTTAAGGCTCAACAATGGGAGGGTCTGTGCTGGGCTACCGCAGTTAGCACATCGTAAATCTCTTCAGAGCTCTTCCCTTATCGAGCGTCATTGAGAGTTCCAGCCTCTCAGGATGATGTTGCTGCTGCTCGACTTCTTAGGAGAATCAAGTGTTTTGAAATCGTCATGATTAGTTCCCTGCCTAGACCAGCTTTCACTGAAATTCCTCACGTCTGAACTTCTAAGCACTGTTAGCCTGTAACACACAGTCTAGCGCTTAATTTCACCATCTTGAGGTAGAAAGAAGGATCAAGATTATTTTAAAAGGTATAGAGCTTGGGTTTTTTGGAGTCAGACAATTCTATGTTCAAACTCCTACTTATCTGACCTTGGGAAAGTTATTTTGATTCTTAAGTTCAATGCAGTACTGTGCTGACCTAATGAGATTATGTACCCAGCAGGAACTCATGAAATGGGCGTGGTCAACAGCATCCTCAAAAATAGGTTGCTCTACTCAGCTGTCAAAAAGAATGAATTCTTGCCATTTGTAACGATGTGGATGGAACTAGGAGCGTGTATTACGCTAAGCAAAACAAGTCAGAGAAACACAAATACCATATGATTTCACTCATATGTGGAACTTAAGAAACAAAACAGAAGAACACAGGGGAAGGGAAGGAAAAATAAAATAAGACAAAAACAGAAAGGGAGACAAACCATAAGAGACTCTTAACTATAGGAAACAAACTGAGAGTTGATGGAGGAGAGGCAGGTGGGGGGATAGGGTAACTGCGTGATGGGCATTAAGGAGGTCATTTGATGTAATGAGCACCGGGTGTTTTTTTTTTTTAAGACTTTATTTATTTATTTGAGAGCGAGCATAAGCTGGGGGCAGGGGCAGAGGGAGAGGGAGAAGCCTACTCCCTGCTGAGCAGGGAACCCCATGTGGGACTGGATCCTAGGACCCTGAGATCATGACCTGAGCCAAAGGCCACTCGTTTAACCAACTGAGCTACCCACTAAATTCTACCTCTGAAACAAATAATACACTATATGTTATATAAATTGAATTTAAATAAAAAAAATTTTTTAAAACAGGCTGCTCATTGGTTTACCATCCTCCAGGTGTTGAGCCCAAATTCTCCTTCCTCTAACTTTGTTCTTTCCAGGATTTAGGGGTGTCCTAGGCTACAAGACTTTCAGTGCTAACACTGGGAAAGTTCTAGGCAAACCAAGATAGTTGGTCCGCCTACTCCCCCCCTTCTCCAGGCTGAATATTCTCATGGTCTTCAATCATTGCTTTTGTGACACACTGTGTGGTGCCCTCACCATTCTATTATCCCTCCCCATAGGCATTCATTTTTTTGTAATGTCCCTCTAGAATTTGCCACGAACCAGGAATGGGACTCATGAGTCATGGACATATATGCCTTTAATTTGCCCAAGGAGTGCCAGGTTGTTCTTCAGAATGACTACACAAGTCTACACTCCCACCAGCAGTACATGAGGATTTCTGACCCTCTTCTCCCTGATAACACTTGATATTACATTGCTAAAAATTTTTGCCACCTAGTTACAATGCCAAAGTAAAAAGCACATTTTTAGTGTCCCACTACCCTGTAGGAGCTAACTAAACTTGATCTCTGACAATTTTTTCTGGTGTTTCTGACATGGACTGCTGCCAAACTAACTCTCCTCAAGCCAGTATTTCCATTCTATATATAAACTTAAATTCTGGACTTGACATTTATCTTTGTAAAAGGTTACTTTAACAGTATTAGCCCAGTGCTCTGGTCTATCAAGATTATTTTAAAGTCTTTATTCTGTTGTCTATTTTTTAATTGCCCCTTTCAACCTTGAGAGAGTAAAAGGAAAGGAAAAGGGTGTTCATTTTCTATTTTACACACAGGAAACTGAAGCTCAAAGAAGCTAAGTGACTTGCTCAAAGCCTTGCTGTGATAAGTGGGAGAGGCCTGCTTTGCACCAGGTATGTCTGAAGCCAAAGCCTCTCACATACAGGATTATACCATGCTTTGCAAAATCACTTGTAGGGGGTATCTGAGGACTAATCCAGACTCCTTTCAGTTTAACAATTTAAAACGCTATTTTTCAGAATCACAGTACCTTCTCTGACCCTTGTAAATAAAGCCTAATGAAAAGACACCAAACGTGGCTTACTGGAGAAATTTTCAAGACCTCAAAAGATATCATTGCAAAAAAATAGTTTCTCACTAAAAAAGTGTTCAAGATAGGAAAAGTGTGGCTTTTTTTATGATCTGCACACTTTTGCCCCTGTCACCCACCTGAGAATCTTCTTCATCCAACTAGGTAACGCCTATTCATCTCCCAACACCGGAATCAACACGATCTCTTCTGTTTTGTCTGCTCTGACCCCCTCCCCCCCGGAGAGATTTAAATCTAGGTACTTCAGTTCTAGAAACCACCCTCTTGACCCTTAGACACATAAATTAGCACGAGAAGAAACATGAAAGCAAACATATAATAGGGTATGATTTACCTTACAATGACAAAAGCACAAAAGGAACATGGAGGAAGAAGCCCCTGATTTGGCTGGGAGAGTCACAGAAGGTTTTCAGAGGAAGTGACTGTCGAACTGATTCTTGAAGAAGGAGCAGAGAGTTCTCCAGGTGGACCAAGTAAGGAGAGAACTTCAAGCAAAGAGGAAAGCAACAGCTAAAGCTGGGGAGGAAGGAAAGGGCATCTTTCTCCTAAAAGCACAATGATACACTTTTCCTCCAAATATCAGTTAATCGAAGGATGCCTTTTGGAAAAATAAGTCTGGATCTTAGACATCATCTTTGCAGTAAAATTTTTATTTTACCCTTAAAGGTCAAAAAAACAGCCGTTATCACCAATCAATCAGTGGTATAGCTAGGATTAATGGTGTTTTCCAAAATTCTCTGATAAGAATTGTCTGGGGCTCTTACGAAAAACATAGCTTCCCAGGCCTTCTGGAGCCTCTTACTCAATGGGTCTTGAGAAGAAACCAGGAACTAGCAATATTTAACAAGTACCCCCAGGAGATTCTCATTATCAGAGAAGTTTGGCTAACACTGGGCTAGCCTGGGTGCTAAAGTTCAGGGCCTCTCACACCAACCTTGACCGAGGAGGCTGACTCCAGCATAGAAGTCAGCCTTATGCTCAGTTAACAAATCAAATGGACCGCCGCCCAGGATAACCCCAAGATACAGTTCACCAAAAGCTATGACTTGTTGGGGTCAGCAACCTTGTACCACATTTCTCTTTACAGACCCAGTGACTGATACTTTTCACTGTCCCATCTAATCCCCTCCACAATTCTGCAAGATAGATATGTTCTACACTGTACAGATTTGGAAACCAAAACTCAAGAAGTTTGGAGATGTGTAAAAGGTCCTGCAGCTTATAGTAAGTGGCCAACTTGGAATTTCAAACCAAATCCACCTGAGTCTGTGTTTGTCCCATTATCCTTGCTTCTGGATATGGTACAGCCTGTCCTGAGAGAGTCAGTCTCTACAAATGGTTAGCCATAGTTGAAATTTGCAAGCCCTGACTCAGGATCTTGCAATTTTAGGCTGACCCCTCACTGACCTCTACTCCCCATCCCACCTGCTTCATACCAAAAAGCTATCCTGTTTGCTTTTTGCCACTCTGCTACAATTTTCCACCGTGGATTGTTTGTGGCTATAACAAGCAAGGCCACACCAATGCCTGGCATTAAAAAAAGCATGAGCCTTCATTCCTGAGGTAACGAGACCTTTTTTTTTTCCCAAGTTCCTTCCTCCAAAGTTCATGAACTTAATAAAAAATAAAATAAGACTGGCTGTATTACAGCCCAGACCTCTGCTGCAGGAAGCCAGGGCCGATTGGGTAAAGGCAGTGCCTGAATGAAAAAGAAAACATATTCACAGATCAGCTCTGTATTTACTGACCAAATCTGTAGAAAATCACAGTGGGAAGCACCAAGGCCCACCTCTGAGCTTCCTGACTGCGCACTGCAGGTAATACTCATGGCTCAAGGGCAAAGTGGACCTGGGGATAGAGATGTTTACAGCATTTTCTTCCCCTTGGAAGTAGAGCTTTAGAGCAGCCTGACACTCAATCCTTCCAAGTGATGGAGACTTGCATCCAGCCAATCCCTACATACCACAACCACCCAGAATAGTGTGAAATACCCAGGAGATGAGCAGAGTTGACCCACACTCTGACCTCACTGGCCGCTTGTTCCTCAATGCCAGTGGCCATGGCCACATGCTTGTGCAGCTGCCCAATAATGGCCTACAGTGGCCCTTGTCATCACTCCCATGGCTCCTCCTCTGAGACTCTTCAAGCCCACCAGCCCCCTCTCAGATCCCCAGCTCCAGGAGCTCACTCACACAACTCCTGCTCTATGGCCCCCCTGGACCCTCCAGGTACTTGACTTGCCCGTCCCTCAATCCCCTGCTAGCATTCACACACCTATTCAGTAGACACCTTCTAAATGCCAATCATGATCCGGCATGAGAGACTCACCTTGAATAAGCCCCATCCCTGCTTTCACAGGCTAGCCTCAGCCCCTTCCTGGCCAACCTAGACCATCATCATCTGCTAGTCTTCTCCAGCCAGTCACTCACCCTCACTACTTGAGCTGCCAAACTGCTGGAGAAGCTTGCCTAAGGATACTGGAAAAGAATAGGCAAGTTCTGTCTTCCTTTCAGCTTCTACCTTGTGAGGCTGCAAGGAGATATGTGGAAGAGAAAGAATGTAAAACCCCTAATAGGCTGGGTAACACAGCTAGGTATTCGACACATCCCACCACCACCCACCTGATGTTTGAAGTCAGACAGGCCTTTCCGTTGAACTTGAATTCCAGCAGTGCCTTTAATCACTGTGCATTCTGAGCCACAGCCCCCTCATCTGTAAAATGGAGGCAGTAAAATAACAACCTCATAAGGCTGTAGAGAGGATTTAGGAACAAATATGTCAACAACGCATTAGTTCCACTGGGCCTTCCCTAAATGAAAGTGGTCTGTCTGGGCTTAGATCCTGCACTGTTGCCGAAGTTCTAGGTGGTTTTTCTGATCAGCAGCTTCACCCTGTTTGATCCGAGGAGCTCAGCTGATGACAGGTTTAAGACCTGCTAGGCTCCTAGAACCCGTGCCACCACCTCCTAATTCCCAGCTAAGACCATGGAGAAGATTGTGGAGAGATTCAGAAAACAACTATCAGGAGCCCCTGAAGCCTGGGAGGTTTCATGCAAGGGAAATGTAACATTTCAGTGCCTGGAGCTCAGCGCTCCCAGGCACCGGGACCTCCATCCCAGATGTGGTGGGCAGTGATGAGGAGGAGTGTGTTGCATTTCCTATGAATTAAGCCATCAGGCCCAGAGAACAATGTCGTCATTGATGGGGAAAGGTCGCTGAAATTCCAAGGACACTTGAGGCCTTTCACTGGGCTGAGACAGAGATGCCTAATATTAATCCTACGTAATATGAGTCTCTGACAACCCACTTTCTAAGGGGCCTGCTGGCAGCTCAACTGGCCATTCACTGTGATTCAATGCATCCTCAAGGAAGTTTGGAAGGGGGAGACTCTCGTTTTTTTAATCTATGATCCAAAGCTCCCCCCAAAATATATTAGCACAGGCCATTCTGATTCTTGGGGGAAAAATGCTTCGCTGTACTGAAGGCTTACTTAATTTGGGGTGGGAGGGACCAACCTCTGAGCACAGTGAAATCAATGTTCTTTCATTTATTAAGCACACCCCAATGTGGTGCCAAATGTAACCAATGCACAGACTGTTTCTGCTGCCCTCTCAATGGTGACCTTGGATCTAGGGCTATCTCTCTGCAGTCTTTACACTGGCGCTTTAGGGGTCCCTCATTTATGTGACAGACACTTCATGAGCACAACCTCCAAGTCAGGCACTGGAGTGAGGGATAAAGTGGCAAACAAGACAGAGCCATTCTCTCCGCATACCTAGTTTATTAACTAGAAAGTCAAACCATGACTTTCATTTCAATGAAGCGGGATGGGTGTTAAGCTAGGGGACCTTCAGGATCCTGTGAGTACATGTGACAGGCAGTCCAACCTGTAACGGCAATCTGAAGAGCATCTCTGGAGAAACTGACATTTCAGCCAGGACTGTGCAGAAGGCTGATTTAGCCCAGGGAAGGGCAAGCAGGAAATAAGGGATCCAAGAGGACAGCACTATAACTGGGCTGTGAGGAGTGAGGTGTGAAAGAGGTCAGCCCTGGCTGATGCCGGGCGGGCTGATGGAGGGAAGGGCTGCCCTTACCACTCCCTTCCAGCTTGCCAGGGTGCACACAGTTTTCAGACCTTCTTCGGCTTCATGCTGGGCAACTGACAGTCCTCGGTGAGACCCCAGTCCTAAACCACCTCTTAAGAGTCCCAGTGGAGGGAAGCAAAACTTCCCAGGGGCCCACTAGTTGGGGGCTGGGGGTGGGGGTAGGACTGAGGCCACGCCCACTTGTGTTTCCTGGGTCTGAATCCTGTGAGCAAAGAGGCACGGTGAATTAGGGAATGAAGGTGGTCTGGTACCAAGTGGCGCTGATGGTGTGGCATTTCAGAAATGGCAAGGAGAAGCTACATTCCTCTCTTCCCTTTCTGTATCTTCGAGAGTGAGAGATATGACCTTCAGGAGAGCGGGGGCACCATAAGTGAACTCTGTTTCCCCCTAATGGAATCTTCAGCTTCTGCCTTGGAAGTTTCGAGGAAACATGAAGAGCAAGAGAAGAGTTGAAGGATAGGAGTTTGACCAACACTATTTTTATTTTCAACAATGAGAAAAAAGTCAACAGAAAAGTCCCTTCGGTGGTGATCTTGACCTGACACCAAGCCATGATGGAGATGAGGTGATCAAGAGGGAAACCTCAGACATCAGAAAAGGAAGTGGTAGTGACCAGGAGGACAAGCTCACTCCCGTGGCTGCCTTTCTGTGGACAGTTTAGTGAAAGCCCACAGTTTCTCTGAGATTCGACAAGACACAGGTCGAACACTTTTTTGGCAATTACTTAATAGACACTCAGCAAACATATGCTAAATGTGGTGTGTCTGCCGAGTAAAGGCCTGAGTGTTAGGAGAGCACAGAAGAGAGTCACCTGCCCCAGCCTGTGGCAAGTCTGGAAGGCCTCTGGGAGGAGGGATACCTGAGCAGATACAGCACACATCCGGTATATGATATAGAACAGAAGCAGGTAGTACATCATGGTGTGAACTCTGGAGCCAGACTGCCTAGGGTCAAAGTGGGCCCTGCCAATTACCAGCTATGTGACCCTGGGCAAGTTCCCCTAACCTTGCTGTGCCTTAGTTCCCTCACCCATAAAATAAGAATAATGGTACTTCACTCACAAGCCTGATGTGAGAATTTTCATGAAGAGTTAACATATGCAAAGTGCACAGAACAGATCCTAGTATGTGGTAAGTGCTACATAAATGTTAGCTATGATTAAGGAGATGCGTGATTAATTTTTTTTAAATTTATAGACTTTTCTAAGCAGTTTTAGGTTTATAGAAAAAATTGAGCAGAAAATACAGAGTTCACACATAGGCGTCCCCTCCACACACAATTTCCCCTACTATTAGCATCTTGCATTAGTGTGGTACATCTGGTACAATATTGGCATATTATTAACTGAAGTCCACAGTTTACACTAGAGTTCACACTCTGTGTTGTACATTCTATAGGTTTTGATAAATGCACCTCATGTACCAGAGATACATAGGTTTTGATAAATGCACCTCATGTACCATACAGAATAGTTTCACTGCCTAAAAATCTTCTGTACGTCATTTGTTCCTTCCTCCCCTGATTTCCTATCCTCTGGCAACCACTGATCTTTTTACTATCTCCACAATTTTACCCTTTCCAGAATGTCACATAGCTGTCATATGGCCTGTAGCCTTTCAGACTGGCTTCTTTCACTTAGCAATATACATTTAAGTTCCCTCCATATCTTTTCCTTGGCTGTGTTTTAATAAAGGGTAGGTATATTCACACCAAATTAAATGGCAATTACTCAAAGGAAGCTGAATAAAGGGTCTTTACCTCATCACTCCATAGAAAGTTCGGCAAATCTTTGCCTTCGGAACTCTGCTATTTCTAATCCTCCAGTGAAGGCCTTCCCACCACTAAAGCTTCTTGCCTCTAGTGAAGTGACCCCTCTAAAATACAAATGTTTCTAGGAGTCACATTTTAAATATGACCTAGACCCATAACATTTTTCAGGCCTAGACCACAGCATTTTTCAGCGAGAAGGAGCCTGAGCACCAGCAGTTACCAAACCCTTATTTTAGGGGAGACTCCGAAGGACAGAAGCCTTGCTGAAGAGTACACAATCAAAACCAAGTGACATATCACTCACAGCATGTTACTCGTCACCTGAGAGCAGGTTTGGATAGGCAGTAACCACACACCGTGACCAAAAACCTAAAACACAGAGTTCGACAAAAGATCTTTTGAACTTCATCCATGAACATATACATCATTTAATTATTTAATGTATAACCCTTTTCAATAATAACACATTTAAGTAAATTGGGACTATTCCTTTACAAATATATGTAAGACAATTTGTCAGGTGTGCAGATATGCAGGTGAAAATAATGCAAGCTTGCAGAAGATAGGCATAAGTCACTGCCTGCGGCAATCTAGCAAGACTTCCCAAAAGAGGTGACATTCGATCAGGCCCTGAAGGACAAGCCACATGTAGGTGGAAAAGGACTACAGACAACCGGGTGAACCTGGGATTTGGAAAGTGTATGATGTTTATCCAGGAAGAGTGAGCAGTCCCACCCGGCTGAGGAGAGGGCACACCGGGGAATAGTATCAGGGTGACTGCAGGCTACAGAGAGCTTGGGCTGGGAAGCGTCATCTCAAGGCTGACCCTCCACCTCACCACTGTTCCCAGGGCCTGGGCCGCTCCACTAGGTTAAGTGTTGAGCACCACTCCCTGAACACTTGCCAGCAGGTTCTAGAAAATTCAAGGACTCCTTGCTTCCTCCCTGTGTCCTTGGCTGCTAGGTGTCCTCATTGTGCCCCCTAAGGAACAAGTTTCCTTGTTCCTAAAGGGCAGACAATAGAATTCTTCAGAGACTTCTCAGGAATGAGACTTCCTGGGGCAGCCTTAACTCAGCCTGGGGGTAGAGGGTGGGCTTTCCTTCCAGGAAATCCAGCTTGCTAACAAACTGCCTCCCCACCCTTCTTCTACCCCTGCCCTGCTCTTCCAGCTCCCGCTTCCTCTATAATACAGCGAGCTCCCCGCCAAGCCTTCACAGTAGAGAAGGGCCTGAAGCGACTTCACATATTCAATTCCAGACTCCTGGGTGAGGCAGCCCTCTTTCAACCAGCCTCCCCAAGCCTGTCAGAGCAAGGAAGGCTCAGGGTCTGCAGAATCCCATTCAAATAGACACCAAGTCACCAAGCAAACAGGCTTGTCAAAGAGGGGTCAGGAGTACAGTTGACCAGGTGGGGCTCTTGGGGAAGGGAGGGCTGTTGGGGCTGATTTCCCAGCAGTCTTTCCAGGACCTGTCTCCCTCCTGACCACCTCCCCATCTCTGTGAGTGAGCAAGCCAGTGGGCACACACACAACACACACATCACACACACAACACACACATCACACACAACACGCACATACATATACCACACAACACAAACACACACACACACACACACACACACACACACACCCCATAGGCAGCCTTCTTGTTCCCTGCCCTCACACCCAATACCCCTCCCCCTGCCATCGTCCCTGACCCCCCACGGCTTCATTAATTCTTACACCCTCAAGTACCTCAACACCACAGCATCACCCCAGGCATGGAGTGTAGAGAAGGGCTCTCCAACCAAATGGACTGGGGTTGGATGGCAGCCTTATCCCATATCTACGTACTCTCCTGTAAACCTCTCTCAACCCCACCTCCTCACCCATGACCTGGAGAGAACGAAAAGAAAGGAGTCAAGGATGTAAGATACATAAATAACAAAGAACAGTAGCTAGTACTAGTCTAGTCCCAGGTTATTTCCCTCCTGCTGCCTCCCTTAAGAAATTAAATTCAGTGCCTTCAAATAAGCACAGCATTGGAATGCTCCTTAAAAGGCCAAAAAGAGGCAGTAGTAGGGGAAGAGCAAAGGCTCAGAGGCAAATCCTGTCTCATTTAGGCAAATTTGTATTGCAGAGAATGGAAACCCCACTACAGTCGCCTTGAGAGGGAAAAAAAAAAGTATTGCTTTGGCAAACCTGATCAATGCTCCCAATACAGGGAGTATTTCAAAGAAGAAAACTGAGTGACCCAGTTTTCTGGGTCTCCTCCCATTCTTCCCTTTTGTCATAGAGCTCCTGTCTCTTCGTGACTCACCGGCAGCGGCTATCTCTTCCACACACCCTCCAGAGACCACATTTCCTAGCCTGGCTTGCGGCTGTGAGCAAGCAGTGAAATGGAAATGAAGGAGATGAGTACCATTCTCAGGTCACCTGTGGGAGAGACTGAGTGCTCTCTGCATCTTCTGTTGCTCTTCCCCCTTGGCTGAGGAATGGGTCACGTGGAGCAGTCCCTCTAGACCTAGAGACGGAAGGCACATGCTGAGAATGACCGAGCTACCTACTCTGGCAACCCTGGACCTCTTACCTCCCGACTGTGAGATGAGACAGAAACAAACCGCTATCTTATCTAAGTCCTTGTGCTGAAGAGTCTTTGCTGTAGCAGTCCATAGACCCTCTCGCTTACTAACACAATTCATTTCAGGTGAGGCTTGATCCAGCAGTTTCCAACCATGTTGCCAAGGATCTGGTTCCTTTCATGGTCTCTGAGCTGCTTCCAATGGGGTCTATCTTAGACTCCACATGTCTCCTCCCATAACTGGTCCCTATGCCCTCACTTCACCCTAACCCCAGCCCTAAAACAGCTTCAAGGGGCTCCCCTGATGCTAACATAAATTGCTTCAACAAATACAGACTTCAAATTCTCACACAACAAACTCTAGAGAACAGTGATATTTTCTTCTATTAGCACTGCAAAGGGCAAGAGTGGACACCAAAGACAGAAAGAGCAGCTAGCAAACTTCTATGAGCTGGGTCACTCAGTTTTCTTCTTTGAACATCTTGCTTCACAGTTTATCTAGAGCCATTAGATCAGGATTTACACAGAGTACAATGGCCTCTAAAGTTCACAGGGTGTGATTCCAGGGCCCTCTCAGGTTTCTGTTGTGGGAGGCAAGCACCTATTTCCCACAGTATCCAATCAAGACACATAATGGAGGAAACAAATACCCCCAAATGAAATTAAGTGCAGTTAGGAAGTAGAAATCAATACTGGGAAGCTAAACAATGGTAAATGTCCACTCCATCACCTGTATGGTGATATTATCCAAACTTGTAACTCTAGCCTGAACCCTCTCCTGTGGCTCAGTAAGGGCCAGCGCTACAGTGAGGCAGGCAAGGAGCCGAGGGTGTAAAATTAAGGACACACTCATTCCCAAGTGTTGACCCTGCATTTGCAGGGCCTTAAGAGTGAGTGCCTCCTTAAATTTTGCTCACTATGGGCCACCTTTGCCTTACTTTAAATCTTGGCCCTTGACTCGCAGGCCTGTGTGCTTGTCATCAGCTCACCAAAGTATTCCATAGGCTTCTCAAGTTCAGCATGATTAAGATAGATCCCATCACCTTCCATTCTCCAACCTTGCCCTCCTGTGCTTCCTATCTCAAGGAATAACACTACCACCTACCACTGGCTGGCTGCTTAATCCAGAATCCCGGAACTCATCTTTTAGGTCACCCTCTCTTCACTTCTCTCCAGTCAATCAACACGTCCTAACCACTCAACTTCAGGCATGTCTCCAGAATCCATCCACTTTTCAATCCCACTACCTTATAATACTAAGCTATGTTACCATCATGTTTCCACTGGACATCACCCAACAGCCCCTACCTGGGCCTTCCCACTTCCATCTTGTTTTCCTCTAATCCCTTTTGTTTTGTTTTGTTTTTTTGTTTTTACCATAATCGGAATGGCCTTTCCTAACTTGGCTTACAACACGGTCCTCCATAATCTGGCCCCACCAACTTCTCCAGCCTTAGTTATTACAACCAGCCATCCCTGCACTCCTTTCACCTGAGAGCTATATTGTCTGCTCTTAGTTCCTCAACCACTCAGGGCTTCCAGCCCTTCTTAACATGCCTGCCCTCCACCCACTCACCTCCCCCATAACTTACTTATTCTTTGAGTACTAGGGTAAACTTCATTTCCTCCCAAAGGCCTTCCTGATCAATAAGCTAGGTAAGCCTCCTTCTCTGTTTCCATAACATAGAGTTCTACTTTTGAAACACTCATCAGATCTTTTTTTAATACTTGTTTACTGGCTGCCTTCCCTTCTTGGCTATAAGCTCCCTGAGTTGCCTATCGTAAGTTGGATGAATGTTTGAAGTAAGAATCAACCCTGCAAATCCCCAAATTACCAGTCTGCCAATGCCTCTGCTTATTTGGGTATCACCTTCTAAGGCCCCATAAGGTGCCAAGTCTTTGCTAGGCCGTGAAGCTGCAGAGACCTTCAGGGCACTCAGAGTCTAGCATGCTAGTAGAGAGCTTTAAAGGCAGAGGTCTCAGTTCCCTCACCCATAAAATGGGGCTATCTGCTAAAGCAGATGTCTCTGGGACCTTCATCATACCCTATTGACCCAGCCCTAATCTTGGCTGCAACTGTGATGAGTATTTCCATGCAAGCTCAGAGTCATCTTGTGCAGCCAGATTTCTACCTCAAGCAAGCATCTCCCATCGTTCAGCATTCTGCCCTAGGGCTTCCTCCAATATGCCATCATCTACATAGCCTACCTGTGTAGGTAAGTTCAGCTTGGAAATACGGGAGCATCAGTGACCCCGATATCCCAGGACAGCACCTAATCAACATGGCATGGTAACTGGCAAATTCTCTAGCTGCTCACTTTTCTAGGAGACAGAACTGAACTCCCCCTCACCTAACACAGTGACCTCAAAAACACAAACTTATTTTGCCTTTTTCTCTTTCCCTGTCTCCCCCACTCTGTTCCCTCACTCCTTCTTGGGAACCCCTCTACTGGTACCCAAGTCCTCGTATCAGGCTTTGCTTTGAGTGAAACCTAAGTTAGGGCACCATATTCACAAGGTTATTCCAAAGATTAACTACAGCAACATGAGTAAAATTCTAAACACATTTCCTAGCACGCTGTCCATGCCTAATAAATTGTAGGTATTCATGTGAGCTCTTATATTCCTGGTGGGGGAGATGGACAAGCGTAATCTGGTAAGATGAACAGTATAATGGAAGCATGAAGTGGTTGAAAGTGCAGAATGCGAACAGGTGAAGCAGCCCTTAACTTTGAAGGAATCAAGGATGCTTCACAGAAGAAGTTTCTCTTAAACTGAGCTTTCCTAAAGGCCCACACATCGGGAGGGAGAATTCCCGACAAGGGACATAGAAAGAATGAAAAAGCGGCATATGAAAGGACACGGCACGCTGGGGAAAGTATACGCATTTCCGTATCACAGGAAATGGTTTTCAGGGGTAGAAATGGAGGGCACGGAGAGTGGCCAGGTCCCAAGGAGCCCCCACCAAGAGGAGAGGTAAAGCCTGAGACACACCCCCGAGCTGGGCTGCCAGGGCTTTCCCACAGATAGCCGCACGCAGAGGGATACATAACGCTCACTATCCATCCACACACATGCTTTCCATGCTTCTGTTTATTTACACTCTGCTTGGCTGGATGGAATCAAGGCATAATTCATGACCCACCCCTTCAGCACCCTGCAGAGAGGGGGAAGCAGAGAACATCCCTGTCAAGTGCCAGATGTTTGGCAGGGGCCTAAGGGCTGCTGATGGCTTTGGAGGTAAAACAGGAAACTCTTCTGGGGCAGGAAGCCTGGAAGTGCAGAAGTTTGCTGAATGAAAGACAAGTGGCTTCAGAAAAGTAGAGGATGACGAGATGGAGCACAGTCACACGCATCTGGGCTCCAGCCCCAGCTTTGCTCGCTGCCTGGCTGTGTGGTCCCCGGCAAGTCACTTCCTCGACCTGAGCCTCAATTTCTCCAACTGATGTCCCTTCCAGCCCTGACATTCCAGGATTCCTTGTGGCAGGACATCGAACTTTACCCTGGAGCTTGGAAAGGATTGTGTGATCCCAAAGCTCCTCTTGGCTCTGAATGAGTAGACAGAATGAGGGGCCTTTGAACCAAAGAAGTTTAAAAAAAAAAACAAAAAGCTCTGAGGCCTAACCACCTGACCTTGGGGTAAACAATGACTTTTAACCGCTGGGACACACGAAATGATGGATCAATTGGGTGTGGGGGTGTGCGGGGAAAGAGTCAAACCAGCTATTCAGAAATGCTGGTTGGCTAACTCACTTTCATCTGGTTATGCTAGTTCGAAATTGGTAGCTAAGAGCTAATAAATTTTTGCTCAAGATTTTTCCAGTCTCATGTCCCTCTCTGCAGCCTCCTCTAGCCATGTTGGATGAATTACTCTGCATTCCCCTAAAATGCCCTTATCTCCTGCTTCTTTGTATTTGTTCATGTTGTTCATTCATCCAACCAGAAAAGAAAGATGGTCCCTGCTCTCACAGACATGTAATCTAACAGGAACTAGATTAACTAGACAAACTTGAACACACAAATGGTACAAAGAAATGGAAACATCAGCAGTTGTACAAGTGACACCGTGTTAGAATACTGTTTATGAGAGTAACAGTAGAAGAAATTGATTCGTTTATGGAAGTCAGGAAGGCTTCTTGGAGTAGTATTGCCTTTATGTCCTTCCTTTTAAGGACAAAATCCTATTCAGCTATATGAGGCGGCTCAAATACCATGTCTGTGAAGCTATCTGCCTCTTCGCAAGCAAGATCATCATTCTTCCCTCCCCACAAACTGAGCTCCTTGATAGCGATTCTCCTTTCTGCAGCTCCAAAGACAGGAAACCGCAGTGAATTGAAATGCTAATCAGCGGCAAATCTGAGATTTGTTTTTGAGTGAGTAACTTATTTCACAATTAGCGATCCAAACCGGGCTCTGGTTTCCTAATAAAACAAATACTTTTCTAAAACGTGTGCATAGATGTTTTATATAATTAGTAAAAATAAGCCATGTATGGAAGTTCTAGACCTGCCATTCAAGTAACGGATCATAAAAGTCCTTCACTGGATTTAAAGACATTCATCTGTAATTTCTCCATAGGCCCGAAGTCTGGTTGTCAAAGTGACGGAAGTCGGGAGGTTTCTTATTTCAAATATGAATTTTTTATGATGTGGTCTACCTATGTGGGCAGGAACACTTAGGATAAGGCAGGTGGGTTTCTTGGCATTGAAACAGAAATGAAAAGAACTTGGTGACAATCCATCTCAGAGGTAAACACACTGGTTGACTTTTCTACTCACAGGGTAGAGTTGTTACAAAACAGGGGCGGAGTTACCTGGTTTCCTACCACTCTGGGTAGGAAAGTGCCTTGTACCGTGCCTACTGAATTGTCTCCACCTGGAATGTCTCTGCTCCTCCTTATGCATCCTTCAAACCCCACCTCAAAGATATCCTTGTTTATTTTACCAACGGTTGGATGGCTGGAACAGGCCCACAGTCATAAAGCACATCAGAGACAAACTAAGACAAGAAGAGGCTTCTAGCTACCCTGTATTCTTCCCTCCACACCAGGGTTGCCCAAAGGGCACAGGGTCCTGAGTGTTTAGTTGTTATATGTTTTCCGTCTTCCTCTCCCTTTTGCTAGAAGTCTTAATCCCTGTTAATACCAAAGGCTATAGAAAATCCTATAGTTCAGCTGCAATTTAGAAACCATTATATTATAAATTTAACAAGGCATTTTCCAAGTCATTTGATCCTTTTCCCACCCACAACATCCATTAATGTCTTATAGAATTATTTTTCCAGAAAACACAATTTGGGAAACACCGCTCTCTATCATGATTGCTCTCATGTACTGCCTCCCCATCTTCTAGATGGGGAGCCAAGAAAGACCTTTGTTATATAAGTGAGATGCTAAGATATTTATTTGGATAATCACTTCTTTTTGTGGCTATAGGAGAAATCTATTTTACATTTAAATAAGAATCAAATCCAAAGAAAGTGGACAAAAGAATGAAGAGGCAATTCAGTTAATATATGTTCTACAATAAACGTGTATTTGTTTTTATTTCTTTTTAAGATTTTATTTATTTGAGAGAGAGCAAGCGCACAAGCAGAGGGAGCAGCAGGCTCCCCGCTGAGCAGGGAGCCCGATGCGGGACTCGATCCCAGGACCCTGGGATCATGACCCAAGCCGAAGGCAGATGCTTAACCGACTGAGCCACCCAGGCACCCTATATGTTTTTAATTTTAAAAATACTTTAAAATTATGAAAATTCTGTTACAAGGCTGAGCAGATCTTACTAAAGATTTGCAGGTTTAAAACTGGGAAAATATGACTTTTGCATTTTTAAGACTGGAAACTATTACTTTACAATATTTACCAGATTCCAGGTCGATTCACTACCTTAAATTAGCCATTGGCTCACCCCCACGGAGGTGGTCTAGATTCCCTTGCCCTACTGGGAGCCAGAAGCGTTAAGTCCACCCTGGTTGCTGAACTGGTGGAAGGGTCCAGCCAGTCGACTAAGCCCTGGGCTATCCCAATACCTGGAGATTCAGCATTGCCACCACTAAAGCTATATAGAGGTTTTCCCACAGAGGGTCAATGGAGAAGAAAAAATCAAGACAGATGAAAGTGTGAGGAGTCCTGGTAAGTTCACAGGCCTTGAAATCAGACCAGCCTGCTTCAAATCCTGGGTCTCCCTCTTATTGTCATAAATCTGGAAGTTTCATACCCTCTCTGTACACCATTTATTTCTTTTGGAAAGAAAATGGCCAGAACAAGAGATGATAGGATTGTCAGGAGATTTCAACCTGCTGAAGTAGGTAACTCA
The DNA here is from genome assembly GCF_003265705.2 of Callorhinus ursinus. Lineage (NCBI taxonomy): Eukaryota > Metazoa > Chordata > Mammalia > Carnivora > Otariidae > Callorhinus > Callorhinus ursinus. The sequence continues at coordinate 56,708,969 of NW_027397071.1, read as the reverse complement.
GGTGTTCCCTGGAGCCTCTGTTCCTGAAGAGATCTCCAAAGGAATGGCTGGAGTCCCCTGTGAAGGTCTGAAGCCCTCCTCCAGATATCTGCAAATTCCAGGGCATCCCTCACTCATACATATATGATTCTAGGCTCCTATGTTAAAGTAGCGGACTCTGTTTCACCTAGCATTGAGGCCGATATGAAGTTCAGGCCCTTCTTCAGTTTCCATCAATAATAATAATGATCATCATCACAAAATCATATAGAGTTTGAGAACATAGTACTACTTACTGACATTTCAGAGGGAGAGATTCACATTTAAAACATTAAGAACGTCACCGTGAAGCTGGAGTCTCTTCTTACAACTTCCTTGGCCTCCCTGCATACCAGCAGGTGCCGATCCATGCTCCATCTCGGTGGCTCCTTCACTCGCGCTGCCCTCTCTGCACCTCCCCTCCCTTCTCTTTTTCTTTTTCTTTTTCAATTTTATTTTATTATGTTAGTCACCATACATTACATCATTAGTTTTGGAGGTAGTGTTCCATGATTCATTGTTTGCGTATAACACCCAGTGCTCTGTTCAGTACATGCCCTCCTTAATACCCATCACCGGGCTAACCCATCCCCCCACCCCCCTCCCCTCTAGAACCCTCAGTTTGTTTCTCAGAGTCCATCGTCTCTCATGGTTCGTCTCTCCCTCGGATCTCCCCTCCTTCATTTTTCCCTTCCTTCTCCTAATGTCCTCCTTGTTATTCCTTATGTTCCACAAGTAAGTGAAACCATATGATAATTGACTTTCTCTGCTTGACTTATTTCACTTAGCATAATCTCCTCCAGTCCCATCCATGTTGATGCAAAAGTTGGGTATTCATCCTTTCTGATGGCTGAGTAATATTCCATTGTATATATGGACCACATCTTCTATATCCATTCACCTGTTGAAGGGCATGTCAGCTCTTTCCACAGTTTGGCTATTACGGACATTGCTGCTCTGGACATTGGGGTGCATATGGCCCTTCTTTTCACTATATCTGTGTCTTTGGGGTAAATACCCAGTAGTGCAATTGCTGGGTCATCGGGTAGCTCTATTTTTAATTTTTTGAGGAACCTCCACACTGTTTTCCAAAGTGGCTGTACCAACCTGCATTCCCCCACCAACAGTGTAAGAGGGTTCCCCTTTCTCCACAATCTCTCCGGCATTTGTTGTTTCTTACCTTGTCAATTTTTGCCATTTTAACTGGCATAAGGTAGTATCTCAATGTGGTTTTGATTTCAACTTCCCTGATGGCTAAGGATGATGAACATTTTTTCATGTGTCTGTTAGCCATTTGTATGTCTTCTTTGGAGAAGTGTCTGTTCATGTCTTCTGCCCATTTATTGACTTATTTGTTTTTTGAGTGTTGAGTTTGAGAAGTTCTTTATAGATCTTGGATATCAGCTCGTTGTCTGTGGTATCATTTGCAAAAAGCCTTCTCTTTTTCTAGAGCAAAAAGCAAATCCCTCTCACATTCTCAGGCAGAGCGGCTTGACTACTCTTTTGTTGCCGAAACCCCTGACAACACCTTTATTCCCAAATAGTTTTTCAAGGTGTTTTCATAACAAAGACAGTTATCTCCCTGAGTGGAATTCTAGCCTTTAGGACCACAAATAAAAAAAAAAAAAATCACTTTGTTATGCACAAACACAGAACCAGCACTGCACAGTGGTAGGGAGCAGAGTAGCTGGATGTCTTGTCTTCATTGCTCTATATCTTGTGTAGCTATGTGAACAGAGGCAATACGTAAAGTCTGTGTCCTCACATGTAAAATGCAGATTATAACAGCACTAAACTTATTGGGGTATTTGTAAGAATTAGATTAGTTAGTACATATAAAAATCTCAGAACATTGCGCAGCACATGAGAAGGTCTCAAAAAATAGTAGTTCTTTGCTTTTATTAACCAAGGTCAACTGCATTTACTCTGAGCCCTTTTTTTCATCACAGGACTTTATCTCACTTGTGTCACCTACTTGAAAAACAGCCAACATCTCTTAAGGCCTTACCAAGAAGATGTTCCATGTTGAGCACTGCGGTTCATCTTTGCAAAAACCTTCTAGCCAATGATACATGACCAGAGACAGCGATAAAACTACACGAAAGTTATGGACTTTCAGCATGGCATGATGGCTGGGAGGCACATAACCAGGGTTAAATTTCAATTCAGAAATGTGCTTGCAGTGTGATCTTGGATAAGCTGGTTAACCTCGCTGAGCTGTTTTCCTCATTTGATAAATGTGAGTAAAAATCAAACCTACCTTACAGAGTTGAGAGGATTAAGAGACATAACATGTAGAGAAACATATATTATATGCTTAGTACTTGGTACATGCTCAGTAAGTTAGATAGTGGAGGTGCTGGAGGTGGAGTTGGTCATGGACGTGGAGGTGGTGACAGGGGTGATAGTAGCAGAGATGCTGGTGGTGGCGGTGGAGGTAGTAAAGGTGGTAAAGATAGTGGAAGTAGTGGAGGCAGAGGTAATGGTGACGGAGGTGGTGCAGGTGGAAGTGCTGATGGACGTGGTGGAGGTAGTAGAGGTGGAGGGAGTGGTGGTGGAGGGAGTAGAACTGTAAGTGGTGGAGGTAGAGGTGCTGGTGGATGTGGTGGAGGTAATAAAGGTAGAGGTGGTGGAGGTGGTGGAGGTAGAGGTGATGGTGATGATATTAAAAGTATATTCCCATGCCTTTAAATTTTTTATACACTTTAACAACCACATATTGTAAAGATCTGCCATAATTTATTTAACAACTCTCTTTTTACTGGGCATTTAGTTTGTTTCCAGTTCTTAACTATTATAAATAATGTAGCTACGAACATTTTTGTCTGCGTTTTGGATTATTTCCTTCGGCTAAATTCCTAGACACAGAATTACTGGGCCAAAAAATATGAACTCACAATCCATATTGCCATATGGTTATCCAGATCCTTCACATATCTGAAGACAATGATCATGCTCCCAAGTCTTTTCTCTAAGCTAAACACTCCCAGATCCTTCCATCTCCCTCCTCTAATTCAGTTCCTGGTGCTGCCACCATTCTTGCCCCTTTCCTGGGGGACAACTCCTAAGCTGATGTTCCAGGTTCTTCTTCTCTGACCTACTTTATCTTTGCCCCTCGTCTGCAGCATCTCACCTCACTTTGCAGGCACCCTCCCATCCGTGGCTCCCCACGTACACCCAGTTCCTGCATTCTGCTGTTCATCTGTGTACTCTATTCCTCCAGAATGCCTTTCACACGCTTGATGCCTGGACAACTCAAGCTCATGGGTTAAGACAGGGCTCAAACACCACCTCCCCACTGAAGACTTCTTGGTTCTTCCCTCCCTTCTCCAGGCAGAACCAAACTGCTCTGCCCACTCCACTGCTGGGCCACCTGGTACAGAGTCCCAGCACAGAACAGATGACCCGCTCATATTTGGATAATTCAGAAGTATTTAATAAAGGGATTCTTTTAAGAAGCTGTGGGCAGGATGTAGAGAAATTCTAAGAAATAGAATTTGGCACAGTGCCCATGGGCCAGCAAGGCTTTTAACATCTCTATGTCTGAAGGAGTGAAGACAGAGAGAGGTTACTGGACCTCAGCAGGAAAGGGTCGCATGGAGAGGAGCTGTGGACTTCTCTCAAGGCACAAAATCAGCCCAAGGTCACCCCTGGAGAATAATACCTTGACTTTATTCTTCTTTCTCTTTCCCATCTCCTGCCCAGGCTTCCATTAGCAGCACCCAACTAAACCCAGGAACTAGAAAACCCACTGATTGAATGCATACAGGTCAGCATCCTAGAGTACCGAGCATGGTGGAGAAGGGTGGAGAGCATATCTGAAGGGCAAAGAGAAGAGCCCCATCTCACCCTATTAAAGCTCATTACCCTTTATTATAGTTAATGATCAGCAAGTATGCTTCACCATCTGGACTGAATATGTATTGTCTCACTCACCTCCCAACCATCTCCTGCACTATGACGTGACCACTTTGCTCTCTCTTAGTCAACTTTCTTCGGGGCCCCACTCGGTCCCCATTGCTTACAGAGCCAAATATAAATGCATTAGCATGACTAATGCCCCTGGTGACCTGGCCCTTGCCTTCCTCCTCACTTCCTCAGGGCCACCTCTCCCTTTCCTCCTACTTCACAAGCCAGCCACATGAACGCATGTCATTCCCCAAGCACAGCATTTTCCATGAAGGGTCTATTCTTTTGTCCTGAGCACACTTCCCCCATTGGAAACCTCCTACTCCTTCCTTAAGGCTCCATTCAAGGGCTACTTCCACTGTGAAACTCCCTGCCCTCGCCCCCAGACAGACTCTGGGTCTTCTTCTCCAAAGTTCCCTTTACAGCTTAATGTTTTAGAATATTTTATATTATAGATGTTTATAACTCCGTATCCCCACATAAACTGTTTCCCTGGTACCTCAAGTCTCTGGCACACTGTAAACACTCAACATTAAATTAGTGAATGAAACATTTACTTGAATAAAGATATTTGCAATTAATGTAGAGTTCTCATTTGGGGCATACATTTGTTTTTTAATGTATGCTTATTCTTTATGCACTATAGGGGATGAGTCTGTGACCGAGGGCAGAAGCTTATGTCCAGGGCATCTCTCAGCATCAGCTGGCACTGGCTTCCATCTGTTCTCTGGAGAACTTCTGCATGAACGTAGGCGTCCTTGGGAGGACAAGCAGGAGATCCATGTAGGGCCTACCCATTGCACCTCCATTTGACAGATGGACCCTGTTAACAGGTAACTTGCCAACAAGCCCTTAGGAGCTCTTGTGTCTGCTTCCTAAATCCATTTTGGAGCAGAAATCCATTTTATTAGCTGAAGACAGAATAGACCAATTCTAAATATTTGGAAAAGCTTAATCTTGCAAATTAGCTAGTTGTCCTCTGGCCACATGGTGACCACTTGTGTGGGAGGGAAGCAGGCCCATCTCAGGACAGACCTTTCTCTGTTTCTTGAGAAAACACAATAAAACACCCTTCCCCTTTCATCCACATCTGGCGGCTGCAAAAACAGTGACCTGTGGAATTCACATTTTCATACTTGACGCTGGTAGGCCAGCGTCCAGAGGTTATTCTTGCTGTGTTTATGAAAGAGTGAAGCCTGTCAGGATAAGAAGGCTTCTGATGAAGTGCTTATTGAGAAAACATGCAGAGATTTCTGTTTCCCCAAATTAGAGAAGGGGTTTATGATAAGAATCCTTTTCATTGATTTCCCCTCCTTCGCTGCTTTCCTGCTGTCCTGCAGTATAATTACAAGCCCCACGGTTCAGCCTTGTGAAGCAAGTCCTAGAGAAAATTCCCCAAGGTGGAATAGGTCGGGGAGGGGGGGAGGGGGTCCTAACTCTCAAAATTGCACAAAGCTTCAAGGAAATCACCCTGCACCTATGATAGGGCCAGCATGCTAGCTGAACTGAAAAGTGAGATCTGTTGTTGCCCTCTGGGCTGGCGTTTCATCAGACTGTCGGGTTCCTGTTGCGTGCTGACTGGCAAGTGGGAGGGGCCTCTGGAGAAGAGAAAAGCACCTTGTGAGAACACCAGGTTGGAAGACAGGTAAATCACAGGATGAAAGAGAGATGTCACACAGAACAGGCCTTAGCAAGGAAGGTATGAGGACAAATAAGACAGGGAGCGGGACAGTGGTGAGACAGAAAGTTCAGAGTCCAGATGGACACGGGGAGGGATGCTTAGGGCAATTCCTGCGCTAACCAGCAGGCAGCTTAATCGCTTTGCAGGCTGCCTCGTCTGCAGGCGTGAATCTGCAGAAAGCACTGAAGGGACAAGTGAAGTGGGCACTGATGAGCAACTATGTTCAGCAGTCATTTTTGCCAGTATAAAATTGGGAGAAATGGGCGCCTGGGTGGCTCAGTTGGTTAAGCAACTGCCTTCAGCTCAGGTCATGATCCTGGAGTCCCGGGATCGAGTCCCACATCAGGCTCCCTGCTCTGCGGGGAGTCTGCTTCTCCCTCTGACCCTCTTCCCTCTCGTGCTCTCTATCTCTCATTCTCTCTCTCTAAAACAAATAATAAAATAAAATCTTTTTAAAAAAAAATAAATAAAATAAAATTGGGAGAAATTCGTTTGCTGAGTCACTGACCAGTTCATTCAACAACTGGCATCAAACTCTTACTCGTGATGGGCACGCTCCTGGGCCCTGAATTTACAGAGGCATAGCAAACATTCTCTGTGTACTTAACAGGCTCATGGACTAGAGGAAGGACTGGTCTCCCTGATCTCCAGATGGACACCCACTATCTGCTCCTCACTACAGCGGGAGATTTCTAAACCGCAAATCAGACCAGGGCATTCCCAGACCAATGTGCCTCCTCCCCCCTGCCCCCTGCCCCCGCCTGAACCCCTCACAGGGGCTCCTCCTTAAGGGAGTAAGTCTCAGCCTCTTAGCATAGCACACAGCCCCTTCCTCCCTCTCTGGCCTGACTGAGGTACCCACGTCCAAACCCAGCCCAAGATCTCTGCCTCCAGGCCTTTGCATGGGACCTCCCCTGTACCCGCAGTGGTATTTCCCCTTCTGTGCTCACTCAACTCCTTCTTGGCCTTCAGTTCTTCACTTACATGTTACAGGCCCAACCCCGACACCAGATTGCAGTCCTCCATATATCCTGTCATTTAGCCCACATTCCCCTCTGTCCTCGTAAGTGTCCCCTGCTGCCCCACTCTCCCTGCCTGCTCCCCTGGCCTGCCTCTCTCAGGAGCATGATAACTTCACAAAGATGGACTGTCACCCTCTTCACCTTTCTGTCCTCATATGCGGTAAAAGGAATTGCACTTAGGAGTCCATGCTCAGAATAATTATGCATGGGCTGCCTCCTGCATTTCCCACTCTAGGCTAGGCACTTTCATATATATCTCATATAATCTTTATAAAAACCGTAAGAGGATCACATTAGGATCTCACCTTACAGATGTGAGTCTGTGACTCAGAGAGGGTGAGGACTTTGCCCACGGTCTCACGGCTCCCAACTGGTGGGTGGCATCAGGAGAAACGAGTACTCTCCTTCTCCACCCAACTTCAGCCTCCATGTGCATCTGCAAGGTCATGCCTGCCAGCTGTCCCTCAGTGACAGCTCTGCTCTCCAACCTGGAGGGGGTAACACACCCCTTCTCTCTTCAAAGAGGTATTCAAGGCTATTCTAGTTTTATTGCCAAAGGGGTGGCTTTTCTTACCTAAAGGCTGTGTGGCTAAGGGTTTGGGTTCTATTCAAAGGGGTTAATCTCTTTCTAATGGGCCACTGAACATAATAATGGGAGAAAATGTACAGAATGAAGGCTTTTGTGTGTGAAGTCTCCTGAGAATGTGGTGACAAATCCGCAGGAAGGAGGCTGGGGAAGGGACCCTGAATGGGACCCCGGGTCCCGGCTAACGGATCCAGCTCTTGAGGGTAATGGATAGTGCGTGGGATGGATGCTGGGCCAAAGAAGAGAATCCAGTCCCCAGGCCAGGAATGCCTTGCCAGGCAGGCTCAGCAGAACAGAGTCTGCACATTTTTCCTCATGTACCCTTCAAACAGTTTTGTAAAACCTCTGTACCCCCTCACACATTTTAAGTTGACATCTGAGGTTTTTCATCAAAACTTTAAACAACATGTTGTAAATATTGACATTTTAAAATAAAACTGTTACGTTGCTCTTTTGCATGTACCCTATTTGGTCTGAATACCAGTTACTTAAAACCCACCACAATCCGTTTGAAAAATGTACAAACAAGCTCTTCTGTAACAGTTGGCAATTGTACATTATTCTTTTTCCTTTTCGAGAAATTTCTTGAACTCCTGTTTCTAGGTCACGTCTCCCACAGGATTTTATTCTAACGTATTAGATTCTTACGCTAGAACCTAGTCATTTCGTGATCATCCAGTACTTCTGTGAAGTGTGTGTGTAAATTTTTAAAATTGATTTCGTTTCCCGAAACCATAAAGCAATAGGTGTTTAAAAGACGGGGAAGGAGGGAGATGATGAACGGGGCTGTGGGAAAGGAAGGGGAATGTGCCAGCAGGAAAGCTGTTGGCGAGATCAATGGTAGTAAAGAACATATACAGAAGTTGAGGCGCTAGAAATTGATTCCCCTAAAACCATCCAGGCCTGCACCTTTCTTGAAAAGTCTTTAGGCACCTCAAAGGCATATACCTCAGACTGAAGACCACTAGCCTGAGGTCTGAGTTAAGTCCACGTCCTCCTGACCCCAGACCCCTTACCAGCAGCTTTCGAGCCACTAGATAGTCACGGAATGAACGTGATCGACACCCATGTGTGCCTTAAGTTCAAACCAAAATCACTCCATGACCCTTAGAGGCTATTCAGACAGCTCTGCAACATCTCAAAAATACCCATTAGCTCTATGGGAACCAGTGGATATCCAACTGGGGAGAGCACCCATGCCTGAACCTCAGGGCGAGACAGGACACAGGAGCTCACTCGGACCTGGAAAGAAGAGGCAGGGGGTCACCGCCACAATTCCCATGAGCCCTCACCTCCAGATCCTGTTCTCCATCTGCCAACCCCCAGCCACCTGAAAGACTTTCCCCACCACATTATCCATGTTGTGTATCCAACTAGAAGCGTTCATTCCTTGGACTTTGATGATTTTACTTAAGTATTACCTCCTCCGGCACTTATCTAGCAAAACTGATTACCATATCCTCGGCATATAAGGTAGTCTATTATTAGACTGAGCACACTGTGCTATGTATGTGTGAATGACTGTGTCTTGCCTTCTTGGGAGGCAGGAACCATATCTAACCATCCAGTGTCCCACTTAGTCAATGACTGGGAAATGACTAAAGTCACGAAAGGACATTCAAAGGAAGTGTTTTCCAGATACACACACACACACACACACACACACACACACAAACACACACATACACATGTAATTTAGGTACTTTTTCCCCCTTTTTAAAGTGAGATTTAGGTACTTTTTTAAAAAGATATATTTATTTATTTTAGAGAGAGAGAGCATGCACACACGGGGAGGGAGGGAGAGAGAGAATCTCAGGTGGACCCCATGCTGAGCACAGAGCCCGACGACGCAGGGCTTGATCCCACAACCCTGAGATCATGACCTGGGCTGTAATCAAAAGTTAGATGCTTAACCGACTGAGCCACCCAGGCGCCCCAAGATTTAGGTACTTTCTAACATCAGTTGTTGAAGCTACTTACTCTGGCCCCTAAAGCATACAGTGCCCAGGAAAATGGCTTCAGATGCTCTACAGGAGCTGAAGCACAGAGCAAAATCTATGTTCCTCTTGTGTTTGCACTCCATTCGTTCGTTGTTAATAGCACTGAAAAAGACCTTGATCATTTCAGAAACTACAGGTCATCCCAGGCAGCAAAGGGTAAATTCATCAAGAGTTGCATGACCATCTCATTAGGATGTAAAACAGTACACCCAGCCAGGACTGTCTTAGCTTCTAGAGGAATGTGTCATCGTCACACAAGCCACTGTGCTGGGCTACGTGGAATTCATTTTGACCCCTAAGATGTTGATTTTGTTCTTTTGATTCCTCAGATGTCCTGACTCCCCCTCCCCCCCCCCCGATGGGCCGTAGTTATGGTTACAGACACTTACGTCACTGTTGTACTATAGGTAGATTCTGTTTAATTCTCTAATTGCACTTTTATGTTCTTCAAAATGAAATTTTCATTCCAATCCTATATAGATTTGATTCCCTGAATCAGTTTATGGTCTCCATCCCATTTTATTAATTACAGCTTGGGTCATTATGAATTTTATTTTGTGGCTACAATTTCTACCAAACCCGGTTCCTCCTATCAAATAATGCAGATCTAATTTCCACAAAAAAAACTTTGATTATTCCACACACATTTTTTTCTTGTTTGATTCCATACCAAAGATTTGCATATGCAGGTTGAATTACTGCTGGTTTTATTTTGTGGTGACTGTTTATCTAAGTTCAATGTGCCCTGGGAAAGATTTTGCAGTTGAAATGATAGCAACACATTGTGATGCTTTGCTCAAGCTTAATCTAAATTAACAATAAGATGGAAAATTTTAATCAGGATTTTGTTGGTCACAACAGGAAGGATTAGAAAATGGGGAGGGGGGGTGTCAAACCACTCTGTTTCCTGCTGGAGCAGACTGGTGTATAGAGGACCCAGGACACGGACTATCCAGATGAGGCTTGAGTACAAACAGCATGGAGATGAGGTTGAGGAGTTTGGATGGGGACCGTGTAGGAATGGCCTTAAACACAGCCAAGATGCAGTTCAAATACAACTGCTGTTGAGGACAGACCACACTTTCCCCATGCGTCCACCCCTCTGCGCACCAGTCTCCTGGCTCCTGGGAGGATGCATCGGTCTGGTCCAAGGCTATTCATGGAGCATGCTATTCTTGGGCTGGGAGCTGTGCCTCAAGGGCCACAGCACATGTATGCTCTGCTTCCTTCTTCAACCATGGGCCTCAGGTACAAGGCAGAAACTGAGCACAGTTAGGAAGGGGCAGTGAACAGCAGGGCACAACCCAGGCATTTCCAGGTCCCAGGTTGAGATACAATCATAATATTCTCAAATTCTCACCCTTCTTCCCAGCAAGTGCTTATCGTAGGACCTTGAGCAAGTTACTTAAACTTACGCAGCGTTCATTTTCTCCTGTGTAAAATGAGAGAGCTGGTGAGGATTCAAAAAAATAACTTCCATCACAGAGTGCTCACTGTGGCCCAGCACTCTTCTAGATGCCTTACAGAAATGGACTCACCACGCAGAACAACCTTATCAGGTAGGCACTGTTCGGACTCTCTTTATCAGAGCATGAAACCAAAGCCTAGAGAGGTTAATAACTTGTTCAAGATTTCACCGTTAGTTTCGGGTGAACTTGAATCACAGGGACTCTACCTTGTTAGGTAACCCCCTCCCCATCACACACACACACACCACCTAATTAATTAGCATAATCTGATGTATTTAGAACAAGTGGGCACCTTAACTGGGAAACCTACAAAAGTACCATGCAAGTGGGCTAAGTATGGAAGTGACATAATGAAATGTAAGCTTTAGAAATATTAGTCTGTCATGCCTGTCCTCTCCCCAAGTTAGAACTGAAGCACCCTCCCTAGGATATGGAAAGTCAGAGGAAAAAAACAGTAAATTCAGACCCTCGAGTCTAGAACGGGAAGGGTTTTCCCATATCAGCCGCCCCAGGCTGCTCCTGCTGGTTGAGATCCCGAGGGGAGGACTTGGGCAGAACACTGAAGCAAGTTGGAGCAAGCACCCATCCCAGGGGCTCCTACCTAAATTCTAACCCCAGGTCCTCCAGTGCCACGCTGCCTCCCCCAGCATGTGGGAAAAGAGTAAAAAGAATAACCCAACCAGAGGGAGCATGGTGTTCACATGTGAAAGAGCCCATGGACACACCTCTCAACACCTGACGTCTGCTTAGCCTCTCCGATTTCTCTGGAAATAACACTCTCCTTATCCTGTGCAGTTCCCAGCAGGCTTATAGCTGGCCTTGCCCTGGGAACAGAGGTACTTCAGGGACATCTACTTCTGACAGTCAGAATGACAAAAACATCTGAATGGTGTTGGAGGGGGTGGGGTGCAAGGCTTCAGTTCTTCTTTCGATGCTTTTCACCTGTTTTAACCCCCTGCAAACTCATCGGACACCTCCTTTTTTCCTCTGCATTTCCCCCTCTCCCCTTACCTAGCCATTTCTCCAAGTGCCTGGGCTTTGCAGACAGCCCACTTAGATCTGGATCATAACTTTTCCACAGAATAGTTGCACAACCACTGAGCAAGTCACTAGGCACCTAATTATTCTGAGCTTCAGTTTCCAAATCTTTAAAATGAGATAACTGTATCTTCCTCAAAGAGCTGTACGCAAAGGGTAAATGCCATCGCACAAAGGGCAATGTTTGAAAAATCTCTTTAAATGATCCCCTCCCTTTTTTATGATAAGCCTGAACAGCATGTCCCCTACACCAAAGTAGAGAAATAGAACGATTTCTACCTTATATTTTTGTGGAACTTGAAGTCACACATCAGTGTTGCTACATTGTCGCTTTTGATTTGGTTTACTGAAGCATGAGTGAAATTCCATTCCCCAAGGATTTACAAAAATTTAAGAGTACCACACCTCCTTGTGTTGCTATAAGGATTAAGCAAATCCATTCAAATGTTTAGAAAAGAGTTATTTATTATTATGTATAGTGTATTATGACTGTACACCAGCTGCTTTGATAGCTGCTAAGAACATGGAGATGAGTAAGACACAGATTTTGCCCTCAAGAAGGGTCCAGGCATCTTACTGACTTCTTTGAAAGGTAAATGAAAAGAAGCTCAGAAAGGTCATTTTCTTGCCGAGGTTGTGAGTTGACACGTGACAGGGACAGGGCTCCAACCCAAACCCAAATATTCTCCCTCTGATTTTCATGTTCTGAGTACCACATATCAGATCATGTTATTTGATTTCAGCTCTTCTCCAACATGATCAAATCCTTAATCGTGCATTTCTATGACTCCTGCACCCAGATGCTGCTTGGGTTTCAAGGATGGAGGATAAAGAGAAAGAGGGTCTAAAAAATTATACATAATTATAAATTATAAATATATACTTTATATATAGTTTATCCAGACAAATTACGTAAGTTAAATATATATGTATAAATATATAATTATATATAATTATAAATTATAAAAATATATAATTTATAAATACATATAATGTATTATATTAGTACTAAATATATAAATTTTATATATTATGTATTTATATATATATGAATTATATACATAAATGGAGAGGGAGAGAAAGAGCCTGTTATTTACAAGGCACCAAACTAGAGATCCTTTTACTAGATACCTTACCATATGCCATTTATGATGAGTATTACTGCCCTCATTATTATTCTCAAAACCAGGTCTTAGAAAAAATCATATACTTCCCAGGTAGCTGGGGGGTTCTGGAATCCAGACCCCTCCTTCTGAGTCACAGCAGCTCCTAATCTAACCCCCACATAATCTACATTCCAAAATATCAGGGCTGTCTTGGGGCTGTCTTCCTGGTTCAGTAGATTTGACCTCTAGAGTGTCACAAGGATTTCAGATTTGCTCTGTTCAGCCCTTTGTTCTGCTGTTATCCAGCAGCTTCTAGGTGCTGGCTCCTGGGCTAGGGATTCAGAGATGTGAACAATGCTGTCCTAGCCCTCAGAGAGAAGCTCACAAAGACAAATAATGATACAAGATGAGAAAATAAAAGTGTGTTCATCGTGAGTCCCGAAGGTGAGATGGTTAGCATGGTGTCACACTCGCTCATGACCCAAGAGAAAAGACTCTGTGGGGAATGACATAAGAGGCACTCAGCAAGCCTTGCTGAATGGATGACAGCTGGACAACCCAATAGAAAAGTCAGCATCTGGGAAGAAGTCCTCCCTACTACCCACCCATGTAACTTTTCCTCTATGCATCTCTGTCCACAATGGGTACTGAGGACTACTGTGTACTTACTTGGCACTAGTTTTACCACCATCAGTCTGATTGCATCAAAGAACTCACCATCTAGTAAGAAATCAAACAAGCCAATGTAAAGAGTACAGTCCAATAAATCAAATATGCAAACATGACCAACACACATGGGGGACTCAAGAAGTACCATCAAAGAAGGAACTTTCTACGTCTCTCACCTGCTCACTGGGGGAGTCCTTCCTATATTCCAGACGAAAGCTGAGGCAGGCCCCTGACTTCCTTGTTTACTCTTAGATAATCAAAAGTTTGGTAGTCACTTAAGATCCTTAAGTAAGGGGCACCTGGCTGGCTCAGTCGGAGGAGCATGTGACTCTTGATCTTGGGGTCATCAGTTTGAGCCCCATGTTGGGTGTAGAGATTACTAAAAAAGAATAATAAATAAACTAGTTTTTAAAAATCCTTAAGTAAAATCTCAATTCAGTAGAGTCAATGTAATAAGCAAAGCTTCCAACTTTGTAGAAGATGAATACTCTTCCTCCTCCACCTCTGGCCAGGGGAGGGTTATAGACAATGTCTGCATCCTTTTACACCCCAGCTCCTCCTCCCACAGCTCTGCTACCTCTGGTCTGGGGGCATCGTTCTGCTCCACTGTCCTGCATCCCACGAGGTGGGACAAAGTCTACCTTGCATGTAATAGGTGCTCTGTGATACATTTTTGACGGATTCATTTGAAGACACTGTTGAGCGCAGCTGGATGGCATTACTTGTTCCCAAAGCATCCTGTGCCCATCTTCCTGGAAGAGACTCCAGCATCCATTCCCGCGGGCTGTAATGGAGACAACACACCCCGCCCCATAGCTATTGCCCGTACGACATTTCTCTGCTGCAAATAAAAGAGCGACTTCATCTTTCTTGAGCCTCTTTATGTCAGGTATCAGTCATTTCACTCATTTCCCAAAATAACCCTAAGGAATGTATCACTTTACCACTTTTCCAGATACGAAAAGTGAGTTTCAAGCAGGTTAACGCCTGCTTGACATGCCTGAAGACACACAGCATCTACATGGCAGAGTGAGGTTTAAGTACCTCTGACTCCAATGCCCGTGGGTCATAATGAAAGGACAAGCCAATTACGAGACAGGAGACATGGGGCTTATCCCAGGTCTGCCATTAATTTGACTGCAGCCTTGGCTAATCTCCACCTCCTGTCTGAGTCTGAGTTTCCTCATCTGTAGATGAAGGAGCTGGATACGGTAACCACTGCTGCCCTTCCAAATGCAGAGCTCCGAGCTACTGAAAGGTAGCTTATGTTAGTCCCATCGGCCGACCCACATGTTTTAATTCAGAATTTCCCTTGTGGTAATCTATCTCGTTTTATCATTTCCTGCCTGCACTTCTAACCTCCTTCATCTGGGGTCATTTGTATTGCTCTTATGGTTACTCGTGTTTACGGAGGGCCTGATTTAGCCTTATCTGCAGTTTTCATCAAAGGGCATTTATTCACCACCTACCTAGGGGAACTTAATAGGCCAAGTGAAATAACAATGGCAGGTCTCGCGTCCTGATCACTTTCTTCCTTCTTACATGGTTCTCGAAATAACTGCCCTCCAGGTGGGTTAGCACTATCCCACTATCCCGAAAACCTGTGGCTTTGGGTCAGCTGGACCTGGATAGAAAACTTGTGGGTAACTTAACCTTTACCTAACCTTTCTAGACTTTGGTTCCTTCATCTAGGAAACAAGAATCATTAGACCCACCTCAAAGGGCCGTTGAGGTATTGGAATTATGTGTGGAATATAGAATGGTCCAATCCAGGGCCTGGAACGTGTTACTCGCCTCCACCTTCCCCATCACTAAAAGCTTTGGGAATGGCCACCAAGAAAACAGAGCTTTCGAAAGAGGGTCTCTCTTTATCTGAATAGCATCATGGGGAGTTTTGCTGCAATGACATATTATATTGCCCACATGCCTCTTAACACCTCTTAGACATGTAATGCGTACCTTTGGCCTACAAATAAAGAAGGAAAACAAAATCTCAGGTCTCCCTGGTGAGTGACCTTGGAGAGGTTATTTAATCTTGCTAAGCCTCTTTTTATTAGGCCTCCCTAAGTCTGGGGGCATCGTTCTGCTCCACTGTGGAGCAGTGGCTGTGAGGATTAGATGGAGTAATGCAGGTATAATGCTGGGCCCTGGTAGGTACTTCATACATCAGATGGCACTGTATTTGAATCTCCTCTGCCGTTTACTAACTTGAAGACCCCTTTAAGGACTAATTGCTATAGCTGTCAAACGGGGATCATGATTCTTATGTTTAATGTGGTTGTGCAGGTCCACACAGTATCATTAGTGGACCTGCCTAACACCCAGAAAGTGCTCGTATATGGTAAGACCTATTCCCTCACTTTCCCCGAATGCTTTCAAGTTGTGTTGTCATGATTAAGAAGAGCTAAAGAGTATGTTTAAAAAAAAAAAAAGAAAGAAAGAAAGAAAGAAAAGAAAAGAAGAGGTAGAGATGCAGAAAGGCCAAACAAGGGACATGTATTTCTTTCTCTGGAGGGCTCCTGAGAGTTAAATTTGGGGCGGGGTTGAGATATCAAGATAGTTCTGCACAAACAAAAACTTTACTAGGCGATCCCATTTGGTTCGTATCACAATCACTCGGATCCAAAGATGCATTCCAAGCAGTTGACATCCATTTCAGCTGGATGCTAATCCCATTTGAAAAATTAATCCAAACTTGACAAGAAGCTGATCTCATGTACCTCACGAGGACATCCCACTCCCAGTCGGTTTCCTGGGAAGAAAACAGGGAGCCTGGCTGTCAAAGCCGGAACTGAAGACACGCCTTTCCCTCATTCCCTCTCGTAAGCTGCCACAGTCTCTTTGCCTTTCACTTGAGATTTACCAAAAACCAAAAGCGTTCACATCCTTTCCTGAGGTCACTGGATCCTAGAGCCCCACCACCGGAAGGGCCTCCAGAAGCTTGCCTCTTCCCTTCTCCTCAGTCCTTCACATCAAATAATCACCAAAGCCCACATTTCTGTCCTCCTGCCATTCCTCAAACCCATCTCTTTTTAAACTTTATCCCAGCTTTTGCTCCCTTGGTCAAATCTCATCACTTCTCCCTTAGACTATTGCAATCAAGTCCCAAATCTGTAGGACTCTGCCTGTCCATCCCCTCTACTGCAGTCAACATCTTTACAATATGCCAATATGACCATACTACTCCTTGCTTAAAAGCCCCCAGTAGCTCCCCTCAGGATCAAGTACAAAATGCCCCCCTTCGCTGCTGACCCTGGGCATGTTCTGCCCTATGTCTATCTCTTCAGATTCCTCCTTTGCCACTGCCCCCCCTTACACTTTGTACCCCAGCCATAATTAACTATGAACTGCTGTTTTACTTCTGGAATGCTTTAATATACCTGGAACTACCTAAGAGCCCCTGTGTGCTCTTCAAAACTAACATAAATATATAATCTCCTTTTAAGGCCTTTCCTGACTTCTCTCCATCCCCAAGCACAGTTATCTGCTTTCCTGCCTGTGGCCCCACACCCTTGGCATCCACTCTGTTTATACTGTCTTAGAGTTATCAGAGCACATGTCTGTTGTCCCCACTATGCTTTGAATTCCTCGAAAGCTACAGCCATATTGCAGCACCTTGGATTCCCATGTTCATAGAGTAGGTGTGAATGTACTCACAGTCTGTAAATATTCACTGACTGTCTACCATGTGTATAGCCCTGGGCATCTAGATATGAGCAGGTATCCTGTACTCAAAGACCCTACAGCCTGGAGGCACAGCCAATACACAGAGGCAAATAATAATAGGATGTGATGTGGTAGAAGGAAACACAGGTACTCTAAGTAGAGTCCCAAAGAGAGGACCTGAACAATCTGGGTTGGGAGAGAGGGGAGAAAAATACTTCTAAGAGGAGATGACATAAGTAAGCTATTTCCTTTATGTTTGAATTGCGTTTGGACTTTTAGAATTTCAGGTTTATGGTTCAAGATGGCAGACTGGACATGCTCCCAGACAAGACCCCGTTGAACAGCTAACAAAGATGTACAAAATAGAATACATAAATCCCTGGCAGTACTGATGAACAAACAGACAAAAAAAAAAAAAAGTGGGTGCAATCCACGCACAAATCTGGAAAGCAAATGGAATCACGGTGGCATAAGCTAGAGCACAAGAGGTCAGTGGGAGACACAGACAGAAGACTGCAGTGAGTGTGTGACCCAGTGTAACCTGGTAGAGCCCTAGAAAGGCCTTGGGAAAGGAGTGAGCAGGCCTGGGGAGCCAGAAAGGGCTATGGGATGGCCATCATGAAGGAATCAAGGTAACCTGGGGAGGGCCCAGAGTCTGCATGAGGGTTGGGGATGGGGGCAGAGAAGAGTTCAGGGCAAAGCTACAAGCCCATCCTGAGCTGAAGAAAAACAAGAAAGATGCTCCATCTAGGAAGAAATTGTGTTGCAGTGCTCCAACCCCACGGTGCACTCCTTTTCACTGTGGAAATTGTGGGAGCTCAAGCAAACTGTTCTACTCCCTGGCATGTACCATAAGGACAAGCCTGCCATCCAAAGAGGACCTGCTCATCTACACAGAGCTCTCTGTCAGCCCTCCCACCCAGAGGAAAGGCCTTTTGGATAAGTGGGCCTGGATCACTAAGGGAAACCATGTCAGTCAGCTGCCTATGCTATCAGGCAAGAGTCACAAATAAAAGTAAGCCAGCTGGGTCAATATTTGAAGAAAACTGATAAGAGAGAGAAATCCCAAGCCTGAAAAAATGCAGGCAATAGACCCTGGATGCAACAGAAATAAGGAAGAAACAGAAGAGAATTTTCAAGATACATTTCAGCAGGAACCCAAGTTACTGTCGCCATGAGAAAGAGGCAGGCAATCAATGTGAACTATGTTCATCGACATGCAAAAAATTCAGCAGTGGGGCCAGATGATAGGATGGTCATGGCTAGAGACCAAATGAGTCCTCCAGGAGATGAAGTCAAGGAGATCCCATGGCACAGGTACCTGAAGATGAGGAGGAGGGAAATATGAGAAAATTGCAAGTTAGACTAAATGGAGAACAAGTCCAGAAGGCTCAGAATTCCTTTAATAGGAGTCTCAGATATGGCGATATTAGTGAAAGCCACGGGGTGGTGCAGATATCAAAGAAAAAAATAGGAAGGAAAATAAAAACCATATTCCTTGTCCCTAAAATAGAGATTCGAGTCTTCAGAGGTTGAAAGGATCATTTCAGTGTGAAGCATGACAGGTGTAAACAAAGCAAACAAACAAAATGAAAACCCACTCTCAGTCAGGAACTGGTGAAATTTCAGCAAGACAATCCTAAAAGATGCCAGGGGATTTGGCAGTAAATGTGCCTGAAAAGGACAAAGGATCAGACTGCACTCAGATTCTGTGTCAACAATTATTGACCCCAGATGACATGGAAGAGTGTCTCTGAAGTTATGAAGGAACATGCTTTTGAATCTAGAACTTTATAAGCAGTGTGAAGCTAATTTAAGAATTTACAGGATTTGGGGGGACTCCAAAAGATTATGTAATAAGCAAAGAACGACTTCCCCCAAAGGTGTCACATCCTAATTCCAGAAACCAATGAGTATGTTACCTTACATGGACTTGAAGATATGAACAAAATTAAGGACCCTGCCATGGGTCATTAAAAGTGGGAAACCTTTTCCTTTGTGGTCAGAGGGAGACGTGAATGGTCAGAGGGATGTCACATTGCTGGTTTTGAAGACAGAGGAATGAGGCCAGGAGCCGAAGGATGCAAGAGACCTCTAGAAGCCAGAAAAGGCAAGGAAGCAGATTTTCCCTGAGTGTCTCCAGAAAGGAATCGAGCTCTGCCCATATTTTGATTTTAGCCTAGTGAGACCTAGGTCAGACATCTAACCTGCAGAAGTGTTAAGATAATAAACATGTGTTGTTTTAAGCCATGAAGTTTCAGTGATATGTTACAGCAACAACAGGAAACTGTAAAGTTACCTCCCACACTCCTCTTCTGAACACAATTACTGGGAATATACTCTAGCAAAATGAAAAAGGAAGCTAAGAAATAGAAATAAAGATGATGCAAGAAACAGTGGAACTAATCCAGAAGTTGACATCTGATATTCAATGAGTTTCAGGGATTCCACATAGTGATTTGACAATTATATACATTACAAGATGCTCACCAAGATAAGTGTAGTTACTGTCACCATACAGAGTTTTCACTGTATTATGGACTATATTCCCAATGCAGTACTTTTCATCCTCCCGAGTTACCTATTTTATCACTGGAAGTTTGTACCTCTTAATCCCCTTCACCAGTTCACCCATCCACCCCTACCCCCTCCCCTCTGGCAACCACCAGTTTTTATGTTAAATTGTATACACTGTCAAAAAGGAATGAGGAAAAGGGGGTGATAATAAGATTTGGGGACTGAACCACTGCAAAGAGTGGTGGGCGAGACTGGAGGGGAGCAGGTTGGAGGGGCAGGGAGGGTTGGAGCCCAAGGCCATGGATTTCCCTGGGGACATTTCAAGTCTGAGATGTCTGTTAGACATCTAGGCGGAGATATCAAGCAGGTAGTTGAAAGTAAGAGTCTGGGATTCAGCAGAGAGGGCCACTTACTTGAAATATTAAAAATAACTTAAAGAACTGAAAATAATAGCACAAGAGATGGAGAGTGAGAAAGGATTCTGCAAGTGGAGCAATGACCTAAATCTTTCATTGCAGGAATCAATAAATACTATTTAAGTTTGAGAGATTAAGTAACACCATACAAGCATATGAATTAGTTACAGCAGTGACCAGCCTGAAATGAAAACAGTCAAAAAGAACTTGTTTATGGTAAGGGAAATGAGCCCGTCACAAAAGGACAAACATTGCATGACTCCCCCTACCTAGAGCAGACAGATGGATGGAGTCAGGAAGTAAAGGGCTGTTGCTGGAGGGCAGAGGTAGACAGAATGGGGAGGTATTGTTTAAGGAGTACAGAGTTTCATTTGGGGAAGACGAAAAATGTAGAAACACAAGGGGGTGATGGCTGTACAACCATGTGAGTGTACTCAATGCCACTGAACTATACACTTACAAATGGTTAAAATGGCAAATTTTATGTTATGGGCATTTTACCACAGTTAATTTTTTTTGGAATTTTTATAAACTCACAGAGTAATCGCAGGCACAAAAAGGAAATAGTTACCTTGTGGGATGGGAGATGAGGAGACAGGGGGAAGGGAGACTTCTGCTTTGTATTTTGTACTCTTCTGTACTGTTTGGATTCTTTAATCATATGCACACATTATTTTCATATTTAAAAATAAAATATTTTAAAAGAACGAGTATGCAAAGGGAGAATTTCAATCCATGTTTCTGCTTGGCTTGCAACTCAGTTTCTCAAAACACTATTTTATAGAAGCTGATTTCCAAGAAGCCTTCAAAGCCCCTTTTTATTATTATTATTACTAGAAGCCATTCCCTTGGAAGCAGACACTTGTGATTTTCCAATGGAACTCGCTATTCAGAGCCTCCGGAGAGTAAGTGCACTTGGAAACCTACTCAGCACAGCCACCCGCCTTTGAATGGCCATGTTTTCCAGGGCCCCTCATGCATCTAATTGGCTTCCCTTCCAAGGTATCCGTCAGTGGCCAGTATTTACTGAGTTGCCCGTGGGGGTGGCCAGAACCTGCCGGAGCCTGCCTGTGACAGAAAGCTTTCCCACCAGCAAAGCAGATCTCAGGAAAGTCCCAGACTACAGCTGCTCATCACCTGGGCTGCAACCAGCAGGCTCTATGATGCCAATACAAAGGCCTCAGATAAAGCCTTCCCATCTTACAGAACTTACCAGAAATTTTAGATTCCAAGCAGAGGATTCCAGCATGTCAGGGTTAAAAGATACTTCAGAAATCATACTGTTAAGACCATTCGTTTTTATCCAGGAGGAAATGAGAGCTAAAGATGTGCAACCACACGCAATGCGTTATAAGCAGCACCCAGGCCCAGAAGCAGGTGTGGCCATGCTCTAGATAAGTCTGAAAGGGTCTCCCAGAATGATGGGTTCTGTCCTGAGGAGTTAGGTTGAGAAACAGATGGTGGTTAGGGGAGTAGGAAGAAGGGAGGAAGCAGGGAAAGAATATAGACATGGAGGTGAAGTTACCTTGGCAGAGAGTAATAAATAGCACAATGAGTAAGCCAGAATTCTCTGGACTGTGAAGCCTCTCAGTTGATGCATGGTTTCTCTGTTGATTGACTTTTATTCATTGTCTGTGCCAGACCTTGCTCAACGTGCTATGGATGTAGACGAGGCCCTGCCCTTAAGAGACAGGCCAACAGGCCAGATGGTTACCATGGCAGCTAAGAGAGACAGTTGCAATACGGTGTGAGGAGCATGGGATCAAGTAGTAATTCCTAAACTTTTCCCATCAGAAGAATTCGCCATCCCAGATTTACCAAGTCATATTATTCAGGCGAAGGGGCTGATAATCTGTGTTTTTACTAAGACGCTCCCACCCCGACCCCAGTAATTCTTATCATCAGTCAGTCTGGCTTTGGAATCATTCAGAGCTGGATTCCAATTCTGATTCAGGCCAATGATGTGACCTGCCTGACAAAATTACCTATTGGGACATTTACCTTTTACCTGCTTCCAAGCCCCTAAGACTGCCTTTCCCAAGTGTCAAGATACAGTCACTTTATATTGTTGTACAGGTTATGTACTGCACAAAGACACCAGTCAAGAGACTAAGTGTCTGCTGAGATGCCACCTGGTACTATTTCCTCCACCCAGAGGAAGGGACCCCCTTTTTTTTTTCATCCAAATGCTCTAAGCTCTGCCTCCGAATGAACTGTGCCTTCCCAGAAGGAGTGACTTTCGTAATTATTCAGCCCAGATAAGGCACTTCTTTTCTAATTTGTACAAAGGCCCCATATAGACTAGCAGGATCCCAGAAATGGTACTGGTACCTCCCACCACTCCCAGAAATCCCCACTGCTGATGCCATCTTCCTCTCTTCAGTGCTTGTACCAGTCTGACATATGAACCAGTTCCTGTCTGAGTCTTCGCCAGTCAACTCAGCCCTGCAATAAGGGATGTGGCATCCCAAAGACTGCCGGCCCTGTGCCAGGAACGAGATGCAGTGTAGCTTGCGATGGACAATATGAGTTCTGGAGTCAGACCTGAGGTCACTTTGCAACCTCACTCTTTAGTGTGTGACCTGAACAAATAGAGTATTATCTAGCTAATGCAGATTGAAAAGTTTCTTATGCCTAACTTTGCTGTAACGGTTGAACAAGATAATGCATGTAATAGTCTTTAGCACAGGGCCGAGGACATGGTGAGTTTTGTTGCCTATGAGTGATCTCATAGGATTTCAAGCTCACCATGACATCTTTGGATAGCTATTATTATCATCCCTTCTCAAAGATGAAGACAATGAATGTTGGGGGAGGCATGGGGGGAGGTTGTACACAGCTGATATCCAAATCCAACTCTGTCTAATCCATGCTTTTTCTACTTTTGCCACTAGATCCACATGTCAACTTTTCTCTGGCTTCCAGGTTTGAGGAGAGGAAAGGATAAGATTTCACCTGCAATGTATAAATGGCGCTTACATTAGGCCTCGCAAACACAGGTATAATGACAAATAGCCTTTTGATTTTGAGGGCCAGTTCAGATGGGTTAGTAATTACCGCTCAGAAGACTGTGTCATGAAGGATTGCAAGAGCAAGTCAGAGTTCAGAGTATCATGATTGATTAATGATGTCAGCCACGGGAATGGGGTCCAAGAATGATGGCAGGCTCTATGGAGCGTACCCCACCCCATTTCAGATTTCAATGTCTGCCCAAAGTCAAGCACACTTGATAAAAATGAAGGGCCAAGGGTACTAAATAAAGCTGTTAAAGACCATTAGCACCTTATTAAGACCTTTTCCCAGATGCAGCCAGAAACAGCCAAAGAATACAGAATGGAGGAACATTTTGGAGAAAGAGCATAGAGCTGTCTGAAGCATTTAATGTAAGGAGCACAAACTCAGTTCTGTCTATTCCCAGACTTCTCGGCTCCATCTCTCCAAACATCCGAACATCCGGGGAGATGGAGGAAAGTCACTATGGAATTCTGAAACCTCCTCATGAGGTCCAGTAGGAGCTTACGTGTGACCTGGGGCAATTAACTTGGGCTCTCCCAATCTCAGCTGTTTCATCTGCAAAAGGCAGATAATCATCTCTAACTCTCCTTGGTTTTATAACAAGATAAATTATCTAAAGGAGCTACAGAGAACTCCACCCAAAGTCAATGCTTAAAAACTTTCATTCTCCACTCCTTCCCTTTCTCCCTTGACAGGAGCATTGTGACATGGTAAATCAGGGTTGTTGAGGTATAATTGGCATACAATAAAATTCATTTATTTCAGATGAACAGTTCCATGAACAGCCATGTAACTTCTGCCTCAGTAAGATAGAAAATGCTACCATCACCCCAGAAAGTTCCTTCCTGCCCCTTTCCAGTCAGTCCCTTGCCCCGACCTCTAGCCCCTGAGGAACACTGATCTTCTTTCTGCCCCTATAGTGTTGCTTTTTATTGTGACCTATTTTAAAAGTATTAATCCAAATAGCAAATAATTCTCTTGAGTTTTTCTTTTACATCGTACTCAAAAATAGCTCAGTTCTGACAGCTCAGCTCTCTTTTCCAGGAAAATTCTTCATTAAGTAAATGAATTCAATGTGCATATTAAAAACACTCAGCTTAGTAGTCCTTCTATTTTTAGCCAGAGTTCACCCAGCGGGGGCCCAGCAAGCTGTCAGGGTCTCCCTGTCCTCTTCAGCCACACTTTCTCCCCACTGCTGTCCTCCCAGCCCTGCCCCCCAGCTGGCTCCAGGTCCAGGTGGCACAGGCAAGCGTTTCCTAGGGAGTGTGACTCTCAACTTCTCAAAGTTCTCAAAGTGCAAACTTGAGGACGCCCAGGAATCACCACGGGGAGTATATGACCGTCTGATACTTCACAGCAGCATGGAGAAGGAAGGGAGCTACACTGGAAACAAGGGGGGAAGGATGGAAGGGTAGGGCTCCATGGTCCCTCAAGTCCTGCCCTGCAGAGAAGTCCCGTGATCCAGACAGATCACTCCCTGATCCCTGAGGTCACCCTCACCCTCACCGCCTATGCCAGATACTGTGTGAAGCATAAAAATTAAAGGTGGACAAGAGAGGAAAAAATCATTGGAAAGGGTTTCTGTCCACAAAAAACTTACTATCTACTAGAGAGAAAAAACATGCAGGGAAGGAAGTAGTCGAGTGGAGGAGAAATAGCATGGGCTATGATGCTAAAGGGAATGAGATTTTTTTCCCAAGATTTATTTATTTATTTTAGAGAGAGAAAGAGTGCAGTAGGGAGTAGGGAGAGGGAGAGGGAGCATCTCAAGCAGACTCCATGCTGAGCACAGACCTGGATGTGGGGCTTAGTCTCAAGACAGTGAGGTCACGACCTGAGCCAAAACCCAAGAGTCGACGCTTTACCAACTGCACTACCCAGGTGCCCCGGGAAGGAGAGTTTAAACCCATTTTGCCATATGCTAGTTGTGTGACCTTGGGAATGTTACTTCACCTCTCTGAGCCTCAGTGCTCCCATCCGTAAGCTGGAAATTACATCCACCCTCAGAGTATGTTACGTGAAATGAATAAGCTAATGGGTATAAAGGACCCGGACCAGTGCCTATTACAGACATGCTCAGGAAAGTGTAGGTTGCTTCTCACCTTCTGTGTTAGTCAGGGTTCCCCAGAAAAGCAGAAACAGTAAGAGATGAGAGAGGGAGATCCCTCTCGATACATATATATTACGGATGATCGATGATAGATAGATAGATGATAGACAGATAGAGAGATAATCGATAATAAGGAATTTGCTCATGCAATTATAGAGGCTGAGAAATCCCAAGACCTGTAGTCAGCAAGCTAGAGACCCAGAAAAGCCAATGGTGCCATTGCAGTCTGAGTCTGAATGCCTGAACACTAGGAGGGCTGAGGGCAAAGTTCCAGTCCATAAGTTAGAGGCGTGAGAACCAAGAAGAGTTGATATTCCAGTTTTTGTCTAAAGACAGGCAAAGACTGAAGTCCCTGCTCAGCCCTCAGGCAGAAGGAGCTCCCTCCTTTTTGTTCAAGTGACCAGATGAGGCCTACCCATATTAGGGAGCTCGCTCGCTTTACTCAGTTAACCAATTCGAAAATGTTAGTATCATCCAGAAACACCCTTCCAGACACGACTAGGATACTGTCTGGCCAAATGTCAGGGCAATTTGCGGCCTGATCAAGTTGACACATAAGATTAACTATCACCATGAACCCTCCAGAAAAGGAATAAGTGTTCCAAAAGGGGTTAGTTCGAATGCTAGAATGAAAACAAATGAGAAAAGGGTTATTTCTGGATGTGAGGTGTGCAGGAGATGAGATCTGGATCTTTCTTCACGGCTGTGGCTACACCAAGCCCTTAGCACCAGGCCCATCCTACAGGACAGGCCTGGGTTTAGTCTCTATCACTCTCCATCAGTCTCAGCCACATCCCAATCTTCAGCCTCTCACCTTCTATCTTGCATTGCAGTCCTTGTCTGAATTCTATTAGTCTGTAGCCTTCTTTAAGGATACTGTCCATGACTGATGCAGCCTCTGCCTGGCACATGGCAGAGGTTCAGGAAATACTGGTTGAGTGATATGATATCTAATCCAACCATTTCATTACAAGAGAGAAAGCAACTAAGGCATAAGGCTTACTTGTTCGTTCATTCAGCCAGCATCTGCTGAGCCCCTAGAATGTTCTGTGACAATACATAAGGGTAAATAGAGAGAGATAAGCAAGATCACACGTGCCCCTAAAAGCTTGGGCTAATACAAGGAAGGGAAATGAAAAAAGAAAGGTCCTACTATGTGCAAGTCTCTTTATGTACATCACTTCACCTTATATTCCCATTGTCCATGCATTCGTTCATTTATCCAAAAATATGTATTGAGCACAGGCAGTTCCAGGCCCTGCCCTTGGTTCCACAGGCACCACAGTAAACAAAGGAGGTGTAGTTCTGCTGATACAGAGGGTTTGCAGTCTAGCGGGAGACACAGAGAAACAGAGAGAGAGAAAAGGAAAGAAGATGATTATGAAAATGGCAGTATTTGCAAAATGCAGAGGCATCTAAAGAGAAAGAATATACCATTGTCTGGGGGAGTCCAGAAAGGTTTAATAGTCTTTGAGAATTGAAGGAAGAGTGCCTGCTCCGTAATCAAACATGCAGGAAACATTGAATAAACAGGACACTGCACCTTGGGCTGCGGGAACAGCCTGTAAAAAGGGCTGGCACCATGGGAGAACATACACAAATAAAAGCTTTCATTTTGTGATGGAGCCTCTTACAGTTTAGTTTTGCCCCAAACATCATATTAAGACATACAACCACAAACCATTGCACACCACAGTCTAGCTCTGACTCTTCATTCTAATTGGTTAAATGTAACCCTCTGTGTGGCAGAAATCCAATGGCGTCCAAAATGCATTGCTCAGAAGAGTCGCATCAGGCTGGGCTGGAACTGCTGGGTCAGGGAATGCCCAAGGGCAGGGGATCCTCTGTGGCCACCACCATGTATATCTTTGTGGCCCTGTCGGGATTCACCTCAACCAATCATTATCACATCTTCCGGATTAAGCCTTGCTTTAAAGGATCACAAACATGGCAAGCTATGAGAGAGCTGAGGTGGAGGCTTAGTACTACTGCTCCTTGCTGGCTCTGGTACCACATCAAAACAGCCTCCTTGAGCCTCAGGTCTCTTGATTAGTAATTGCTCATCTTCAATGAGGGCTGTGTGCCAGGCACTACGCTGGGCACTTGCAGTCCATGGTCAGACATATGTCATCTCATTGAATCTTCCCTGCAGCCAGTGCATGTGGATATGTATTCAGATTCTCATTTTACAGCTGTGGAAACTGAGGCCCAAGAGTGATGAACTGATGTGTCCAGAGTCACACAGATAGGAGCAGACTATGGTCCAGAGTTCAGCAAGCTCAACACCTCACCCTCCCCCACCTCCCTGCTAGGGGTGGAGATGAATATAACCCAAATACAGGAAAAAGGGATGTGTGAATACTAATTAGGCTCTCTAGCCTGACTATACCATTCCTAGACTTATAATGATTCTTCAGTCCCTGCCCCATCAACCACAGGATAGGCCCTGCTCCCTGCATGGCATTCAGTTCCCTTTACAACCTAGCTTCTGCCTCAACAGCATTCATGTCCCCAACCCCAACACCAAATATGGCACATCACATCCCTTAAACCCCGAACTATGAACTATAGATGATAATATATGGGCAGTTCTTTAGCTTCCTAATGTCTAATAATGAGAGTTTTGACAGCCACTGTAAGGGTGCTCTATGACTAAAGACACTCTGGTGATTTCAACTTCTGGCCAAGATGATGTAACAGAGACCAGATTTACCCTCCCACCTGAAACACTAAAAAAAGACAAACAAAAAAACAATGGTTCTCAAGACATTGGACTTTTAGGCAAGGAAGGACCATGATTTCTGAGAGATAGGACACAAGTGGGGGAAATCTTATAATTGCCCCCGTTTATAGCCTGAGTGAGTCTCTGGGCCACAGCACCAGATGGGGACCCAGGTGGAGGCATGTTGACTCCCTGATTTGCGACAAAGCTGGGAGTCTGGGAAGACCAAGGGAGGCAGAGTTAGCAGGGCAGTGTGCGGGAAGGAGACTCATGGAGAGAGAGAACTCCTGAGATCTACAGATGGTCCCTTTAACTATGCAGTGGAGCATGTGTGGTAGAGAACTACCCAAGGCATGGGGAGGAACTCACCTGGTATGAGGAGAAGAATCAACCAACTGACACTGATCTACATGATAAAATTAGTAGACAAGGACATTAAAACAGTGATTGTAAATGTATTCTGTGTTCAAGATGCTAGAGGAAAAGACTGAACATGTAGAGACATGAAAGGTATAGAAAAGACCTATACTGAATTACTATGTCTGAGATAAAGTGAACTGGGTGGTATTAAAGGTACGGTCAACATTGTAAAAGACAGTGAACAGGAAGACTATCCAAAATCAAACAGAAAAAAAAAAAAAACTGGAGAAACAATGAACAGAACATCAGTAAGCTTTGGGAGAACACTTTTTAGAGAATGAAAGAACAAACCGCACAATGGGAGAATATATTTTTGATTCATATATTTGAAAAAGGACTTGGATCTAGAATATATAAAGAATTCTCGAAACTCGATAGTAAAGAAGCAAACAACCCAATTTTAAAAATGGATGTAAGTTTTGAACAAACACTTTACCAAGAAAGATGGATGGAGAGCAAATAAACACATGAATAGACACTCAATATCATTAGTCATTACAGAAATGAAAATTAAAGCCACAATAAGACATACTACTTGCCTATTAGAATGTCAAAATTCTAAAAGACTGACATACCAAGTGTTGGGGAGGATGTGGAGCAAGTGGAGCATTCACAGGTTGCTAGTAAAGATGTAAAATGTTGCAATCACTTTGGAAGACAGTTTGGCAGCTTTTAAAAAAGTTCAACACCCATCCATCATATGACCCAACCATTTTACTTTTAAGAATTTAATAAGACTAAGGAGAGTCCAAGATGGTGGTGGAGTAGGAGACCTTAGTTTCATCTGGTCCCAGGAATTCAGCTAGATGGCTATCAAATCTATTCTGAACACCTGTGAACTCAACCAGATCTAAGCAAAGAATAGCTGCAACTCTACAAATAGAAAAGCGACCACTTTCTGCAAGAATGACAAGACGGAAAAACTCACCTCAAAAAAGAGAACAAGAAGCAGTACTGACTGCCAGGGACCTAATCAGTATGGACATAGATGTCAGAACTAGAGTTCAGAATAATGATTATAAAGATACTAGCTGGGCTTGAAAAAAGCACATTGAAGACACTACAGAATCCCTCTCTGGAGAAATAAAAGAACTAAAATCTAATCAAGTCAAAATAAAAAACACTATTAATGAGATGCAATAAAAAATAGAGGCTATAACTGCTAAGATAAATGAGGCAGAAGAGAGAATTAGTGATATAGAAGGCAAAATGATGGAGAATAAAGAAGCTGAGAAAAAGAGAGATAAACAACTACTGGATCATGAGGGCAAAATTCGAGAGATAAGTGATACTATAAAGCAAAACAGTATAAGAATAATTGGGATCCCAGAAGAAGAGGAAAGAGAGAGAGAGGGGCAGAAGGTAAGCTGGAGCAAATTATAGCAGAGAAATTCCCTCATCTGGGGAAGGAAACGGGCATTCAAGTCCAAGAGGCCCAGAGAACCCCCCCTCAAAATTAATAAAAATAGGTCAACACCCTGACATATAATAGTGAAACTTGCAAATCTCAGAGACAAAGAGAAAATCCTGAAAGCAACTCAGGACAAGAGGTCCAGAATCTACAAGGGTAGAAACATTAGACTGGCAGCAGACCTATCCACAGAGACTTGGCAAAAGTAATGGGCATGATATATTCAAGGTGCTAAATGAGAAAAATATGCAGCCCAGAATACTTTATCCAGCTAGGATGTCATTCAAAATAGAAGGAGAGATAAAAAGCTTCCAGGACAAACAAGAACTAAAAGAATTTGTGGTCACAAATACAGCCCTATAAGAAATATTTAAAGGGGGCGCCTGGGTGGCTCAGTTGGTTAAGCGACTGCCTTCGGCTCAGGTCATGATCCTGGAGTCCCGGGATCGAGTCCTGCAGCAGGCTCCCTGTTCAGCAGGGAGCCTGCTTCTCCCTCTGACCCTCTTCCCTCTTGTGCTCTCTATCTCTCATTCTCTCTCTCTCAAATAAATAAATAAAATCTTTAAAAATAAAAATTAAAAAAAAAGAAATATTTAAAGGGATCCTTTAAGTAAAGAGAGTGCCCAAAAGTAACAAAGACCAGAAAGGAGCAGAGACAATATGCAGAAACAGTGACTTTACAGGTAATGCAATGGCACTAAATTCATATCCTTCAATAGTTACTCTGAATGAAAATGGGCTAAATGCTCCAATCAAAAGACACAGGATATCAGATTAGATAAAAAAGCAAGACCCATTAATATGCTGTCTGCAAGAGACCCAAAGACCCAAAGACACCTCCAGATTTAAAGTGATGGAGTGAAAAACCATTTATCATGCTAAGGGACATCAAAAGAAAGCTGGGGTGGCAATCCTTACATTAGACAAATTAGATTTTAAACCAAAGACTGTAATAACAGATGAGGAAGGACACTATATCATAATTAAAGGGTCTATCCAACAAGAAGCTCTAACAATTTTAAATATTTATGCCTGTAACATGGAAGCAGCCAATTATATAAGCCAATTAATAATAAAATTAAAGAAACACATCAATAATAATACAGTAATAGTAGGAGACTTTAACACCCCACTCACTGCAATGGACAGATCATCTAAGCAGAAGATCAACAAGGAAACATGAGCTTTGAATGACACAGTGGACCAGATGGACTTCACAGATATATTCAGAGCATTCCATCCTAAAATATTCAGAGCATTCCATCCTAAAGCAACAGAATACACATTCTTCTCGAGTGCACATGGAACATTCTCTAGAAAAGATCACATACTGAGTCACAAATCAGATCCCAACCAGTACCAAAAGACTGGGATCATTCCCTGCATATTTTCAGGCCAAAATATTTTGAAACTGGAACTCAATCACAAGAGGAAATTTGGAAAGAACTCAAATACATGGAGGCTAAAGAGCATGCTACTAAAGAATGAATGGCTCAACCAGGAAATTAAAGAAGAATTAAAAAAAACTTCATTAAAACAAATGAAAATGAAAAGACAACTATTCAAAACCTTTGGGATGCAGCAAAGGCTGTCCTAAGAGGGAAGCATATAGCAATATAAGCCTTTCTCAAGAAACAAGGAAGGTCTCAATACACAACCTAACCTTACACCTAAAGGAGCTGGAGAAAGAATAGCAAATAAAGCCTAAACCCAGCAGGAGAAGAGAAATAATAAAGATTGGAGCAGAAATCAATGAAATAGAAATCAAAAGAACATTAGAACAGATCCACAAAACTAGGAGCTGGTTCTTTGAAAGAATTAATAAGACTGATAAATGCCTGGCCAGACTTATCAAAAAGAAAAGAGAAAGGACCCAAATAAATAAAATCATGAATGAAAGGGGAGAGATCAAGACCAACACCAAGGAAATACAAACAATTATAAGAGCATATTGTGAGCAACTATATGCCAACAGATTAGGTTATCTGGAAGAAATTCCTAGAGACATATAAAACTACCAAAACTGAACCAGGAAGAAATAGAAAACCTGAACAGATCCATAACCAGCAAGGAAATGGAAGCAGTAATCAAAAATCTCCCAAAAAACAAGAGTCCAGGGTTGGCTGGCTTCTCAGGGGAGTTCTACCAAACATTTTAAGAAGAATTAATAACTATTCTTCTGAAGCTGTTTCAAAAAATAGAAATAGAAGGAAAACTTCCAACTTATTCTATGAAGCCAGCATTACCTTGATCCCAAAACCAAAGACCCCACAAAAAGGAGAATTACAGACCAATATCCCTGATGAACATGGGTGCAAAAATTCTCACCAAAATACTAGCCAATAGGATCCAACAGTACATTAAAAGGATTATTCACCACGACCAAGTGGGATTTATTCCTGGGCTGCAAGGTTAGTTCAACATCCGCAAATCAATCATGTGATACAATACATAAATAAAAGAAAGGACAAGAACCATATTATCCTCTCAATAGATGCAGAAAAAGCATTTGATAAAGTAAAACATCCATTCGTGAATAAAACTCTTCACAGTGTAGGGATGGAGGGAACAAACCTCAGTATCATAAAAGCCATGTACAAAAAGCCCACAGCGAATATCATTCCCAATGGGGGAAAACTGAGAGCTTTTCCCCTAAGGTCAGGAACACAACAGGGATATCCACTCTCACCACAGCTGTTCAACATAGTACTAGAAGTCCTAGCCTCAGCAATCAGACAACAAAAAGAAATAAAAGGCATCTGAGTCGGCAAAGAAGAAGTCAAACTTTGCAGATAATATGATACTCTATGTGGAAAACCCAAAAGACTCCACCCCAAAATTGCCAGAGCTCATAGAGCAAAGTAGCAGGATATAAAAATCAATGCACACGGGTGCCTGGGTGGCTCAGTCAGTTAAGTGTCTGCCTTCGGCTCAGGTCATGATCCCTGAGTCCAGGATCAAGCCTCTGTCATGCTCCCTGCTCAGCTGGGAGTCTACTTCTCCCTCTCCCTCTGCTCTTCCCCCAATTAGTTCTCTCTCTCTCTCTCTCTCTCTCTCTCTCTCTCTCTCTCTTTCACTCTCTCACTCGCTTGCCCAAGTAAATAAATAAAATCTTAAAAAAAAAAGATAAAATCAATGCACAGAAATCAGTTGCATTTCTATACACTAACAATGAGACAGAAGAAAGAGAAATTAAGGAGTTGATCCCATTTACAATTGTACCCCAAACCATAAAATACCTAGGAATAAACCTAACCAAAGAGGCAAAGGATCTGTACTCAAAAAACTATAGAACGCTTATGAGAGAAATTGAGGAAGATACAAAGAAATGGAAAAATGTTCCATGCTCATGAATTGGAAGAACAAATCTTGTTAAAATGTCTATGCTACCTAGAGCAATCTATACATTCAATGCAATCCCTATCAAAATACCATCAACTATTTTCACAGAGCTGGAACATATAATCCTAAAATTTGTATGGATCCAAAAAAGACCCCAAATAGCTAAAGGAATGTTGAAAAAGAAAACCAAAGCTGGTGGCATCTCAATTCCAGACTTCAAGCTCTATTACAAAGCTGTCATCATCAAGACAGTATGGTACTGGCACTAAAACAGACACATAGATCAATGGAACAGAATAGAGAACCCAGAAATGGACTCTCAACTCTATGGTCAACTAATTTTTGACAAAGCAGGAAAGAATATCCAATGGAAAAAAGACAGTCTCTTCAATAGACATGTTGGGGAAATTGGACAGCCACATGGAGAAGAATGAACCTGGACCATTGCCTTACACCACACACAAAAATAGACTCAAAATGGGTGAAAGACCTAAGTGTGAGACCTAAATGTGAGATAGGAATCCATCAAAATCCTAGAGGAGAACACAGGCAGCAACCTCTGTGACCTCGGCCACAGCAACTTCTTGCTAGACACATCTCCAAAGGCAAGGGAAACAAAGGCAAAAATGAACTATTGGGACTTCATCAAGATAAAAAGCTTTTGCCCAGCAAAGGAAACAGTCGACAAAACCAAAAGACAACCAAGAGAATGGGAGAAGATATTTGC
Source organism: Callorhinus ursinus (assembly GCF_003265705.2). Lineage (NCBI taxonomy): Eukaryota > Metazoa > Chordata > Mammalia > Carnivora > Otariidae > Callorhinus > Callorhinus ursinus. Next base: position 56,675,125 of record NW_027397071.1, on the reverse strand, counting down.
AAATGACAGATAAAGGGCTAGTATCCAAAATCTATAAAGAACTTACCAAATTCAACACCCAAAGAACAAATAATCCAATCAAGAAATGGGCAGAAGACATGAACAGACATTTCTTCAAAGAAGACATACAAATGGCCAACAGACATATGAAAAAATTTTCTACATCCCTTAGCATCAGGGAAATATAAATCAAAACCACAAGGAGATACCACCTCACACTGGTCAGATTGGCTTAAATGAACAAGTCAGGAAACGACAGATGTTGGCGGGGATGCGGAGAAAGGGGAACCCTCCTACACTGTTGGTGGGAATGCAAGCTGGTGTGGCCACTGTGGAAAACAGTATGGAGCTTCCTCAAAAAGTTGAAAATACAGCTACCCTACAACCCAGCAACTGTACTACTGGGTATTTACCCCAAAGATATAAATGTAATGATCCGAAGGGGCACCTGTACCCCAATGTTTATAGCAGCAATGTCCACAATAGCCAAACTAGGGAAAGAGCCAAAATGTCCATCAACAGATGAATGGATAAAGATCGTGTGGTATATATATACAATGGAATACTACTCAGCCATCAGAAAATGAAATCGTCCCATTTGCAATGATGTGGATGGATCTAGAAGGTACTATGCTAAGTGAAATAAGTCAATCAGAGAAAGACAATTCTATATGATCTCACTGATAGGTGGAATTTAAGAAACAAAACAGGATCATAGGGGAAGAGAGGAAAAAATAAAAGAAGACAGAATCAGAGAGGGAAACAAACCACAAGAGACTCTTAATTATAGGAAACAAACTGGGGGTTGCTGGAGGGGAATGGGGTAAATGGGAAGAAAAAAATATTTTATTGATTGGAAAAAAAAATAATGTTGTAGACCAGGCCAGGGAAAAAACTCAATAAAAGTTGACCATTTGGGCGCCTGGGTGGCTCAGTTGGTTAAGCGACTGCCTTCGGCTCAGGTCATGATCCTGGAGTCCCAGGATCGAGTCCCGCATCGGGCTCCCTGCTCGGCGGGGAGTCTGCTTCTCCCTCTGACCCTCCCCCCTCTCATGCTCTCTCTCTCTCATTCTCTCTCTCTCTCAAATAAATAAAATTAAAAAAAAAAAAAGTTGACCATTCAAAAAGTTAAAAAAAAAACACACACACACAAACCAAAAAAACCAAAATTGAATTAAGACAAAGAGAGACATGAGTATCTTGTCCTAGGTACTTAGGCTACGTGCATATTCATTAATAAATATTTTGACCTAAGATAAATGTGTCTTGCCTCGTTATCACTATTATGCTATAGGAGCATCATGAAATAAAGTGACATGTTTGTGTGGGGGGTAGAAAACATGCCACATCTGAGATCTGAGAAGAGATGAAAGATTACAGAAAAGAATAATGTTCATACAAAAAAAAGAATTTAATAAGACTAATGTTCTTGGCAGCTTTATCTCTAATAGTCAACAACTGGAAACAAACCAAATGTTCATCAGCAGGCAAATGGATAAATTATGATCGATATTTACAATAGACTAGTACTCAGCAATACAAAAGAATGGTTGAAATAAAATGGCAAATTTCCAAATAATTATGCTGAATAAAAGAAGCAAATTTATTTTTTTCTTAGAGAGACAGAGAGCGCACTCGAGGAGAGGAGAGGGGTAAAGGGAGAGGGAAACAGCAAATCTTAAGCAGGCTCCATACTCAGTGCAGAGCCCAACGCGGGGCTTGATCTCACCACCCTGAGATCATGACCTGAGCCGAAATCAAGAGATAGATGGATGCTTAACCAACTGAGCCAACCAGGCACTCCAGACATGCATTTTTTTTAGGAACACTTACTGTATGTTTTTATTTATATGAGATGCTAGCAATGCAAACTAATCTATGGTAACTAAGAGCAGAATCGTGATTGCCTGGAACTGGGGTTGGGGAAAGCACAGATGAGGGGCCCGAGGAAAAATAATGGAGGTGATGGCTACATTACTAACCTGATTAGGTTGATGGCTTCATAGGTATCTACATACCCTTCTCCCATTGCCCACCTGGAATATGTGCAGTTTGTTGTATGTGAAAAAGGAAGAGGAGGAGAAGAAACAGTAGCTATGATGCTAAAAGTAGCTCAAAGTCTCCTTTTGCCCAAGGGATATCTTCTGGCGTCTTTAGGGTACCCAGCCCCAGGCTGGAATAGAAATAATACTGTAACTACATCACCTGGTCGTTGTGGAGAGGATTCATTTGACAAACACTTTCTGGTGCTTGCTGTTACCAGGTTCTGCATGAAGTGCTTTGCATGACTACTTCATTTGATCCTCAAACCAGCCCTCTGAGGTAAGTACTGCTACTATTCCCGAGTTACGGATGAGAACACAGAAGCCCAGAAGGGTTAAATACACACCCAGGGCTACCCAGTGGAGCTGAAATGGAATGAATTACATTATACAAAAGCATCTAGTAGGGCCCACCGCAGAGCAGGTAGCCTGTAAATGCGAGTTGAGATAAATTCCACGCAGTGTTCTGTCAGTGAAGACAGCCTTGTCCAGCAACTGAGGGCACAAACTCTGAGGGCAGAGCCACCCGGGTTCGAACCCACTTGCCAGCTATGGGGCCTTAGGCTTGAGATCTTATCTCTCTGTCCTCAGTTTCCTCCTCTGCAAAACAGGAATATAAATCCTCCCAGCAGGATTTGAAGCTAATTTGAGTAACGAGCATGAGTAATATGGAATAGTGGCTGATATGTAATAAAGTCTCAAATCTGACAGTTAGTGTGAGTTGAGTCCTGGCTCGTGCAGTGACTTGTACCAGAAAGCATGTAACAGTGTTGAAACGCCCCTGATACAGTCTACCTGGGAACTCCACCCGATGGGAGTCCTGTCCCATTCACTATGCCCCTGGGATGAAGAAAGAGAGCTCTCTGTGTCCTAGCAGATTTGGGTCTCATCACTGATCCCTCTCCAGCCCTGTCTGGCCATCTCAAAAACCCCTCAAAGCCCTGTGGGTGAGTCTTGACCTGAGGTCACTTGTCTCTTCCTGGACAGAACCCCCACAAGCCACCGGCTCTCCACCTTCCACCTCATCTCCTGGTGAATATCCTCGGCCTATCTTGGGGCTCTTATGCTCTCCGGAGAAACGGTTCTGAGCCATTTATGGTAAGTTGTCCTCTTTGCAGTGGATAAAATTGTTTAATTATTTAAATAATGGCTAAGAGCCCTGGCCAACTCCAAATATCAGCCCTGCGACTTTGGGTAAGTTACACCATTCTTTGCACCTCAATTTACACACACATTACAGCACATGTGATAATAGTACCTACCTTGTGGGGTTGTTCTGAGGGACCGTAAATGAAAAAAATTACATAAATCATTTAATGTAAGTCTGTTGGTAAGAAGAAAGGTCTCAACAAATGTTTTCCATGTGCTTGGTTATTGTTACCGCTGCTGTGTCTCCCAGCTTACAGGGGAGTCCTTTCACAACTGGTGTGTCCCTGGACACAGCCTGGTAAAGGGCCAGGCTTGTCCCTGGAGGATGCCTGAGCACTGGGCCCTGAGAAGTGAAATGGCTTTGCTCAGGTGACGGCTGGCAGAAACAGAGCCTTACCCCGGAGCCCTGAGGCCATGGTGGATAGGACCATTAGCCTTTCGGTGCCCATCCCGACAGCCAGGTCCACCATCCCTAGAGAAGAGCGGGGAAACGTTGCTGCAGAGGCTTCCGTTCACTCCAACAAGTATGTCCTAGAGTCAGTGAAGTGTTCAGGGCAACGGGAACCCTTGAACAGAATGCATTTATAGCAAAAGACGTTCTCATTCGGAGGCAGTGTCAGAGTGGTTCAAGACCCAGTCTCTGGAATGAGGCCTGGCTTTAAATCAGTCCTCTGCTCCTAACCAGCTATGTGGCCCTGCACACGTTCCTCGATCTCTGAAAAGCTCCGTTGCTTCATCTATAACATGGGGATAGCAAGAGTACCTACTACCTCTTCTGAAGCATGGAGCATAATGCAGACACAGAGAAATCCTAAATATTATGATCCATTTTCTTACCCTCTGATTGGTACTTCCTCCTCTTGGCGCAAAGACCACATCCTTTAACCTGGACCACAAAGCCCGAGTCTGTCCCTGTGCCCCCGCCTAGCCTAACACTCCACTTTGCTCACGGCATGCCAGCCACGTTACTGAGAGGACATTATAATTTCACCTCCAAATAGACATGCTTTAGAGTGCAAGAAGGCTCTGCTAATGACTACTCTGGGCCAAAACGGGGGCTATCCCCAGCAGACAGGGACTTAGGCGCTATACACCAACCTCTCCATTTTTGGTTTGTGCCAAAATCTCCTTTGCAACTTCACGTATGCTCCTTTACTTAATCAAAATGCCCTGCCCTCCCTCTTCACTCAACCACCTCCTGCTCACCCGTCCAGACTCACCTTAACTCCTAATCCCTAACTCACCCTAAACTCCTCATACCCCTCCCACACCTTTCCTGTCAACAGTTATTTCTACCAAGGTTGATTTATGTCTCTCTCTCCCACTCCATAAGCTCCGTAAGCACAGGCCATGGCTCTTACTCATCAATCTCAACCATCTAGCAGTTACTGAATGAATGAGAAAATGAATAAATGAAATTTTTACATTTGACCTGTGCAAGAACTCTGTAAGATGAAAAAGTATTATCATCCCCAATTTATAGATGGAAAAATGGAAACAGAAGCTAAGTGCCTTGCCCAAAGTCACACAGTGAGTGAATCACTGAGGACACGGGACCCTGATCCTCAGCTCAGTGCGTTTTCTGCTACACCACATGGTCATAATCCTCTCTCTCCATGTCTTCTAGATCTGAAAAACTCAACTTCTACAGTGAATAGCCGAGAAATGCAAGAGAAATCTCTCTGAACACAGAAAAGCCCTCTTCTTATTTTAGTGTGAGGTTGGAAAGGAAGCTTACTTCAAACCAATGTAAGAAATAAACAGTGTTACCAGGTTGAATGTAGCCTATTTCAGTGGTTATTGAGATTAAAACCTCAGGGCAGTGTCTGGGTCCACCTCATCTCTCTCTGGGCAGCAGAGTACCACCAGGTTCTGGCCACACTCGGGAGCCTCAGCCCAGGAGAGGCACACAAGGGCGGAGCTCAGAGTCCCCGTGCTCCAGGGCAGCCAAGACTGAAACTCGAGAGGCCTCTTGAAGTTGGAGGGAGAGGGCAGTCAACCAAATGCTCCATTATGCACTGAAAGTTACACCCAAAGCAATATTAATCTCTTTCAGCAGAGAGCTTTATATTTTTCAAAGTGCTTCCATAAACAGCTTTATCTTCCTTTTATCCTACCAACAACTAAAAAGAGGTGCAGAAACAGGCAACGTAGCAAAAATAATTAGGACCCTGGGTTTGGGAGCCAGACCAGATGGGACCCCATTTCTGACACTTTCTATCTATGTACCTTAAATAAGTCACTGAGCTCCTTTGAGCCCCAGTTTCTCCATCTATAAAATGAAGATAGTAGAATGACATACAGGGACATCACGGAGACAGATGATATACGTAAAATGCCTGACTCATATATTTGATAATAGGTCAATATTCGTAGCCCTTCAGTCTAAATGTCTGGATGCCATTTCATTGAGTGGGATTTCTTTATACGGCGGCCCACCGGCAAACATCCTCCTCCCCAGTTCATCTCCATAGTTAAACGGCAGGCTGAGTAAATATTTGTGGGACGAATCAATAAACCAGTGAAAATCTGTCCTATGATGGCACCAAGAAGCCTCTCCCCCTCTCCTGGTTCAGGGCATAAATGTTTCTGGAATAACAGGCTGTCAGGCATTGATGGATCACAAACCGGTGGATTTACCAATGCCCTCGGAGCAATCAAGTTGAAAGAAAAACCCTTTAGAGCACATTGACAGGGGGTGGAGGAGAGACCGACTGGGTTCTGATGAATCCCACACATGGCCTGACAGGGTGAATGGCAGCCTCGTCAAATCGGTTCTTGGCGGAGGCACTTGGGGAGTTCTCACTTACTAGCCTCTCCAGACCTGTTTGTCTGTCCTCGGCAGACCGCGCCTCTGATTGGGGAGGCCAGAGTCAGGCGACTAGGGGGGCCTGCTGATTGGAGTCAGCTCTCCAGGCTGTCAGCTGGGGAGAGGGGGATATTGAATTCATCAGTCTTGTTGACAGGGGACGGGGGAGGGGGAAGGATCTCCCAGAATGCAGGGGAAAACCCAGGGGAGGGCAAAGCTGTGAAGAGCAACTGGTTTGGCCTTGGGCATGGTGACCCCTTGAGCCAGATTAATGACCCGCAGATTCCCATTTTTGTTTCAAATTGCACTACATGGTGGATGGTAAACATTAGCTCATGGTCCCCACTCAAATACTTGGTCTAAGAAAAGCATTAAACAATTTCCTAAAATTTTTTGCTTAATATTTTTAGAGATCCTTGATGTCATACAACATTTCACTTTTGAGGGATTAGACATTCTGTTACTCTTTGGGAAGGGGGAAAGAATTTGGAATTTACTGAACACCTATTATGTGTCATGTGAGTACAAGTACATTTGTCACTTCATTGCTCTGAGAGGGAGACATGAATATTTCCCAAGTTATAGATAAGGAAACAAGAAAGAAGACAGGTTACTGACTTGCCAAGTCACCTAGAGACAGTGACAGAACCAGAATTTCCACTCAAAGATATTCGACTCCAAAGTGCAATACTTCCATGCCCCACCCACTTTACCTCTGCCCCAGAAATCACTAACTGGAATCGGTTTTGCCTATTGATCAGTTGTTAATAATATTTACATGTTTTTCACTGGCTAATTTTTGAAGTAAATTATTTCTCTCTATGCATTGTAGCCAGAGTCCTGTTAAGTTCCCCGCCTAAAGCTTTAGGTTTGTTGTCTTCATTCCTGCAAGGTCCAGTCCAGCTGGAATCTGGGAGAGTGCTTCCTAGGAGAGTTTCATTGTCAATGCAAAGAGTCAGGCCAATGTCTTCTTTGGTTATGATGCTCTGTGACTTAACAGGTGTCCTCTGGCTCGGAGTCCATATCCCACACTTCTGCGTTTCCTGCCTGGCTTCCATGTCCAAGGATTATTATTGTCAGCTTTAGTGCTTTCAGGGTAATGATACTGAATCACAGATATGGAAGGGCTAAGTCCAAACTACCAGTCAATACTTGGATCTCATCTCTAACATCGTCACTTACCCCTCTCCAGCAACAGGAGCTCAGTATCTCATTTCTTCACTGGATCACATGGCTGTTAGAGAGGATACTGAAAGAAGGAAGTTACTCCTTCCCTTTACATTATTTCAGGTGGAGGGCACAACATGAGCAACAGACATGGGAGAAAGAAACAGCCAAGTATAGTCAATGAGGATTTGGAATCAGAGCACTAGAACTCAAGTCCCACACCTTCTACTTCTTAGCTGGTGACCTTGGACAGATCACTGAACCTTCATGGACTTGAATATTTCCTTTCTTGCTGTAAAATAGGCAGTAATACCTGTCCCATCTACCCCAAGAAGTTGCTGTATCAAATGAGATAATGAAGTTATTTTTACAGAGAAAAAGACTATGTGCATTTAAATACAATAGTTTTTTTTAAATAAAATACAAGTTATCATTGCTATTTTCTTATCCAACTTTTCTACTTTAAACAAGAAAGGAAACAAAGCAGTTGCATTGTTTTTTTTTCTTACTATTTGCAAGTGAGATGTTCAACATCTATCATAAAATCCAGAGGTAGCCCGTGAACAAGGTTTGCTACTTAGTGCCCCCAAAATATTCCCAGATGACACCATGAAATTGCTTTTCCCTCACCCCCAAATCCCCTTCCTGATCCAGGCATACTCTCTGGGCCTCCATGGGGAGAAGGTTGATATTCGTGCTGATTTGCACCCAAGCTACCTGGGGCTGCACTGACAGAGACAGATGTCAACAGGGTGAAACCAACAAATTAATTTTGCCTGATGACCTAAGCCAGATGTGGACAGAAGTCTCAGAGGGAAGAAAGAGCAGGGGGAATGATATGGTCTCTCCCTGCTATGCCACAACCCATTCTGTTTATTTCAAGATTATCTACCAGCCATAGACCTCAAAACTATTCTATACCCTAAACATTTCTAAAACAGAGTCCCCAGGTTATCCACACTGAGCACCTCTGGGTAACTGCGGCTATCACCTTTTCCAAAAGGCCTGCTTGATCATTTCAAGTGCAACAAACAGTTCTTGAGCTAGATAATATATCATTTAATTCTCAGAATAACCCTATGTGGTAAATTTTATCATCCCCATCATTTAGATGTGGAAAGTGAGGCCAAGGGAGGCGAAAGTGCTTATTCAAGTTCACCAGGTGGATCCCCTACCCTTTCCCTATAGAGACCACCACGATCATGATTTTCATGTTTATCGTTCCCTGGCTTATTTTTTAAGTTTTACCACATGTGTGTAGTTTTGCAAACATTTGATCTTTACATAAAAATAATAATACTGGATGTTCTTTTCTGCAACTTTCTTTTTCTACTTAACATTATGTCCTTAAGGTCTGTCCATGTTGTTTCTGAGGCTCTGTTCCATTATTTGGTATTGCTGCATCATTCCATTGAATGAATACTCCACGATTTACTTAGCCTTTCTACTGTTGATGGATATTTGGGTGGTTTCCAATATTTTGTAAGTACAACAATGCTGCTGTGAACTCCTTGTATATATCTGCTCTGAAATTATCTAGGATATAATAATCAGGGCCATCATTGCTGGGTGAAAGGCTTTGCACATCCTTACTAGGTAATCAAAAAACGCTTTTCAAAATGAATGTATCGATTTGCACTTCCATCATCATGGCATGAATGTTCCAATTAGCAACACTTGATGCTGTCATACCTTTCTGAGTTGGTTTTTCCTCCATCTGCTCTCCTTTGGCTTCAAGCACCACTGCTGAGCTGATGGCCACCAAACGTTTATCTCCAGCTTATGTATTTCTCCTAAGCTCCAGATCATATATTCAACTCCTTATCTAATGTCTTTCCTCCTCATTTCCAGCCAGAGCAAATGCTACATGTCCCAAACTGAGAATATCCTTTTTACGTGGCACATTTATATTATACCATCTCTACTCAGTCATCCAAACCAGAAACCAAGGCATCACCCTAGAAGTCCCCCTTTTATCCTACCTCCAAATCCTATTAATTATACCACTCAAATACCTCTTGAATCTATTCCCTCTCTCCTATTGTGGCTCGCTGTTATTTCTGGGCTCGTGGTAAGATTGTTCTTCCTCATTCTGTGAAGTTGGTAAGGCCATATGACGTGCTTGGCCAAAGACGTGTGCAGATGTGACATATGTCACTACCAGGCAGAAGCTGTAAAACTCAGTGCATAACTTACCATGACCCAAACCTCGTGCCACAATGACTGGCAACACCCCATCTGGGAGAGGCTCCGTCAGCCTCGATTCTGGAGTAAGGACAACAAAATCCTGCTTACACATAACCAACATGCAGTGGTCACAAAAAATAAATCTTTGTTCTTTTAAGTCACTGAAATGTTGAAGTTACTTATAACTACAGCATCACCAAGACTACCCTGACAAATACACCTTTCTTTCCATCTTCTGACTATTGAACATGCATCAACAGCCGGGTGAGGGAATTTTCCAGTTCCCTCGGAGTTCACTGCTATGAGATTTGATTTTTTTTCTTGCAACTCCCTGAATAAACCCTTATGTTGGCATAAAATTAATAGCCTCTGAATGCCTAACTTCAGAGTGCTCTGAGTTCTTTCCAAGTGGCATGAGTTGAGGTCCTGGCACTTTCTTCCAGTGTACAGCCCCCCTCTATCTGCATATGTCAGCCGTTATCTTCTTTCCAAAGCCACCAAATCCCAAAATAGTATAGGCTGGGAGTAGGCTAATATCTTTCTGGCAAAGTCCAGTGTCAGGTTTCAAGGACACCATTTGACATCCAGCTGACTAAGGGACATAACCTAGACTGTTATGCTCAAAGACCTACAGACTTTTGCTTTTAAGGAACTGACCACACTGAAGCCATGTTACGACACTGAGTAAAAGGAAATTAACATTGGGTGAGCACCTTTGAGTGCCAGGCATTTTATGTAGACTGTCTTGTTCAAAACCACCCTGTGTGTTAGATATTAATAGTCTAGCTGACAAGTCATTCCCAAAAAAATAGATTCAAATTGAGTAAGTGACTGGCCAAGGTCATGGGAAAGACTCTAGGTCTAAAGCCCAGAGCTTCAGCCTTCTTGTAAAGTGTTCTTTCCACTCCACCCTTGACTCTCTTAATTGTGTCATTTCACTTGACTTAGAGATTAAAAAATAACCCAAATGCAGGCAGATGAATTTTCTGAGTCTTGACTCACTCATCTAACAAGCGCTGCCTCCTATTCCCTCAGTGTGAGTAGCGGTGCCAGACAGGGGAAAAATGGAGAGGGGCAAGATAGAATAATAAGAGGAATAAATCCCTGCCCTTGAGGGGCTCGTGATATAGGGCACTATGCAATGACATGCAGGTGGATTAATTACACTGTGTTGTGACGAATGCATTCATTCGTGTATTTAGCAAACATTTACTAAGGGCTGAAGATTTTGTAGATAGAATCACAGCACCTGTCTTCAAGGAGCTCACAGTCCAGTGTCACAGGTGAAACAACAGGAGCTTGTCAGGTGGGAGCATGAAGTAGGACACGTCCAGTTCCCTCAGGTGAGCCAACGAAGACTTCACACCTGGGGGTCATTCTGGAGATGGGTTTTGAAACACGGGTTGATAACCACTAAAAGAAGAGTGTTCCAAGCCACGAGAGCAGCATAAGCAAAGAGGCACAGCGCAGGGCTGTGAATTCTGCCCTGGAGAATGAGGGAAAGCTTCCCAGAGGAAGCAGCCAGTCCACAGAGCCTTGAAGGACAGACCCTACTGACAAGGTGCAGAAAGGCACTGCCAAAGCAGACAGAACCACAGATGCCAAAGCATGGAGGCTTCTCTGGAAGAAACTGCAAGCATCTGAGCATGCCTGGGGCTCAGGATTCACATAGGGGAGTGGCGGAAATGAAACTGGAGAACAGAGGTCAGAGGCAGATCATTAAGAGCCTTGAATGGTTTGCAAAGACAACTGAAGTACCTCTTACTAGGTTAGCTAGGGACCTTATGTCAGTACACAAATTTTTTAAAAAATGCTTAAAAAACAAATGTTAGCTGTTATTCTTAATTGTTGTCTTAGCTTTGGCTGCTACATTAAATACCATAGACTGGGTGGCTAAAACAACAGAAATGCATTTGTCACAGTTTGGGGGGCTGGAAGTCTGAGATCAGGGTGCCAGTAGGGTCCAGTTCTGGTAATAACTCTCTCCCTGGCTCACAGATCATGCCTTCTTGTTGTATCCTCACCTGACAGAGAAAGGCAGACAGCCAGAGAGCCAGAGAGACAACACCCCAGTCTCTTTTAATAAGGGCACTAATCCCATCATGGGGCCCCATCCTCATGACCCCAACAAACCCGGATTATCTCCCGATGGTAATTACCTCCCTACCTCCAACATCATCACACTGGGGATTAGGGCTTCAACATAAGAATTTAGGGAGACACAAACATGCAGTCCACAGAAATTATTCTAAAAAGGTGTCATACGAAGGCAATAATATGATCATATTTGTGATTTAGAACGCACACCCTGGCAGGCATGTGGGCTGTCCTACATGAAGACTTCCCTCCCAGCGCTGGCAGTGATGACTCGTGTTGGCAGGTTAGACCCTGGCTCCTCCTCTGTGCTTCCTCTGCTTCCTCTCCTACCACACTTAGTACGCACATCTGCTTACATGAGGGTCGCTCACATTAGGTTATGAGTTTCCTGAGCGACAGACATTGTATTGGTCTTTGTGTCCTCAGCACTGTCTGGCCTAGAGGGTGTACTAAAATGATTTTACATGAATGTGAATCCCCATGACCACATGCCACTGTGACTGCTCTCTACTCTACCCGGGGGAGATTTCCTCCCGCCATAGTCCACATTCAGGTGCCTTGTCAGTGCAGCCTGACCTGGTCCTCAGCTCATGAGGTCATGTTTCAAAAGTCCCTATTTAGACCATGGGTGATAAGTGAGGTGTCTATGTCCCCTTCATTTTCCAGCCCCGTGCACAGCCGTGTTTCCAGTTTCTTTGCACTTGCCTTGAAATTGATGACAAATGAATTTTGCAACACATCTAGGAAATTACCTCAACACTCAAGCCATTTCCTGGGGCCGTTTACATTCTTCAATGTATGAAGAAGGTTGAGGGATTGAGGTACTTTTTTTTAATCCCCTGGACCACCAGTAAACCCTTTTCACCCATATACATGGATAGGAGATGATGTCACAGCACAGTAAAAGCTCTTGCTGATTTAGCCCTCCCTTCATGGTTAACAACTGACTCGGATTTCTCTGATCTTAGCTCCCTCTCCAAGACCAACATATCAGATCACTAGGATGTCCCAGACCTCTGCCATTAGAGACAATGGATAGTCAGAGAGCTCATGGAACAAGACACTGATTTTTCAACATCATTATGTTAGGCTGCCCAAACTATTGACACATCCCAGAGGGACCACTTAGCCATTCATTAATTTAAGCAACATTTAGAGGGTTCTTCCAGAGTATAAGCCTGTGCTGGATTCTGACATCACAGAGGTGAGTAAGGCAGATACCCTGCCGTGGTGGAGACAGACCCTGCTGGTTCTACATGAAACAACATGACTAAGACCTGTTCATTCACACGAATGAGTTTGCAGGATAGGTAGATGAGGAATACATGTAATTATGTGCCCATGATACAATTAATATAATATTGAGGGTAGCAAGGACTTTAAGGAAATATATATATATATTTAAAATACATAAATATATATTTACTCTCCCTCTCTCCATATATATATATATATATATATATATATATATGTATATATGAGAGAGACATCTTATGTATAACTATGTAGGTATACAAAGCTCTGTATACCTATCCTATGTATATCCTATGAACTTCCTATATATTAGATTGTAAATATACGTTTCATATGGATATGCTTAGGCTTATGCTTACTGTGAGCCAGATGCTTTACAAAGGGTTTTCACAAATCAACTCTAGTTCTCACACTCTCCGTGAAATATGCTCTATCACCATCATCCACATTTTACAGATGAGGAAACTGAACCTTTGGCATAAGGAGGGTACTCCTGATCTAGTACGTTGTTGAGCAAGGGTGTGAACCAGGCAGAGTATCTCCAGAGGCTGTTCTAAATCTCTAGGCTATAAACTGCAGAGGGGACAGATGACAGAACCCTTCCCAGCTGGGGAGGCTGCAACTGCACACGGACTGGAGGTATGGGGAGAAGAGCTTGAACAAATCTTTTGGGGCGGGACACCACAGCCCACTCACAAAGGATGGCAAATAATTTCGTTTGCAATGAAAGTTAAGGGGTCACGTGGAAGAGGGGTCACATGCTGAAGGGCAGCACCAGAGCCAGGGGGTAGAAGGTGCAGACACACAGATGGTGACCGGCTTTCTACCTGCAAGCATGCGCAGGAGAGAAGCATCTCCTCTTTTCTGCCCAGCTTGGCCTGTCTGAAGAGTCTAGCTGCCTGCCACCTTGGTGGTGAAAGACTTGAGCTCTGGGATTCCACTAGGTTGACTTTTTAGTACAATGACGCTAGAACCTGAGAGGCATCCTCTCCGGCCTGAAGAGACCACCAGTATCCGCAGCTGACATAATGGCACTAAGGACCTGCCCAGTTGTCTGTGGCTGTGAAAGAAACCACCCCAGACCCGAGAGTGTAGAATAGCAGGCATTTTATCGTGCTCACAGATCCTGTGTGTCGGGAATTGGGAAAGGGCAGAGCAGGGACTGCTGCTGCCTGCTCTACAAAGTCTGGGGCCTCATCTGGAAGACTGCAGGCTGGAGTGACTTGACCAGTGGCAGCAGGGATCAGCGGGAGGCTCCTTTACTCTCAGAGGTCTGAGGCTGCTCTGGTGGTGAGAACCTCTGCGGAGGCTGTCAATCAGACTGCCTCCAGGAAGCCACTCCAGGCGGCTGCCTGGGCTTCCTCCCAGCATGGCAGCTGGGCTCCAAGAGTTACCATCCCCGCAGAACCAGATGGAAGTGAGTCACAGAGGGTCGCTTCTAGTATAGTCACAAGGCCATCCAGATTCAAGGGGTGGCAACCAGCCTCCCCCAGTTAAAATCGTGAATGTCAAGGTTATATTGTAGGCAGAGCATGTGGGATAGGAGAGATTGCTGTGGCCATCTCTGAAAAATAAATCTTCTGCAGAACCTCATATTCAGAATTCAGAGACCCCCAGATCCCTTATTATGGTGTTTGCTAAGAAAGGTCCACTCAGCAAAAACAAACAAACAAACAAAAAAAGCATCATCATTAGCCTCGCCCAATTTCCATAGTCATTTGACCTCCAAACCCTAGCCTATGAGAGTCTTAAGAAACAAATATCCATCCAGCCTCCTTTTAAAATAGTGATCCAGAGATTATTCATACAAGATGTGACCTCAGAATGAGTTCTTTCCCAAGTTCCTCGTCAGGACTTTTGCACCAGCTCTTCTCTCTGCCTTCAGGCATCTTCCCTCAGATCTTCACAAGGCTGGGTGTCTTCCCATCTGGGACTCGATTCAAATATCACTTCTTTGGAGAAACCTCCCCAGATTACCCATGCTCAAGTGCCTACTCTTTCCAGCACGTTTTCCGGTATTGTTCTATCCCTAACATTCCCACTACCTGCAATTACCTAGTTTATTTATTTATTTTCTGTGGCTTCTCCCACCTCACTCTCTCTGTGTGGTAACTCCCATGAGAACACAAACCTTGCTCTTTCTGCTCTCTGGCACCCAGCCCAGTGCCTGGCATGCAGGAGACATCCATTAAACAGTCCTTGAATGAATAAGTGGAAAATGATGCCATACCCAGAAATCTTTGTTATTTCTCATTTGTGGGATTTGGGGTAAGGAGAATAAAGGGCTTTTACATATATCTCAGTAAAAGTAAACTTCTTTTCTTCCTCCTCTCCACTCCCTGCATCCTCTCCCAAATTTTCTCCCTTTTTTAAAATAATATGATGCACAGAAGAGTGCTGTGCATGATTTTGCAAAAATTTAGAAAAGGAAGATATCATGACTACTTCTTGAATTGCCTCTCCATAGAATTTCTGGCAGTTAAATATATTCCACTATAAATTCCCTCATGGAATTCTGTATAATATTAAGTATAGCAAAAAATATATAAGAATATAAATAATATGGAATTCATTTATCTATAAAATACCTATATTGGTTTATTAATATAGTATACATTTGTATTATTTATATGAAATAATTAAAATTTATATTTATTATATTTTATAAAACACTTTATAATGCTTATGATTATATTTATGTAGTATAAAATGTATGTTTATAGAAATATGTAAAATATAAATATATATTATAAAATCTAGTCAGAGTAGCTTAAAAATAATTTTTGATCTTTCTTTTAAGTATTTGGCCTTTCTTAAAGATTTTATTTTTAGTGAAAAAACGAATTTACATCACAGTGATACACACGTGTCTATCAAAGAAAACATAAATATCCAAAGCACTAAAAATAGTTTACTTGAATTAAACAAAGCCCATGATTTGAAAAACTTCAAACAAATGAATAAAACGGAGAGTCAAAGAGATACCACAGAATTTTACCTTCGTGTACTGTTGCTCACATACTCTTTGTTCTTCGATGAGAGAATTCAACAAACACGGTAAGTCTCCCTGAGATAGATTTCAACCTCCATGCACTTTCTCATCCAAGAGCTTGATAAAGGCTGACCCCAAAGAAATGGGAGCTCTTCGTTCTTCTAGGAAATACACTCCAGAACCTAGTCTTTCCCGTCCTGTTGTCTTTGTCCCCACTCACGCACTGTCCACTAATGACCAAGCAGCACTCATTAGCCACCTACAGGTGCACTGACTTAGGCACAGCAGATCTTACCCAGAATTTTTCACAGGAGTAAAATTATACTCACCCACACACCAAAAAGGAGGTCTGCTAGAAATCTTTTAAAAAACCGGGTGCTTAATTTATATGAGACGGTGTCTAGACATTTATTTTCTGGAAATATTTAACTTGGATAAGACATGTGGCCCCCAAGATGAATGCAGGATTGAAATATTTCACTTGAAAATCTGTGCAAGGAAACGTCTGGTTGAGTGCAATGAGGTTAAACATCGAAATATTTTCCTAGAATGGAAAGGTCATTCTGTTTGCTATGTGCTGGCAGGACACTGCATCTGAATACTCCTGGTATTATGATGGAAATATATGCTTAGACAGTAATTGCTTTTGTTATGCCTACTTTTCTGTAGTTACATATATATTTACATGAGTCTATATGTGACCACTATAACCCAGATAGTGATTGGGGGAGAAATACTATGATATAAATTCTGGAGATTATATACAATGGGAGCCTTATTTGACTTTTAATTGGAATACCTTAGACCATAGGGGCCAGCAAATTTCTTCTGTAAAGAGTCAAGTGGTAAATATTTGAGGATTTGTAGGCCATACAGTGTGTCACAACTATTTAGCTCTGCCATTGCAGTGTGAGAGAAGCCAAAGACAATGCATGTGCGAGTGGGTATGGCTGTGTTCCAAGAATTGTGTTCACAAAAGCAGACATTTGCCAACCTCTGTCTGTCTTAGACCAGTAGCTGTTCAATTGTTTTAACCGTGACTCATAATAAAAAATAAATTTTATACAATCACCCAAAACACAAACACATATCTATGTGTGTCCCCATATATGTGTGTGCATTCACAAAACAATACCTTCATAAGGAGCCTACGCTGATATTTGCTATTCTCTCCAATTTGATTCTGAACCACTTTTTTAAATGCTGACAGCCACCATCTAAATTGATTTCAAGATCCACTAATGGGTCATGACCCTCAGTTTGCAGAACACTGTACCAGGCTAACTCTACGCTTGTGTATAAAATGAATAGTGTGTGAATAACTAGACGCAGACAAAGAATCACTGTCCCTCTGTTAATGAATAGGAATGCTTGCCTTCAGTCTGAGGGCTCTGCTGCCTGCTTGGGTTTTCACGTCTCTGGAATCTGATAAAGTTTTGACCCAATAACCAAGGAGAACATGCACCACCGAGAATGAGTATAAATGGTCTGAACAAGAGCCACAGGGCAGGAAGCTGGATGCCCTACCTCTTCAAAGAATTGGGAAATAGAATCTTTTCTCTTTGCAATGAGTCTGGTCTAGTTTGCAGAAATCTTTCTCTAAATGGAGCCCCAGTGGACAAGAAAACAAGGAGGAAGAACCTTTCTAATGAAACAGATTTTATTTTTAGTGAAATAAGGGCCTGAGTAAGAATCATACACTCAGGGGGCACCTGAGTGGTTCAGTTGGTTAAGCGTCTGCCTTCAGCTCAGGTCATGATCCCCGGGTCCTGGGACAGAGTCCCACATCGGGGGGGGGGGGGGCCCTGCTCAGTGGGGAGTCTGCTTCTCCCTCTCCTCCCCACTTATGCTTTCTGTCGCTATCTCTGTCTCTCTCAAATAAATTAATAAAATCTTTAAAAAAGAAAAAGAATCGGGGTGCCTGGGTGGCTCAGTCGTTAAACGTCTGCCTTTGGCTCAGGTCATGATCCCAGGGTCCTGGGATTGAGCCCCACGTCGGGCTCCCTGCTCGGCGGGAAGCCTGCTTCTCCTCCCCCACTCCCCCTGCTTGTGTTCTTTTTCTCACTTTGTCTCTCTCTGTCAAATAAATAAATAAAATCTTTTTAAAAAAAAGAAAAAGAAAAAGAATCGTACACTCGACCCTGGTCCTGCCCTGGCCACTATCTGCCTGATGGGCCTGGGCAGGTCGCTGACCCTCAGTTTTCCCCCTGATAGCTGGGTGACCTTATGCATCCCTGCACCTTCCTCTCTCAGCCTCAGATGCCCCAACTGTAAGGTAACGTTAGCTATCTCTGAGAAATGTCATGAGGATTACATTATTAATGATGTATGTAAAGTGCTTCACACAAGCTTAGCACAAAGCCAGTGCTTGATATGGAATAGTTGCTCCTAACACATAATACTCGATATATAATACTCTTGCTACTAAACTTGTAATACTTGATACATAATACCTGCTACCATTCACCCATTTTTTTTATTTTGAAAAATTTCAACAGAAAAGTTAACAGTCAGGGGCACTTGGGTGGCTTAGTCAGTTAAGCGTTGACTCTTGGTTTCAGCTCAGGTCATGATCTCAGGGTCTTGGCATCAAGCCCTGAGTCAGGCTCCCTGCTCTGCAGAGAGTCTGCTTATGCTCTCTCTCATGCTCTCTCTCAAATAAATAAATAAAAATCTTAAAAACAACATCAAAAGGCACTGCCTCTCTAAATAATTCAACATGCATCTCCTATCTCTTACCATTATATTCTTTCACATGGTATCATTATGGCCCAATAATTTAATAGTTATAAAATATTATCTAATATCCATTCCATATTTAAAGGTTCCCAATTATGTCCTTTATAGCTCTTTTTTCTTTTTTCCAATCCAGAATTCAAACAAGTATCATGCACTATATTTGGTTGTCCCATGTCTTTAGTTCTTTCTTTATACAACATTCCTTCTGCCTGCCTTCTTTTCCTTCCTCCCTTCTTTCCCTCCTCTTCTCCCTCCCTCCTTCCTCCCTCCCTCCCTCCTTCCTTCCTCCCTCCCTCCCTCCCTCCCTTCCTTCCTTCTTTCATGATATTGGCATTTTTGAAGAGTCCAGGCTAATTGATTTGTCATGTATAATTGGTTTAGAACAAATGAATAAATATACTGACTTTTTTGAAAACTGTAAAAGAATGGGTATTACAAATACGAATGAGTAAGGTGAGCAAGGACCTTATGGCATTGAATTTGGACTAGAGATATCAGATTCTGTATTAGTCAGGGTTGTCCAGAGAAGAAGAACCAATAGGATGCATACATATATATAGAAAGGGGATTTGCTTAAGGAATTGGCTCACGGAGTTATGGAGGCTGGGAAAATCTGCAGAATGGACCAGCAGGTGGAGACCCAGAGAAGAGCCAGTGTTGTGATTCAAGTCAAAAGTTTGTCTGCTATAGAATTCCCTCTTGCTCAAGGGAAACTGGTCTTTCCTCTACTCAGGCCTTGAAGTGATTCCATGAGGCCAGCCCACATTATGGAAGGCAATCTTTTTTATCCAAAGTCCATTGATTTAAGTGTTAATCTTATCTAAAAACACCCTCACAGAAACAAACATCCAGGATAATGTTTGACCAAGTATCTGGGTGCCATGGCCTAGCCAGGCTGACCTATGAAATTAACCATCACAGACTCCAGTATCTATAAGATACAGATACACACACATACATTTATTTATTTCAGCTCTGTACTGAAAGGGCCCAAAAGCAATGACACCCCAGTGATACAGAGAACACATAATGTCCAAATCTTGGTTTCTAAATACCATTCTCCACAGAAAACAGCCAGTGCTCCTTGGAAACATAAATGATTCTGGCTCTGGGGCAAGGACAGTACAAGGTGAATCTGGGACATCTTGTACCAGAGAATAAGGAAATGCCCAAAGATCATGGAAACGCAGCAAAAAAACATACGCACTGATTCCCACTGGTCGAATCATTTGGGAAATCAAGATATATAATGACAGCAATGATTTATAGTATCCACAACAAAAACAAAAGAGAAGAATCCACAAGACCATGATAATACTTATAAAATAAAATAAAAATCTGCATGGGGACGGAAAGGGAGCTGTTCTCTGGAATGGTGGTACTAGAAGGAAGAAAAGGGGGACTATGTGTTCGTCTCCACACTCTCCAAATTTAAATGTCATAGAGCTCTTTGAAAAGAGCAAAAAGAGGCCAGTCTCTCAAACGCTCAACGAATAAGAGGAATTTCATTTCCTCCACAGCCGTAGGATCTTTTTTCTTGTCTTGGTCTTTCCTCCTTTTTCTATTCAAGATTCCACATTTCAGTCTGAAAATCCAACTTTAAAGGGGGAGCAAAAGTTATGCTTTGGTTGCGATATCAAAAGACTCGGGCATCTCACAATATATACACATATCAAATCATCATGTCGTACACCGTAAGCTTACGCAATGTTCTATGCCGGTTATATCCCAGTAAAACTGGAAAAATAAAAGGACTGAGGGGTTTTCACTGATAGTGTCCTAGGGATGCACAACGTGGCTGTTCCCAAAATTTATGAGACCTCAGACAACAGAGGGGCAAAGGCCCCAGAGAAATGGAAGTGAACTTTCTGTTTGCCTCTGGGTTTGGAATGTTGAGACCCGTTCTTGGACACAGAGAAACTGGATGCCTGCCCACAGGAAACTGTCCCATTGGGTTGAGGAAGAGGGAAGGCGGGACGAGTAGGTAATAAAACAAGTTACTGAGGAAAAGGTTGGGACGACTAGAACGCCGACACCAACGTTGACAGCACCTGTTTGCAAGGAGAGCACACCAGGAGTTGGACGCAGCACCAGCCCCACCAGTCCCTTTATGCACATCATGTCCTGTGTTCTCCTGGATGTTACCCTGAGAAAGCTGTTAGGGGCGTGCCTCAGGCCCTACTGCCACTAAATAGCAGAGCTGGGATTTGACCTAGACCTGTGGCCTCCAGTGTCCGCCCTCCTGTCCCTGGTTCAAACTTGCCCTTGACCTGAATGTGAGGTTAAGTTACCAGGGGCAGATTCCAGCTCTGCCTCTCTGTGACCTTGAATAAATTAAGCCTTTTCTCTAAACCTTGGATTCTTCAGCCTTTTCTCAAAACCTCAGCATCCCTGGCTCTCCAGGGTCCTCCCCCTGCCCCTACCATCAGTTCATCTCTTCTCCACCTGCCCTGCCCGGCTGCTTACACTGCCCCAGTCGGCAGGACAGGCAGGTGCGGGGGGTGGGGGGGGGGCAGGACACTGCGCATGGCACATCTGCTCTGCCGCAGCTGGCTCCCGGGCCTTCATGAGGAGCACAGCACACAAGGGTGAGGGAAGAAGCTCTGCGCTGTTTGTTTGCTTTATAAATTACCCCTTCCACACAGACAACTTCAAAGCCTAGCAGAACAAATGCACTGAACCCACCACCTGGATCTGACAATGTTAACATTTTGCCATATTTGCTTCAGATGTGTTTTTTTTTTTTTAACTTAAAACATGTAGTTGAAGGTTCAGTAGAAGGTCCTCTCTGTAAGCTTCCCAGACCTCAATCCCCGCACCCCCAGAAGTAATTATCATCATGTAGCGGCATGGATCCTTCCTGACCAGATCTTCATGCTACAGAAAGAGAGTTCATTTTAAACACGTGGAATTGCTTCCCATGTTTTTTAAGTGTACACAAATGATCTTGTCTGCATCTTTCTGCAACTTGCTCTTTCTTATTTAATGATATAGGTCTGTGATTTATCCATGTCACGAAGCAGAGCTCTACTTTATTCCTTCAGCTGCTGGTTCATATTTCATCTACGGAAGACCTGTTTATTTATCCATTCCCCCTATTAATGCACTTTTATATTATTTGCAATATTTCACTATTCCATAAAATGCTGAAACTGAACATTCTGCACATGGGCAAGAGTTTCTCTAAGGTACTGAATGCCCAGAGAAAGCCCTGATTCCAAGGGCATGTTCATGGTCACTTCCGTTAGGTGTGGCCACTTGCTTCCCAAACTGATTTTACCATTTTATAGTACCATCAGCATGGTGTCATAGTTCCCATTTTTCTTCATTCTCGTTAACCCCTGGTATTCTGTTATTTTTGCCAATCTGATTGATGGGAAATGATACCTCATTCTCATTTGAATTTCCCCATGGCTAGTGATGCCAAACATCTTTTCATGTGGTTACTGGCCATTCAAACTGCCTGTTCATAATCTGTCCATTTTTCCACTGAGTTGTTTGTTTTTCTCATTGACTTGTGTGAATTATTTATATGTCCCGGATAATAATCTTTTAAAACTTGAACGTGTTGTAAATATTGGGACAATCTTTGTAAACTTCAAAGCAGTGTAAAAACCTTTGGTTTTTATTAGTGTTCATTTTACTCTTACATATGTCTTATCACCTAAACCAGAGCCCCCAGAGGACAGAGAATGTGGCTTCCTTATGTTTATTTATCCAGAGTGAGTGTTAATAGGAAGCAGCCTGGAATTATGGGGGGAAATTATGGCTTTAAAAATAGAAATGGAGCGAATACTGCCTCTGCCACTGAGCGGCTAAGTAAGCTTGTTCAAGACGCTAACTCTAAGTCTCTGTTCTTTTGTTCTAACTGGGAAGAGTCTCTCACAAGGTTATTGTAAAGAACTGCGTAAGATAATGCATGTAATGGTGTTTAGCACGAGGCATGGCATAGCCTAGATCTCAACAGATATTAGCTGCATCAAAATATTGGTAAATATTTGTTGGTAGTTAATTCTTCAAGGACTGCATAATAACCATCTTGATTTATTGAGCATTTCTTTTTATTTAAGATTTTTATTTATTTGTTTGACAGAGAGAGAGAGAGAGCACAAGCAGGGGGAGCAGCAGAGGGAGAGAGAGAAGCAGGCTTCTCGCTCATCAGGGAGCCCGACATGGGGCTCGACCCCGGGATCATGACCTGAGCTGAAGGCAGACGCTTAACCGACTAAGCCACCCAAGAGCCCTTGTTGGGCATTTCTTATGTGCTAAACACTGCATGAAAAGTTACCTTCTATTCAATGTTGATCTCTTTTACAGATGATGAATCCCAGAGTAGGAAAGATTAAATAATTTGGACAGTTATGCAGCTTATAAATGGTAGCATTAAGCCACAATCACTGATCTTGTTCCACTACTGATTAAATAGATCACTAGTCTTGTCCCACAATTGATTAATTCAAGCAGCAGTATTTATGGAATGTCTACCCACTAGGTCCTGAGCAACATCAGTCAACAAGATGAACAGAGCTCTTTCCCTCAAGGGGGTCTCTGAAAGGACCACAACAGAAATCAAACGGGCAAATAACTTGTGATATGTAACAAATGCACAGCTGAGATAATATGGAAAAGAGCTTGGAGGTTCTCCTTCAGAGAGGTGATCTAGGACGGCTTCTCCAAGGAGATGACACTGAAGCCAAAAGAGAGGCCAGGGCAAGCTGGCCAGTGGAACAGTAAGAGCATTTCAGGCAGAGGCAACAAGTCCAGCCCAGTTCCAATGTATCTTACCAACTTAACTAAAATGATTTTCTTATCCCATATTCCCCACTTGTGGCTCCTGCTCACTCCTGTTAGCTTAACCCATGTCAAGGACGAGAAGAGTATGAGCCCCAAGCATCTGGGAAAGCCATCGTTCCATCCTGGGCCCAGATCAGCCCCAGCTGGGCAGCAGCCATCTGGACACTTTCCAGATGTAGGCTGCCCTCCTCCTACCAACTTCCCTTCCATGTCACTGTTCCATCTTCCGGCCCCCAAGCCTGTGAACTCAGCCAGATAGGTTTGGCTTTGTTTCCCAGGCACAAACTCTTTACCCCAGCATTCCCCACACCATCAACAGGGTGGACATTGCAGATCGGCCTGTATGTGCATGAGCTGAGAACCCCAGAGGATTGATTCAAGCCTGGAAGGCTGCCAGGTTTTCATTAAACCCCTTGTAAACCCACACTGCCGTTCTACAGAGCCACATCTGCCGAGGAAGTCATCTGTGATTTGTATCGTTGTGCTCCAACAAAACGCCAGCAGTGTGAAAAACTCTCCCCTCTGCTCTGCAGTGAACTGGAAAAGTAACATTAGTAATCACTTCTGCAGGCTCCGTAATGACATAATGGGCACTGGCTTAAGTCTTAAACCGCGGCTGATGGTCCCTGCCAACAATCTGGGTGGATCCAAGATGTCCTAAAAACTACAGGTCATCACTCATGCCCACCTCCCTTTGTAAGAGAATATAGGTAATGAATTTGTGCTTGGTGTCCAGGGAGAAAAAAAGTAACTAATATCTAATGACTGTCTGCTTAGCGTCGAGCACTTTACAATCATGACAACCTGAAGAAGCAGACATTATTATACTCATTGTGTTGCGCCTTCAACAGCCTTCAACAGCCTTCATTCTGACTTTAGTCCGTACTTTCTAACTAAGTTCTTTGCAGCTTATCTTTTAACTCAGGCAAAAGACCCTGTGGGCAAAGCATCCCCTGAAGGGACCAAAACTACCCCTCAAGCAATAGGGACTGCCCTGAGCCAGCAAGACCTGAGTGATTGACCCTGAGACAATGATCAACCTGACCTTTACTGCCCACCTGCTCATATCCACCCACCTTTGTCCCACATTTTCCTGACAGACACCTAGAAGTATTTTCAGCACTTTGGAGACAGACTTTGAGCCGCCTGCCTCCTGTCTTCCACGTGGTGGCCTCACTGAAATAAACTCCTTTCTGGTTTCACCACCACTCGTCTCTGCCTTTGGATTTTGTCAGTGGCAAGTGGCCATACCCGGTCTGTTTGGGGTGCCCGGAGCCAGGGGCTCTTGTACCCCAGTGCCCTGGCTACAATTTTACAGATATGGAAACTGAGGTCAGAGATGTTAGATGGCTTCCCAAAGCCACACACATAGGTGATATGGCTGAACGTCAAACCCACATCTCACGAACTCCAAAATCTGGGAGCTTTCTACCACCCCAGAAGAAGCCTAGGGATGGCATGCAAACCAAGTGTTTGGTAGCTTGTTTTTATTTTTCTCAAGCTGTAGTTCAAGAATTTGTAAAAAAAAAAAAAAAAAAAAACCTTGTTCAAAATTTGTTAAAAAACAAGGCAGGACAGGTAGGGCATCTTCCACTCACACACCGCAGCCCGGATCTAAGTAAAGTCACTAAATAATGGGATTTGCACATGGGTTACTTAAATCCATGATACTCCCTGCTTCTCCCTTCTTTCTCTTCCCTCAAGCCAACATTCCCTGCCAAAGAAAGGAAGGAAGGGAAGAAGAGAGAAAGGAAAGGAGAAGGGAAGGGAAGGGGAGAAAAGAAAGGAAAAGAAAAAGATATAGCCTGTTCCTAAATTCTGAGCCCACATTCAAAAATGGAAACATCCAGCAGGTGTCCATTTCACAAAGAGCACCTTCCAAAAGCTATGCTCCCTCATTTGCTGCTATGGACCTTTGTGGTCTCATGCAGCCTTGAGGCTAAAGTCTTTTCTCTTCTGAAACTGCAGATATGCAGTTTTCCCAAGGTCTCCCTGGGGTTGTGCATGACAAAGGACAAATGGGGGGGCGGGGGGGGCGGGGGATCCTTACAGAGAGGAGTTTAGAGGTAGCAATAGGGAAGCAGAGAATAGAAGAAAGAGCCTTTGCTTCAGGACCAAAGAGACTAAGGTTTGAATCCTGGCTTTGATGCCTGATTACTGTGTGATCTCAATGTTTACTTTTCTGAGCATCCTTATGTGGCCAGTGTACCTAAGGGCCTACCATCCAGGGTGACTCTAAGGAAGCGAGAAGCAATACATGGAGAAGACAGAGGAACGTGGGAGATTTCAATAAAAGTTCATTTGCTTTTCTGATCTTCCACACTGATCGCATATTTGGCTAAAGCTTCAAAGAAACAATCCCCCCAAAATGTCAAAAGAGTTGGTAGTTTTCTTTTGAAAGGACGGTTTTTGATATTTCAGATGTAGGATCGCCCAAAGTTTCCCCTCTCAGCAGCTTTTCCTCTTCCCTCACATAAACGCCTAGAAATAATTTCCTGGTCTACGTCCCATGGAAGCCAGAGAGCACCTGGACAAAGAGAACTAGATCACGCTTCAATCACTTGGCGGCCTGCCCCCTTCTTCCATAGGCTGTGCCATTGAGCCAAGGTTCCGCTTTTTTTAAAGGGGGGGCGGGAGGGGTGGGGAAAGTGCTGACGATAAGAGAAAGCTGCTGCTGGGGGAGGGTCTAAGGCTTGACTAAGATTCACAAAACACAATCAGCATGTCCATAGCCACAGTGTAAACTCTGCAAAGAGAATCCAGTCGGGCGTCGGCACTGCCGCTCGAACAAATTGCTCAGTGCCTCTGAACTCTGCTTTCCTCTGTTCCAAAGTGGAGACTAGAGATGATAACACAGCCTCGCAGGATGGTGAAGGGGATTACAGATTCAATCCATCCAGCCACAAGCCTCAGGGCCTGGTAGAGCGCAGGTGCTGAAGAAACGGCTCTTTGCTTACAAAACACTGTCTTAATAGCCACAGCAACCCTGGAAGGGAGGAATTCCTGACCCCATTGTTTTAGATGAGGAAATACAGATTCAGAAAAATACAACATGCTCAAGATACCACAGTCCTGGCTTGCACTGCGAGGATCTGGGAGCAGATTTATTTGGTTGCAAAGCCTGTTTTCCTTCCAGTAGACACACACACACACACACACACACACACACACACACACACACACACA